>NW_028301711.1:59625000-60250000 GCF_037042655.1 Diuraphis noxia
TTAATTTTCAAGTAAGCTACTCAAGTTGGACAATGTGCTCTATCAATTCTAGTATGCACACACGACGATAAGTGGAATTAATATTTAGGGAATACTGAATAGGTATTTTAGTATAAGGCAGATTTCATAGACATTCAAAAATCATGTTATGCGTGTAGTCGTGTAGATAGTAAAGTTTTATGGTATAATGTTAAGTTATATAAAGAATGATATTTGATCGAACGGTGTTTAATGTTTTTCTATACATAAATATATTGTTATCCAAGGCGCGTTTTACGACACGGTCTCTGTCTATCTCCCGTATCCACTATTGATCTCTGTCATACGCACCTTTCGTTTAATCGCGCAGTTATCGATACGTCCGTTATCGTATGTAACCAATTTAGAAGAGTGATGGAAAATACTTTTTTGGCAACAGGCTATGTGATCGGGAGACGGTAAGACTAATTTCATTTAACAATCTAGCGGTAATCGAGTAAGTAGACCTTTGTTGATATTAAATATTTGTTTAATGTACTTTTATATATATTAGATTTGTCTCACGTGTTTTTAAATTTATTTTCTTTTTTAAATACTTTAAAATAATTTTAATATTTAATATGATATTATATCCCAGAAAATATTCGATAACCATTTAGTAGAATATCGTAAAGTTGAAAGGCCTTTTTCGGCACATGTGCGTTTGAATCAATGTGAATTTTTGTAGGTATTCCTTTAAGTTAACTCAAACACGTAACACTGCTGTAAAGTAATGTATGAGAAAATCTTTCTTTTTTTTTTTTTAGTCATTGCACTATGCACTGTGCAATGGTCATTGCAGGCCACGTGTTCAGTTTTATGTTTTTTATTTATAATAATTTATATTGATTTATAATTTCATAAAATTTGGAAAAGTTAAAATGTTCGTGCGATAATCGAAATCAAAATTTTAAATCATCTTCGTAAATTATCGTAAAGCAGAAATCCTTTTGCTACGTGTAGAACGGTATCCCTTTACGTAACATGCACTGGTATGTAGAATTATTTCTGCAGAAATGTAAATTGTTATTGAAATCGCTAATACTCTATATATGTGGTTACAATCACAAAAAAACACGTGTTCCGGGTTGTTTTGTTTTTGTAAATTCTTAATGAATCGTCTTTTTTAAATTATTGTAGGTATCACAGTCCCTAAAATTGTGTGTAGTACGAAAAATTCAGCGTGCAGTACGAAATTTAAAAGTGTGTTATTCACATTAAACCTTTATATAATAATATATTCTATACAATTTTAAAATAATAATATTAATACAGGATATCAGAAAGTTCTTCGACCACAAAGAATAAAAAAAAAACTATAATTCACATACCCCATATGGGTAATTTAAATTTATTTTTATTTATTTTTTTATTTATTATTATTATTTTCATGCATTTTGTACACTTAAAATGATGTGTGTTATATAAAAAAAAAATTTTTCAACAAAAATTCTATTTCACAAATTTGTTTAAAGAACCTTTAAATTTGTTAAATAGAAATTCTACTTTATTTAAATAAAATTATTTATTGTAAATACATATTAATATTAATTGATAGGTTGATAGGTACTATGTATAATTTAAATTTTACTGATTTGGGACTACGTGTGTATTGTGTAGTACGAAAATTTGGATATTTTAGGGACTGGAAGGTAACCAAAATCAATAATTAAAAACCACTCTGTATAGTCAAAAGGTTAGGTTTATACAGTTAAAACTGTTGTTCACTATAATTTTACTTTAAATTTAATAAAAAAAAAAAAAAAAAAAAAAAAAACGATTCTTATGGGCCATAAAATCGTGGCTCTTGGGTTAGAATTTTATAGTAACATCGCTGCGCTGACAGCCTCTTAACTCGAAACACGTAACGTACTAACGTGTACCTATACGCAGAATAGTTTCTATGGAAAAATAATTTTTTTTGTGGAAGTCACCGCATATGTAATGTGTGTAGTTTGTCGTTGTAACAGGCCACGTGTTCAGTTTATTTTTCGTTAATTCATAATGATGTGTAATTTTATAAAAATTTTGTAGATCTGTAGATGAAAACGTTTCTGTGATAACCAGAGTCAGTGTGTAGTAAGCGATTTGTTGAAATGCTGTATAGGTTCTTAAATATTGTAATGCAATCCTACACGTCACAGAAGTAGAATAATTAACTGCGAAAATTATTCATTAAAGTTTTTTTTTTCTGTTTTAGAATGAAAGTCGTTCAAAATTTCAAGTTTTTTGGGAGGGGTGTACAGGTGCACAATGCACCTGTATACCCTTCCAACCCTGGCCGCCGCCTGCAGCAAGGAGCAAAAAAAAAAAACCTCAGTGAGTAGACTCGTACCAAATACAAATTTCGATCAAGTATGCTATTAATGAAATTGTACATTGTTTATTTGTATTTCAGGATGTTTCAGGTGTAAGAGGAGGGGGCACATAGTGCGGAATTGTTTTGGTGAGTATGTGTGATATTCTACCACGACCTGCAGTTGTATTTAATATTAATCATTTTTACAGCACCACCGACTCCTCGACGGCAGTCTGTGCCGCCCCCTCCCACACCACCATCAACACCACCGCCGCAGCCATCAACAGAACCGCCATCTGTCACCGAAGATCCCGCAGTGTCTTCAGTGACAAATGGAATAGCGGCGGTGGAGGTGAAGGGTGATGTAAGTATCTAATACTAATTTTAAATAGTTGCTGACGAAAATGCTAATTCAATACATTTTATAAATTTCAGAGCATGGAAACATGCAGTAAGTTTTCAGTTGAACAATATTAGTTAAATACAATGATTTGTAATATTAAATGAATTTTATTTGTTTTCAGCTCAACAATAAATTTTTTTTTGAAATTATTTGGTTTTTTGTTGTTGTTTTTGTTAGTTTTTACTCTTTGTGAACAGATATATATCCATAAGATAATATCTATAATGTGTGGTGTGTATTAAATCGAAAGGCAATGTAGGTACGCAAATGTATATCGGGGTTTTGATCTTTGTGATCAAGCGTTTGTTCTTAAAAAGTTATGAAGTCACTCAACAGTTGAAAAATGAAGGGTAGAAAACTGTATGTTCACTCTCTTTTTCATTCGGAAAAAAGGTTGTGTACACAGGTGGAAACTTAAAACTATTATAATTAAAGGTTACAAATCATGGCATAGGGTATCATCATTGTATTAAAACAAATATAATCCGATTAATATAATTATTACGTATCTTAGTGTCTTAGTGATCTAATGTAAATAAAGCAACAGGTAATTAGTTTGTACTGGCGGTAGTAGGTAATTCATGAAATTTTTTCATATTAAATTGTATTATAAAGTTATTCATTAAAAAATAATGTCGAGTTTATGTTATATGCATGTAACAATAACACAAACAACATATTAAGTTTGTGGTATATTATATGATATGTAGAAAGTTATGAATACAGTTTAAGTCAAATAATATGTTAAATATTAAATAGTGAGTTATTCATACTACATTTTAATGTTTAATCAAACATTGTGTGTAGTAATCAAATTAATGAATCAACATAAATTCTTTTAATTAAACTATTACATTGAAATGGTAATTTTTCTGTGTTTTTTTAAACAAACATAAAATATGAATTAATAAATTAACAGTAATTCACTGTGAGTGTATAATACAAATTGGATTTCAAACATCATAGCATAAGATTACAACGTTATCAATTTATTACAACTTACAAATCTTCTTAATAAATACAATGTTACATGTTCAGTTGTCTTCAAAATTTATCATACAGATAGACATAGTAGACATTAGTGGTGTGTGATAAAAAAAATATGTTTTTTTCCTAATTAAAAAAAAAATCCTTTTATACATTTACAGCTGTTAAGAGGAGTATTAAGTAACAAATTGTTACAAATATCATATTATATGAATTGTTGTACTTTTATTATTGCAAAATTTTGTTGAAAAGTTATTCTTACAGAAATATTGTATTTTACAAAATAAAAATGTTATGATATTATAGTTGTTTAACAGTGATATAAAGCGTTTGACTTTAGTTACGAATACACCGTTAAGTGTAATCGCATCCAGAGAGACCACGTGGAGGTTGTCAAACTTTCTCTCCACACAGACTACATAAACCTGTAGGATCACATAGATCCAGGGGGTCACATAGACCCAGGGGTCACATAGACCCAGGGATCACATAGACCCAGGGGTCACATAGACCCAGGGAGGTGAATATTGTATAAACACATGACTTACTTGTAATCGTATTACAAAACTTCCCTGTACACAATGTTCTTGGTGACAAATCGACCATGTTCATCGCCGTACATACCGACTCTGACGGATTGCGCATTCCTCACTTTTGAAAACGCAACGTACAGCTGTCCGTGTGTGAACACGGGCGACGGCAGAAGCAATCCGACTCGGTCAAACGTTTGACCCTGAGACTTGTTGATGGTCATGGCAAACGACAACCGTACCGGGAACTGAATTCGCTTCATCTGAAAAGGCAAATCGTCTTCCTCGCCGGAAGTCAACGAAACTGCAGGTAGCACGATGTCGTCCTGCGCGCCGTTGGCGCCGGACAACATCCTAGCCTTGAAGTTGTGTCGACGAAGTTCGGTGATCACCAACCTCGTTCCGTTACACAGTCGCCTCTTCGGGTCAATGTTTCTCAGCAACATGACGACAGAACCGACCTTTAGCGTCAACGCGTACGGGGGCAGCCCGTTTGGTTGCAGCGAGTTGAGAAACTCGGTCGGATAGTTTGCCGCCTCGTCGGGATCGTCGACCACCACTGTGCCTATCGCGTAGTACGTCCTTTGGGCGCCCGTGACGCGTCGCAACACTGTGGAATTGATTTGGTGGCATTCCTCGTTTCGTGGACACAGAATGATTTTCCGAGTAAACTCGTCGATGTTGGCCAACGACATTGACTGCGGGTACACGAAATCGACCAGATCCGCGACCGGACATACCATGCGTGGTGGTTAGGTTAGGTTAGGTTAGTAGAGGTGAGTATTTAAAATTATTATAATTTATCATTTAATTGTTTATATATTAATAAACAGGGTTGTAAAAAAAACTTTTAATATGTATTTGGATACAAAAAAGTAATACTATTGATTTATTTTAATATAGTTGATAGTGTTAGTTCTCAGAGATAATGTGAACCTCATTACAAATTTATGTCACCAGGTTGCAGATGGACAACAGTGGTATAAGGGTTTTCTATACTAAATAATAAAAACTGTAAAGTAAAAACCAAGGTAAATATTACCTTGGTAAAAATTAATGCCGGATTGCATGAAAAAACACTAATCATTCATTGAATCAATAATGTTCTAATGGTCCCTTAAACTTGATTTAGTATCCTTTTATTGGCCTATTTAATTAATCAACTTTTCATGTAACTCGGCATAAAAGTAATTTAACTAATTATCAAAGGCATTACAATTTTATAATTAATTACATTTTAGCAAAATACTCAAATAAAGTCATAAAATATAAACAGGCAATATTTAAATATTTAACAACTCTGTTAATTAATATTATTGGTATAATACACAGTTACAGATTAAACAAATGTGTATAATATTAATTATTTCCATTATATTTAAATAAAATATAGTTAGATTCCATTAAATACTGCTGTTTTTTTAATTCAACTTTCAAGGTAATGTATATTTTTTTTAATGTTTTGAAGAGTGTATGATGCATGACGCATGTAATAAGAATTTGGTATTGCTTTCGCCTGAAAATCGTATGCAAAGTAATGTATAAAATAACTGTTGGCCAACTAATTATATTAATTTACGTTTGTGAAATAAGTAATAACTAATAACCGATCTCTATATTAAATGTTGTGTAATATACAATAATTAGGACACCAACTGTTTTCAGCGCGCTCTAGTGGTAAAATTAAGTGTAGTAAATTATAGTATCACATTATTCCTATAGTTTGTTCACCTTATATATAGGGATTCACGTTTTATTATATAAGACTAGCCCTCCGTGCTAGTTTCATTGATACAAAATACGTTTGATATCAATTATCAATCCATACGATTATGATATGACTTGTTTACAACACAGATATATTTATGTTTATTATATATATCTGTGGTTTACAATATTATTACGGGAAAAATGAAATATTCTATTTTTAACCTGGAAAGTCGCGTAGCGACCGCGATAAGACTGCTATTGTAGCGACCGAAATTTAGACCGCCGCGACTGGTTCAAAATCGCCGGTGTCGCTATAACTAAACCGGGTACATTATTATAACATTAACGCAGTGAAACACGGTCGCAGTCGCAGTCGCGGTCGCTCTAGCCAAACCGTAGCTTAACTCGCTACGACGTGTGAAAGTTTCAAAACGATCGGTCAAAGGGTTGATTTTTCATTATTTTTGGAATTTTTTAAAACACGATTATACGTAATATAGCATAAAAGGTTCCGTTTGCGGATCGCTGTACCAAAAATGCACAATGAGATCACCGTATCCGTGATATTTGTGGGAGGGTTACCGAACTCGCAGGGATGGTAGCTGGAGACGTGTTCAATCTAATGGTACAGGTTGTATACAAACTTAAGATGTTAAATAATTTACTATTGTGCATAGATCCGAAATCAGCAAGACCAGTATAGTATAAGTAAATAAATGGAAACCGTAAAAATCGGCAATACCCTGCTATCACCGTGCAATCACCCAGGAAGTCACCTGATCGCCAACAATAAATTTCAAAACATTATCCCGTAGCCATTAAAAATTATAATATACATATAGTACCTACTATGCGTGGTAGGCAGGTAAATTATAGTAATGTCATTAAATAATAAAAATATATATATATATTTTTTTTTATTACATTTTAGACTAAGCAGTTAGCTGGACTTGGCGGGAAAAGTATTAAAACCATGGTCTAATGAATTATGGGATATTTGTTCACTGACAGCATCTTAGGCTTATATTCTTTTAATGGCCGAGCAAAAAAAAAAAAAAAATGTTTTGCAAATCTATTAATTTCAAAAGTTATATTCAGTAAGTTATAATATGTTCTAAATACATTATTTATTAATCTTTAGTTATACATTCTTGTATTACTACTTATCTATTATATTGTATGAATAGGTAATATAACTATAATAATTGGTTATAATATCTTATAATAAATATAACAGCTACCTTTTGTATAGCTTTTTGGACACCCTACATATATATATGTATACATATACATATACAAATATATATGTATAGGTATATATAATAGTTTAAAGGAATATGAATATTATATTGTGTTTAATATAATAATAACATGCCATCTACCATTTAAATGCGATATTATTAATTTATGTTATATAGTTATTATTGTTATTTTTTAATTTTGTCCAGATGCTGTTAAATCAATTAAACGCTTGAATAATGAATCATCAACTGACGAAATTGAAAAATACATAAAGTATTATCTCATTCAAGCACCATTCAACATCAAAAAAAAAGAAAAAAGAAATGTTTTAGTGCATACAATACAAATATCATTTAATTTTATTATTATATTATATATACAGTATAATATAGCTAGGCTAGGTTTGCCTTATAGCATATTGTATGATTACCTATATATATATACTCATATTTCAATACTATACTATTATTATAATATACTTTAAAAAAATCTATTGCTATACAATAGGTACATAATTAATGTTTTTACTTATTATATTATATAATATAGGGCCTAAAAATTATGTTGAATTAATTAAATATGTAAATGCATTATAAACAATTTGAATATTTTTGAAACAATAAAGAATATTATGCAATTATTATATTTTACATTTTAATTATTAAATATTCTTTTAGTTAATTATATCAAAATCGCTGTAAATATACCTATATAAATATTTTTTAGAATATTTAAAAAACTGATGATCTGCTCAATAGTCGAAAAACAATTTATTATTAGAGCAGGTGAAAAAAATTATATGAATGGTTTATTGGTGTTAAAAGAATATATATTCAATATTAAACAATATTGGATCAATATTAAGGAATGTTGACACGGTACTTAACGAACCTTGACGATTAAAGGTGTTATAAACCTTTAAGTATATATACTTATTTCATATTGAGTTCCATGTCATTTCACATTTATAATATGTGTAATTAACATTAATTTAGTTTATATCCAATTGATTGGCAATACTTATTCAGGGTTAAACATTGACTTACCTTCTTTGAATTTATGTCTATTTAATATTTGCATGCTATGTGGGATAATACTTTTCATGTAACTACTAGAGAGTAAATAAGAAATAATTATATGAAGTCTGAACAATCCGTTGCTATTACACGTTATGATTAGTTGATGGCTATAGTACCTAGTGTTATAATATTATTTGATAAATCGTTGATTTTCGAAAAAAAAAAATTATGCAATTAGAAGTTAAATATGAACTATTTTGTTGCATAGTTTCCGCAAGCACTTTGACTTACTAATTTTGAAAACCAACTTGCTATTAATAGCTAAGTAATAAGTATTCACTATTTTTTGGCATATATTTGCAGTGGATTGCGTAAAGTGGGTGGGCCAAGTTCATTGACGTGTTGTATATTAATTATTAAAATAATATTTGATGAGTCATTAATATTGATGTTATAACCATCTATGACAATACCAACATCAACAGACATGTTAAAAAATGACGCAATAAATTTGGCATCCAAAACTATGTTGAAGGTTGTGGACATAAAGCAATATTACAAATTCTAAAACTTATGTTTCAAATTTTTGTATGAAATCTGCAAAACCTTATTGGCACAAGTTTGAATTTGATCAACCATACTCAAGGTGTCAACTTCAGGACGTAAAAAAGTAATATATAACAGATAAATGATTATAATTAATAATGTTTATTATAATATAGTTCATTAGAATTTAATTTTTATAATAAACTATTTTGTTATTATACACTCAATGGCCAACATGATACTCTATTATATTTGTTGATGAAAGAATGAATCGAAAAAAATATTTTATTTTTTATTTTTTGTTTTGATTCTAATAATGAGAATAAATATAATTTTTTAAACATAAGAAAAAATTAAATTAAAAAAACACGTATTCATCATGTGTTTTTATTCAATAAAAAAATAAAATAAAAAGTTAGTACCTAGCAATTTTTCTAAAGATATTTGAATATGATATAAAAAAAAAATGTTATTCGAATAAAAAAAATTCAAAAGAGATTTGAAGTACCTGAATTAATGACTTAATGTGGTTAATGTGGTTTAGTTAATCTTTACGGCACTAAAAACTCTGGAATTCAAATTTTGGATTCAATTAGTAGGTATTTTTTTTTCAACCAAACAATACAGAATAATAATATATACTTAGGTGTTCGAAATTTGTTTATATTAAGAATAAAAAAAAAAAAATATTTTTTTATAAAAAATGTTTTTGCTAGGAAAACCAAAACCATGCAAATTCTAAAAACTACATAGCAAATTCTAGCAAATAAGTAGCAATTTTCCTAAAGAGGTTTGCAGTTTCTGAGTTAATGTGGGGGGGCTACGGTGAAGTTGGCCCCCCGAGTGAAAAATGTTTTTGCTGGTAAAACCAAAACCATGCAAATTCTAAACGCTACATAGCAAATTCTAGCAAATAAGTAGCAATTTTCCTAAAGAGGTTTGAAGTTTATAGGTTGATGTGGGGGGGGGGGCAACTTCACGTACGTATAATATGGTATAATACGTACATAATATAATGCTGTATTGCCTATTTTATCCATGCAATACGCATAGTGACGGTAGTACCATAGAAAATAGATAAAATAGAACGCCAACTCATTGGTATTTCTGATACCATAAAATAAGTGGCACACTAGCGCAGCGAGTGATTCTCTTTAACAACCATCGATAATAATATCGATTAATCGATTATCGTAATATCGCGTTCAATTGATTAGTGTCAGTTATCGATATATAAATATTACTTAATTGATATTTTATACATTTGAAAGTTTAAAACAAATGATCTCAGATGTTTGGACTTCTGATAATTAATGTTGTAATTAGTTCAAAACAAATAAATGTATAAGTATTTAAACAGATTTGTTTTGTATAAATAAACAAAATTGTTATAAAATAAGACAATTCTTAGTTTCTTTCATAAAATATACAATGCTATTCAAAATAAATTTAAATTTTATATTAAATAAATTACGGTTTGCGTATTTTAATAAATAAATCAATAAAGTAATAAACCTCGTAGAGTCGTGGACGTCTCAAAAACAAAAAAACAAAATGAGAGGGAAACCAAATAACAATAAGCAATAATTATTTTATTATTTATCATTTATCATAGAAGTATAGAACGTTGATACGTTACGCAGATAAAAGAATTCGATACTAGCGCAGCGATTGCATCTCTTTTGAGTTAAACCAACAGGCACTAGAACTACAAGTATGAGTTGACACGGACTGGGTAATACAAGTATCGGTAAACTGGTTACTGATAACTGATAAGACATAATAATAAATTACACAGTGTTCGAGGAACTCACGCTCACCAATGATCTATTGCTATGTACACAGTCACACAGCCTTTCGTGCAAGAATGTAGAATATTATCTTTATTTAACTCCTTAAAAATGATTCGCTTTCAACAAACTTAACTGTTTTCTAGAAGAAACCAATAGACGGCTCAATTTGATGTTTAATGTATCAATCGGTTAAGTCATTCTAACTTTATCATAGTTATTTTGACTCTGGGTGTACTAAGGATGGACAAGTGAATGATTTTTTGTAACTCCGATTAATTTAGATGATTACATTTTTCAATTCGTTAGTGCCCAAGCTTAGTAACATTTGACATTTATACTTCAAGGATCCTATATTCGTTTATTATTAATATGGGACATTTTAAATCATTCTTATAAGTTATTTTGACAGAATTATGAGGGATAGTCCCTTGTAACTAGTTTGCACTACATTATTCAAACATAACTTTCAGTGCACTAAACTGGTAAAAATAATAACTAAGCAAAATAGCGTATTCCTCATTTCATATGTTTTGATTATGAACTAGTAAACATTGTTAATTAACACTTTAAAAAACCCCTTTTTCCCTTGAAATGTTTATTTTGTAAATTGAAATTCTTTTAGAAGTAATTGATGCATTTTGTATTTCATCCTTTTTCAATAAATGTTGGTTTAACGGTTTTGTTATTATGACCATAATTTGTTCCATCTCTAGAAGTTAAAGTATTAAGTATGTAGCTATTAATTTTCTTAATAATTTTTATAAAAATATAGTTAAATCATTTATGAAACATAACCAACTATCATCACGTCTGAGCATAGAAATCTCTGGAACCCAATGAACTTTCCGCTGCAATGTAGCTGTGTTTTGCACCTCAATTAGGAACCAGATGATACGCAGCAGCCGGTCGTCGTGGCTTGAAAACTGTTCCTTAACCTAAAATATTCGTGAAACAATTAATAAAAGAACTTATGGCAATAGGATTATCTACTAATAATTTGATCTAAAACAATTTTGAACGATATATGTTTATTTAAGTTTCTTGCAATGGGAGAGACGTATATTATATTTAGTGTAAAATTAAAAACAATAGGTATTGAATTATTGCATTTAAAAGAAATTATTGGTATTTATTTTTTTATGATAAATTATAAAGTTTCAATCTCTTGGTACCCACCAATAATTAATTTATGTATTAAGTAATTGCATAGCTGCATTCATTTCATTCCATCTTGAACTTGGGCACTGCAGTTATATTACTGGTGATGTCTGTCGGAGATAAATTCGTAAAACATTTTAAGTACAATAGCTGCTCATTATTTAGTGTTGGCTTCTTCGGTTTCTTTGGTGGTTTTTGTTTAGGTATCATCAATCTATTGGGTAGCAACTTTTGTACTCTCACGTTTACCAGTGGTGAGTCATACAGTTTATTAGCTTCACGTTGAATTAGTTTTACTGCTTCACACTTTAATTTTATATTTTTGTTCTTCTTTGCTTTACTATTTTCAATCAAATGTAATATCTGTTCTGTTTTTTTCCATAAAGGCTTTGGAAATTCATCTGAGTCGTTAAGTTTTTTATATAATTGATTAAATAACAAAATTATAACTTTAGATGGTCGAGTAAGATCTCCATATGGTTTGTTTAGTTCTGCGTAAATATCCAACGACATCAATTTTATATTAAATAAGGTGTCATTAAAAAAGATAGATTTGATGTTCTTCAAGCTTGTTTGGTTATTTGCAGTTAAAATTTGGTTGATTCCATCAATGTTTGACACGATATTCTGTTTTAACTTGTTTTTGTATTTACGTCTTCCATCAATATATTGCTGCTTATTATTCAAATCTTTATGAGAATTATTTATCATGTCCAAAATTGACATATTATCTCTAGTTTTTTTATCCAGCATAACCAATCTTTTAGTAAATTGTTCTTCAGATTCCCAGTACATTTCTAATACTGGTTCTAATCGAACTTCATTAGCGAATTCATCTAATGGTTTTTGATAGGCATAACTCATGTAGTCATCATTATTTTTTTTGCTGAAATCGCAATCAGATCTAACAAAATCATAATTCAACTTATCAATGTTAAATTTTTTTTTCCATTCTGGTGGACTCAACCATGTTAAAATCATATAACAACCTTCTGGTATCATTATGCGTTTTAAGAGTCTAAGTACTTCGTTCTCTACACCTTCATATACATGTGTACACTCTTCCAATTCGTTTTTTGGTACTTTAGTATTAGCTATTTCCATGTTCACATCGTCTTTAATATTTTTCAGCCGGTTTTCTATATAATCAATAAATTGTGAATACGATTTTTTTACGTCTCTAAATTGACGTACTTTGCATATGTAGTCATTATTATCTCGGCTAATACTACTGTTAATAACTGACCACTGTTTATCAATATACAAAGTTGATAACTTTATATATTCAATTTCTTCTAGATCTAAATCATACCTTATATAATTTTTATTCAAATTGTTGTATAAATATTGACTATTGACAAGCTCAATTATATCATGTGGCGTTATTTTTTCTTTAGCATTCAGTATTTTTTTAAAGACTTTTTTTTCATTTGTTGATTTTACATTTGTCAAATGTATTACATCATCGATAGTTAATGTTTCATTAATGTCACATAGTTTTTTCAGTACCTCAAATTTAAAAATATCTTCATTTATTTTGTATTCTGTATCATTATCATTCTTTTCTTCTAGTTTTTCTGGTAAATTAAGAATTAATTGTTTTGCCTTTTCTTTAAATTTTATGTTTGAAACTGTATAAGGTCCCAAAGAAATCATTGAATCTGATGAATTATTTTTAAGGTCCATTTCTAAATTGTTAAAAAAAATGTATAAGAAATTGTAAAAATAAATATTTAGTGTTTATTTAACGTCGTTATTATATTGCCTATGATACAAAAATGGTGTGATTTATTAATGTTTTAATTTAAAAAAAAAACTTTCTTTGTTATAAAATCAAAATTCATAACAGAATATTTCTTATATAAATAACATGATAAAAAATGTGAACCATTGTGTACCACTATCACTATGCTGTACAGTAATTTGTTAAGTGAATATTTGTAATTTCTGTATCAAATTTAAATTCAACGATGATTCTATAAGAAAAACGATTACCAGTGGTGACGCGGTGTGTAATTTTTGCATACTTGTATAAATAATGAAATAATATAGGGCTCATGACAAAGTAGATAGGTATGATGACAACTTAATTTTTACGCACAATCTCGCGCGTGCCCTGCCAACAGTGTAGTTCGCCTAATCTCATTGGTTGTGTTATTTTACCGTCAAACTACAAATTATTATCAATAATAACCTAACAATTTATAATATCCATTTTCACCATTGTTTTTACTTTTTATTAGAATTTCGAATTTCGAATTTTCATTTTTATAATTTATAATATTTTTAATATTATTATTATTAAGAGAATTTATTAAGTTACTTATTTTTACATGGTTTTTTATTATAATATAATAGTTTAGAATTTAGATTATTCAGCCGTATAAAAGTCCTTGTTCTAACTAAACATTGTAATACTTCCTTAGGTATATTTTGTGAAGACATTTTTGAGTTTTGACCATAAAATTTCAGTCAAATACTTCATTACTCCAGTTATTTTAGCTAAATTATCTCCATATAGTTTTTGAAACTCTTTCTCCATAATTTCTACAGTCCCCATCAGTGTAATAGATGGAATTTTAAGTCCACCCTTAGAAACATGTTCAATCCAAGAAGATTCATCACTAGGGCTCGGAAGTTGATGACCTAAAGAACCTTAAAAAATGACCTAAAAAAATATGAATAAATGCTCTAAAAATGGTGGAAAATGACTGCAAAAAATGACCCAACAATTGTCAAATTATGAAATAAAATGACTTATCTAAAAAATGCAAAAAAATTACTTATTTTATATTTTTAAGAAAAAAACCTTTTATTTAACATCTTGTTAAAAATTGTTTTAAAATATAAACCATAAATACCTTACAAACATATTTAAAACAAAATATAAAAATGATCCTGATTAAAAAACCTAATCAAATTTATTACATTGAACAATAAATGCATGTTTAATATTTTCTATAGTAAATGACCTGCGATTGTCCGAAAGTAAATTCTTATACTTTGAGAAACTTCTTTCTACATCTACTGATGTAATTGGTGCAAATTGAAAATGAGCAATATCGGAATTATTGAGGTCGTCTGAAAAGTTTTGGTTCGACACGTTTTCACCATTCAAAATTTTTGAAATTTTTGTCATTGTTTTAAAGCCCGTATTTTTATCCAAAACGGATTTTAATTTTTTTTTAATTTCTTGTCCTACTCTATTTTCTGCGTGTTGAATTTTATTTTCTACATCTTGTACAATTCTACTATGATAATTAATTCATATTTTAAAACAAACCTAACGTAACTTAATTTCATAATTTATTTATTAAAAAAATATATTAACTTAACCATGGCTGTACTGACAATTAACACTTTTTCATCATAAATATATAATAAGTAATAACATATAATATAATTTTTCACTTAAGAATTAATTCTAAAATGTAAAAAGAATACAACAATATTGTGTTAAATAACAGATTCAAGTAGGTATTCAACGATGAGTTCTAGTAGTAAACCATAATATTTAAACAGTAAATGTAGATGGCAAGACAGAAGAAGATAAATGATTTATAAATGCAACATATTATTGTAGTCTTGTCATCAAATTAATTTTGTAACAGCTTATGAGATGAAATCTGCTGTTCATGCTGAAATTCAAAAAAATATATGTTTTTATCATTACTCTTCATATCTCATAGAATTAGGATTGTTACCATGGCACCACAGGTCACAATTTTGATTTAAAAAGTGTTTGGTGTTATGTTATTCATTATGTACCTATCAATTTGTAACCCAACTGGAGCAACGGAAAACAGCGTTTCAAGTCCCTACATTGTGTAGAATCAACATTTAAATATTTAAACATTTATTTTAATTTTTAATTGTATGTATTTTTCTTTCAATCAGAACTATAATTAGGTATCTATTAAAATAATAATGAGCATTGGTCTTTCTATGTTTGTTATGTAACTATTTATTGAATAGTTTATGTTTGTAATTTCTGTAAATTAAATTGTAAATAAAAATCTATAGTATTATCATTGAATTTATAATATAGTATATTCAATGGTACTACCAATATATGGTATTTTTCTAGTACACAAATTGAGAAAACAGGGTCAAATCGTGATGTAGAAAATTAATAACTTTTAATAGAGTGATAATGTTATATAAAATAATGAATAATATCTTACTATTTCCATCCTGGACGATTTCATGTTTAAACTTAATAATTTCATTTTCGATAATGCTGATGAATTCAGTTTTAGGTTTTCTTCCTCTATTTTCACCTGTCATTTCTAGTAAACAAACTACTTACCACGAACTATGATTATAATGGACTGGTCTCGAAATGATGAGGAGTGTATAGCGGGACGGGTCGCAAATGTCTGTATTCTTCCTTGATACCTGGGGTTTTTATGCTCTCAAGCGCAACCTGGTTTTTAAGCACGATACTATCATTTATTCGTTGATAACACTATACCGCCATATTTTTAATATTATATTGATAGCGAAAATAATTTATTTATTTATAAATTTATAATTATTATTTGATCTTCGGTAGTTCGATTTCGATACAAGACATTTTAGATTTTGTTTTTACATTTGAAAATTTAAAATGAAAGTAAGGAAGTGTTCAATTCTAGGATGTTCAAGTGTAAAAAAAAATCCTAAGATTTCTCTATTTAAAGTTCCAAAGAATAATTCTTTGGCATGGAATTTGGCAATCAGCAAGTATATTTGCAAAGACAATGTTACACAATTTGTGTGTGCTGATCATTTTCTTCCGGAAGATATGGTGTCTGCATACTCAATCCCACCGGATGTTGTTATTGTAATAGTTAACATTTTTACATTGTTAATTATTTATTATTAAATATTTACTTTTCTATAATCTACAGGAACTTGGAAATAGAAGCAAATATCGCTTAAAAATAGGAGCTATTCCTTCTATTTTTAATTCAAATGTTGAAGATAGAATAATAAATTATGATAATTTAAGACATTCTATTAACTTTGACCACAGCTATGCTAAACGATATTATGGTAAACCATCATGCCGAAAAAAATTATTTGAAAACAGGACTTCTGTGAGTACATTATTCTCTAGTACAATGTGGTCCTAGTTATTTGATGTGCTTTAACATGCCCAATCTACTGAATGCTGAGCTCCATTATACTTAATATGTATTATTGTTTATAAGCTACTACATAATTTAACTTATTTAATGTTTATGTTTTAAAGGATGTTGAAGCTATAAATTTAGATGAATCAGAAATGAGTTTCAAACATAAATTACTGTCAAGTGAATTAAAAGAAGAGCAATTTAAAAAACGCATAAAAACTTTAGAAGTAAATTTTCAGAATTTAATTAAACTATTCATGTTATATTCAGGAGTGGTTATATTTGTAGGATACTATAATGTATTTATTTTAAGTAAATAGATACATGGTTTAAATATAGGTACCAAAATATTCAAGCCATGAGTAAACACTCAAATTTAATCTTCTATTGTTTTAAAATTAATTTTACCAAGTTTTATTATAGGCAGGTATCACTACTATTACTTAATATTCTGTTTTACATTTTCCATTAGGAAAGATCTGATGATTTGTCATTATTTAGTGAATTTAAAAGTAATTTCAATAAAGTAGTTTTGCCAGAAGGATGGTCAACATACATTAGTAATAATGAAATTGTTTTTTACAAACCAAATTTCAATGATGGTAAATTGCTGATTGAAAAACAGTTAGTTTTTAAATGTACATTGGAAGTATGTTTGTACATATATCAATTATCTGTCCAAATGGATAATTTAAGCTTCAAACTTGAATATCCTTTTTCCTTAAAAGATGTATCACAGACAATTGAAAAACTGAACCACAAAAATATTTGTCAAAGTGGTCCTAGTTCAATAAATTTTCCAGGTTACTATATCATAATTGTTTTTATTATTATTTATTTTAATACCCCGTGAGTTCTATATAGTTGCTGTAATAACATTTTTTTTTGCACGCATACAGGAATTCGTGTAAAAACGGCAACTTTAGAAAACAACAATGTGTGGCGTCATCTTAAGTGTCCAATTTTAATAGACCGAAGAAAAGATGTGAAACTTGTGATCATTTAATTCAATATTTTAGAAGGTGTAAGCAAAGGTCATTAGTTAAACGTTCGTCTTACATCGGAAGTGTTCTTACTCCTACAAGACGTAGGACTTTGACAAAAATTTTAAATGACAAAAAAAAATTAAAAAAATCAAATACAAGGTACCTAGCAGTATAGTTCAAGTTTTTGGATATTCCAAGTATAAATAATTTGATAAATGTATTATATTTTCTTAATATTTAATGAAGTATATGTACATTAAATATATACTAAATTTTCAACAATTTATGTTGGATTACCAAAATAGGAAAGATTAATTATTTTTAAAACATACCAAATTGTTTATGATTTTATAAGTTAATTTATTAACATTTATTTATTTATTATTAATTCATTCTCCATATTATGTAGATTACGTAATGTTATTGAAAAATTAAATTTTGAACTGGGAGGTATGCAAGAAAAAATGAAATCATTATCAGATACTTCTGTTAATCAAATACTTGTTTCATCAAATTTAAGTGATCCCCAAAAAATTCTAATTCAAGAAATTTTTAAGACGAGCCAATACAAAAATAAAAAAAACCGACGATATTCTGAAGATTGGATTCTCTTATGTATACTGTTGAAAATTCGGTAGATATACATTATGCATTACATTTTTGGAAATGTGAAGTATAACACATTTTTTTAAATAATTTAAAACTGTTTACAGATCATCATCCACTTACCATTTTTTAAGAGAGCAAGATATCTTACCATTGCCTTGTCTTCGTACTATACGCAAATATTTATCACTTGTGAAGACGAAATGTGGCTTTGATGAGCAATTTTTTCAGCTACTTAAAAAAAAAATGTCATTGCTAAGACCCGAGCAAAGACATGGGATGTTGGTTTTTGACGAGGTATTTCTCCGTGAAAGTTTGAAAGTTGATTCGCAAACATTAACATATATAGGCCTAGAAGATTTTGGCGGTGAAGTATCTACCACAGGTTTAAAAGCCAACCATGGGTTGGTTTTTTTGTTCCAAAGTTTTGCTGCAAATTTCACACAGCCTATTGCTGTGTTTGCTTCTAGGGGTCCTGTTAAAGGTATGTAATAAACCAAAAGATTTTCTAGTTTCTATGTTGTAAGTATTGTTGTTTTTTTGGTTTATTATGTATATATATACTTAACCATAGTATCTACTTAATAAATAATAATTTATGTCTGTGTATTGCATGATTCATGTTAACTAGAAAACTGATTCTAACTTCTATGTTGTAAGTATTGTTGTTTTTTTGGTTTATTATGTATGTATATACTTAACCATAGTATCTACTTAATAAATAATAATTTATGTTTGTGTATTGTATGATTCATGTTAACTAGAAGACTGATTCTAATTTCTATGTTGTATTATGTTGTTTTATTATATATGTTTATATTTTAACAAATATACTAATTAAATAGTAATTTATGTTTGTGTAGCATGTTTAATGTTTGTTTCTGTTTTTATTATGATGTTAAATATTAGATTTTTTGATTTTGTCTGCCCTATCGTGTCTCATATGAAAACAATGGATTAAAAAATGGTATTCAGATATTATTCTTTAAATACTTATTGCACCTGAAAAATATTTAAATAATTAATTATTTTAGGTGTAGTTCTGACTCAATTGATAATTAAAGCCATCAGTTTGTTAGAAAATGCTGGTGCAATAGTGGATGGATTGGTATCAGATGGAGCTAGTAGTAACAGAAAACTATGGTCTGAACTAGGTATTAGTGGGGAGAAAGGTTCCGTGAAAAACAAATTTGATCACCCTTTAGATGATCACAGGCAAATTTTTGTATTTTCTGATGCATGTCATCTTATAAAGAATGTGCGAAACAGATTATATCACAAAAAAGGGTTAAGGGTAAATAACATAAAAACTTTTCATTATAATTTTTAAAATCTTTTTTTTCATAACATTATTGTAGGTCACACCTGAAGCACCATACATTAGATGGGCTCATTATATTGAGGTGTATAAGTGTGATATGAATAGAAGTTCTAATGCTCCTTCAAGAGTTTGTCCCAGAATTACTGAAAGACATTTAGCTCCTGATAATTTTAGCAAAATGTCTGTTAAACTTGCCACTCAAGTAAATATACTTAGATTAAAAATCTTGAAGATAAGTACAAATGTTTATCTTTTATGTTGACACATTAAGTTTAGTTTTTTACAAAAATATTAACTTTTAGATTTTAAGTGACTCGATGGCCAAAGGTATTGAGTTTTACAGGGATTATATTAAAATTGATAGTTTGAAAAATAGTAATGAAACTCAACAGTTCACAGACCGTTTCAATAAATTATTTGACACCTTTAATAGAAAACACCCTAAGGAAGGGATAAAAATGAAAAGCAAAGACTTTGAAGTATTTTTATTCACTCATTACATCAGTGGTTCCCAATTGGTTGTGTAGATATTGTACTCTAATGATATTTTTATTTTAAGTTAACTCATAATTAAATTGTAAAAGATAATTGCAATAATTTTGTAATAATATTTTATAATGTTTAAATAACTATGTAAAATCAAGTGTTGAATTAAATAAATCTTTTTGAGAAAATGTGTGTCTACAAAAAGGTTTGTAATATTAAAATTAATCGTACATTAAATGTAAGTAAAATAAGAAAAGTTATAGCTAGAGGTCCGTGGCTTCACACTAATTGGGAAGAACTGCATTACATAATGTTTTAATCATAAATATATATGATGTTACATATTTTATTGATTTAATTATTGAGTTTTTGATTTATGAAACAAGGTTTTAGAAGATACTCTATTATGGTTGGATAATTGGGAGGATCAAGTAATTAGACAAAAAATATCAAAAGAAGAATATTTAACGAAATCTACAGCAGAAGGTTTACGAGTCACAATTACTTCAACAATAGAGTTATCTACATATCTTCTGGAAAGCTGCAAATTTAAATATGTATTGTCTTCTAAATTCAATCAAGACCGACTAGAAGTAAACTCGACTAATAACTAATTGTTGCTTAACATTCTTTTTTAACCTTATTAATTTTTTTTTTTTTTAACTAGCAATTCTTTGGTATGGCCAGACAAGTTAACGGGCCTAACGATCACCCGTGTACAGCAACATTTTTGCAAGTATATAAGATGTTGTCTGTATACTCTATCTTAAAACCTCCAAAAACTGGTAATTGTAAGATTTTAGAAACTAATACAACAAAAATAAGTATTAGTGATTTAAAAACTGTATTTAACAATAAAATAATAAATGAACGAGAAGAAAAGTTGAAATCCTTAAAACAGAAACTGGATTTGCTGGCTGTACAAGAGATCAGCATAGACAATGTTTTTGATAATAATATACATAACTACTACAACGCTGGAGCCAAAGATTGTGTTATTTATTATATATGTGGATATATAACAAAAAATTTCACTAAAAATTTTACTTGCGATGTTTGCAGAACAGCAGTAATGGGTCAGTTCTATAATACAGTAAAATTAAAAATAATTTAATACTTAAATTTTTTTTCTAGGTAAAACATCATACTTGGATAAACCAGAAGCTACACTGGTAAATCTGAAGTCCAAAGGTGGTTTAACTCATCCAAATGTGTTTGTTTTCAACATATTATCTGCTGTTGAATTATCTTTTGAAAAATTCTGTGACAATAATGATGTGTTTGAACTCACTTTGGAACATTTTTTTTCGGAATATGGACCAATTCAGTTTCCATGTCAAGAGTCAAGACCATAAAAGTGATGTACTAATGTCTATTATATCGTATTACATTATTACGAGAATGCATCAGTACACACTTATAATGAACAAAAATCAAAATAAAAATAATGCGAAAAAAAAAAAATTGTCAAAGCTTGTTTGTACCTAAAAACAATAAAATTTAAATTTAAAATATTGCAATGTTGTTATTATTTTATATTATAAGTAGAGTTAGGATGTTGATGACCTAAAAACATACAAAAGAGCCCTAAAAAAGTGTAAAAATGACCTTAAAAATTATCTAAAACACTAATAAGTGTAAAAAAAGTAAGTGAAAAAACTTATTTATAAATAATAAATGCGATAAAAGTAATCACCAAAAAAACCCCACAATAATAATATTAAAATTATTTTTTATTAATAGTCCAAATTTAAAGTTAGATTTTAAATAAATTAAATTTGTTTCCAAACTTTGGTGTAACAATTGCCCTAAAATCTATAATTTAAGAAGAATGCCCAACATTGTACAAAAAGCACAAAAAATGCACAAAAAGACGAAAAAATGAAAAAATGACTTAATAAAATTAGAATATTCTGCATCAATGGTGCATGAAAACATTTTTTAGTTAGGATAGCATTGTATAAAGTAAAAGGAAAAAAAATGCAAAAGTCATCAACATCCTAACTCTAATTATAAGATTGTCATCATTAAAACTGAATAATAGATGGCACTGTTTTCCGAAAACTCCCTAATCATTTTGACATTTCGGTTCCACTGATAATGCTTCGAGACCAGTCCATTATAATCATAGTTCGTGCTACTTACTAAACATGCATGTTTAATATTTAATTGATTAGTTTGACATTGATAATGTTTTCTTATCAATTATTTCTTATCATCAACTGGATGTCTACAAAAACATTAAAATTATTTGAATTATTCAGGGTGTTGGGCATTATAAATTATTTATTTAAATTTTATAATAATTTCCTTCGAAATGCCGATTTTATGTTCAGTTTATGGGTGTGTTAATAAGTCTAATGACAAAAAACTATCATTTTATCGTTTCCCAAAAGTGAAAATTAGTGCTTGTTCAGATTTAAAATCTAAAATGTTAGCACAGCGTACAGCATGGTTTAGATCATTGAAAAGAAATGATGTAGTTGATAGTCAATTAAATAATATGAGGATTTGCTCAATACATTTTATAGGTGGTAAGTAAATTTATCCACTGTGTTTAGAGTTTGTTGATTGTAATTTCATAAATAGGTAAACCAGCCAAATACCATCATGAAAAAAACCCAGATTGGATTCCTACAATAAAAATGGGATATAATACTAATAATGGTGCCTAATAAATTTATTCTAGTATTTCATGTGAAAGTATTACTTATTTTTTTATTTTTAGACAAAGCTAGTTGTGCACCTAAATTAGAGAGATACCACTGAGCAAATGAGAGATATAAATTGAAACCAACTTCTTTGCTTAATAATGTTCCTACAAGTGTAGTCGATTCAGTTGATTCACAAAATACAAAAATTGAAGAACCTATTATTATTCATAGTAATGATAATCAGCTTATACATAATATTGAAACTGGTACTTCTTGCAACACTGATTTGAAAATGTCTGATATAAAAGAATTGGAACAATTAAAAACCAAATATGCCGAATTGCAAAATGAAGTGGACTATTTAAATTTGTCTGAAAAGTAATTTGTTGGACGTGAAAAAATGTTCACTTATTATACTGGTTTAGAGTCAATAGCAGTTTTTAATTTAATTTTGGATCATATTAAACCTGGGCTGAATTCTAAAAACCAAAGACTTTCTGAATTTCAAAAATTGTTGTTGTGCTTGATGAAATTAAGATTGAACTTGCCATTAACAGATTTAGGTTTTAGATTCAATATTTCTTGTTCAACTGCTTCAATTATATTTCGTAAAGTCATATATTTATTAGAACACATGTTCAAAAAGTTAATTTATTGGCCTGAAAGAGAAGTTTTGCGTAGCACAATGCCTAGGTCTTTTTTTAAAACTTTTG
The DNA here is from genome assembly GCF_037042655.1 of Diuraphis noxia. NCBI lineage: Eukaryota > Metazoa > Arthropoda > Insecta > Hemiptera > Aphididae > Diuraphis > Diuraphis noxia. The sequence continues at coordinate 59,648,589 of NW_028301711.1, forward strand.
GAAACAGTGTTGCTGTAATAATTGACTGTTTTGAAATAGGTATCGAAAAACCATCAAGCTTAAAAGCAAAAGCTCAAACATGATCAAGTTATAAAAATAAAAATACAGTGAAATATTTGATTGCAATAACTCCTCGGGGAGTAATATCATTTATTTCTCAAGGTTGGGGTGGGAGAACCAGTGATAAACATATAACTGAAAATTGCAGTTTACTAAACAATTTATTACCTGGAGATGTGGTATTGGCTGATCGTGGGTTTACTATTAGTGAACGTGTAGGGTTTCACTGTGCAACTTTAAAAACTCCTGCATTTAACAAAGGTGTACCCCAGCTTCACCCTTGCACCATTGAAGAAACAAGAAAAATTGCTTCTGTACGAATTCACGTTGAACGTATTATAGGTTTGACTCGTTCAAATTCTTAAAACAATGAAATTTATTGGAAAAGATGGAAGAGTTGTAAATGTTCCTACACTTAGAAATTGAATTACGACTATCAGAGGTGAAATAAAATATTATTATTAAATGGTTTGATTGTATACTATATTTAATTACTCCAAAATAATAATAATCCTACACCTACCATGAACATTATATTATAATTTTTCCTACCCACGAAAGGTGTTAAATTTTTCGATTAATACCTATAATCCTTTTATTTTTTTTAAAGGTTTTCAAACATTGACAAAATTTTTAGAAGAAAAAGGAATCAAGTCATTACTAACAAGACATCTCAATCAAGATCCTATTATAAATTTGTTTGGTGCAGTCCGGAGCCTCGGATGTGACAACCCATCTAGTCACACATTAATTTCTGCCTACAAAACATTACTGCTGAATAATTTAATTTCGTCTCAATCTCCAGGAGCTAATTGTGAAGATTTCACAGAAAACTCGTTGATCACCTATAAACATTTCTTCTCGTGTAATCTCGAACAATCTTCATCGGCTGAATTATCAGTTAGTTTACCAGTTCAAAATAGTAGGGAATTGAATGATACAACAACAGAATTAATGAATGCCACACATGTATATATTGCCGGTTTTGTTGCAAAAAAACTCAACAGAGAATTATACAAAAACTGTGAAGAATGTCTAAAGAAAATTTGCACAAATCAAGTTTCAAAAGATCACAATTTGATTGTAGCCAGGGGCTACCAAGCTTGTAATAGATTATCTTTAAAATACCCTACCAAACCATTTCATCAAATGCTTCACATTATTATTGTGTATATTGGTCAACATCTACCATCAAAATGTCATTTTTTGGGTATAGGAGAAATGATTGCCGAAGGAATATTAAACAAGTATGATTTAACTGCTTTGCATTAAGAAAATGTCAGTCCTGTAAAGTATTTGAGTAAAAGTATTCAAATACTTTTTTAAGTATTGAATAACTTTTTAAATACTTTCAGCATAAAGTATTTTGAATGGTATTTTAAATACTTTTTTTTGTATTGAGTACTTATTTGTATTGAATACTTTGGTTTTTTTCCGAACAATTTATTTTTATTCGAAATATTTGGCTGAAAAAATATTATTGCCAACTACAATAATTGAATAATAGTTTTATTTAATACTCTGTCTCTGTGTTTCAGTGTTTGTCGAAAAACTCGAAACCCAAAGGTTTCTAAAAATAGATATTTAATAATAATATTTCCTTTTGCATTATTAGATAACTACTAACTAGATAAGGAACTGTTGATAAATGATAATATCTCATACAATGCCTGCCTTAATGGTTATGCGGGATTACGGGAATAATATACATTTTGACACCATGACAAAAAAAAGAAGCAGTATGACGGACCAAAATTTTGAATACATTATGTTTTTAAAATGTAATAAGCATTTATTTAATTGATTAATAAAATTAAATTGATTATTAACTTACTTTGTGTTTATATTACGTTAATTAGAAATCTAATTTAAAAACAAAAAGTATTTGAAAAGTATTCCAAATACTTTAAAAAAGTATTTGAGTAGTATTTGAAATACTATACAACTGAAGTATTTGAGTAGTATTTTAAATACTTAAAAAAAAATGTATTTGAGTATTTACTCAAATACTTTTTAAAAGTATTTTTTACAGGTCTGGAAAATGTACGTGTAATGTAATGTGGTACGACTACCACAGTACCATCAGACACGATTCTGAATAGTGAATAGACGACTGCTTCGGTAAATACATAGATAAGTATAGTGTGTGGTGTGAAATATGAACCTGATAGCGAAATAAAATTTCATGCGTAAGTATTCTTTGTTTTACCTATATTTATTGTTTTGTCAATGATTTATGATTATGTTAAAAAAAATATACAAAAATGATATTATGGCGTAATGAGTAATTTTATAATGTATGTACTTGCTATTAATTGTATTATTATTTTTACCAATATACCTATGCAATATATTAATATTAGTAATAGGCATTGACTTTAGTGCAATAATTATTTATATTACGTTCACTTGTAAGTTGTAAAATAAATTTGTATCACTATTCAATTTGTATATATTTTAAAATAAAATATCAAAATGGTTTGTTTCTTTAAATTTCATTAGTTTAAAATTTTAAATGCATAGTCCCGAGCCCTAATAATTATGTTATAACATTACTATATTAATAAAATAAATAAATAAACATATTTTATGTCGTCAAAAATGACAACACTGCTAAGAGGATAGCTGTGACCGCACCACCCAACCCCGCCAATCTTTGATGCTCCGTCTATGAGTATAAGGTCTATGGACCTTCCATTCTTCTATTATCTATTTTTTTCTCAGTCTCATCGATTGATCAGACTGTATGATATTTTTTTGTCCATGATAAAGATTCTCAACTTTTCTTTATTCTCCGAGAGAAATAATTGATATCACCACGGTCTTACGCTAACCACTGCTAACTAGATAACCCAAAAACTTTACTACTACCACAGATATATATAATAACTAGATAGCCGACTTAATACACAACAACATTATTGAACTATGATGCCCAACGCCATTTGTCACTTGGGCAAAGTTTACAAATTCTTATCATTTATTAATCGTTTCGATATCATGTATCGTTGTACATAAACATAATATTTCTTAATATACCAATACCAGCACCTACCTTCCATTATTCATAACAATATAATTATTTTTTCATGAACTTATTTATTATATATTAGTATATTTTAGTATATTTTTATTAGTATATAGTATACAAACTTAATATTATTACAAGATATATATCAGCCATATAGCTAGATCTATATATTACTGTAGTATACTTACCTATTCATTATTAATGGATGGTCATAAACTCATAACCAGTCAAGTTCAACTCAAAAAGAAGTGATGGATAGAGGCGAGGAAGAAGAACCATAGTGTACATTAAATGTATTGACAGTGAAAAATATACACAATTAAACATAATTAAATATAAGTATATTTTAATAATTACAAAAGTTAATTACTGGTTAGAAAATAAAATCAATTTTGTCAGTTTATGACGTTTACTAACTGCAAAAGTATTTGAAATTGTTTTTCCCAATGATTTAAGCCTAACACTAAGGTACTTTTTTGTAAGTAAAGTAATTAATATCATTTTATGTGGTCTTTCTAAAATACTTATATTAGTGCAATCTAATTCTTTAAATATAGTTTGATCTAGAGAAAATTTATTATTACAGTAATGTATAATTTTTTCATCTAACTTAGAAATATTAAGGGTTTTTAAATTGTTAGTTAAAATTAATAGCAACTTTTCTACCTCCATTATTATTTTAAAACTACTCAATGACCCTGAAATTAAACCTCCATTGTTTTTTAAATTTACAAATTTAGAGTGAGAAAATGAATTATAATTGTGATCTGTGTTTTTTTTTAATAGGCTATCTTTACATGATTGACAATCTAATGTTCTACTGACTTTCCTTACAACATATCCTAAAATATAATATAAAATGTTTTCTTTAGCATTTTGTAAATTTGGATGTAAATTATTAAGCTGTTGTAATCTATCTGAAATATCCAAATCATAAACATCAGAATTTTCATCTTCATCAGTGAATTCAACTCTTTTTGTATTCCATTTAAAATCAAATATATTACATATTGCGTCATCATCAAAAGTGTTACAGTTACCATTATTTTTACACTTTATGGCATTTTTTAATAAAAGCTGTTTCATGGCTGTTTTAAATTGTACAACATTGGGATTATTGTTTGACCTGCCTCTTTGCCTTATTTGGCCAAATAATAACTCCAGGTGATCTTGAGAAAACTTGTAGGTTAGTATATAATAAAATTTTAACAGGTTGACTGCCACGTGTACATTTTTTTGTACACTAACAAATCTCCATACTTGTATATGCAAATATTTTTATACTGTCCAACAAATTTTAAACGATAATTTGCAAAAACTTCTTTTTTTTATAATTTTGTTTTTTTGTTTATTACTTGCAAGTCCTTTTTTAGTTAATATTTTAAAAAATAATGTTGTGTCAGATACGTGGCCTACCAGACCATCAACACGTTAAATGCCGCGGTCGACGGATAGTCGACAATTTGTATAGGCGTCTTTAGCTTTATTATAGTTAAGCTTTATTATATTTTTTAGTCTTTATTATATCTAGACATTATTCTTATAATATACAGTTGAATAATTATTAATGGTATTATTTTACTTATATATAAACTAAAATAATACGAAGAACTTACGTAATAATATTATTTCGTTTTAATTCGTATATATATATATTATTCATTGCTACAGGTATTTTTAAATTTTACTATTCTATTTTATTATATTTCTATTTTATCGCGGCACCGATAGTCTGCCACCACACTATCGCTTTCATATGTGTTGATTTATGTTAGAATCTATTTTTGTACTTTTACAATTCATTTTATTCGATACAATTTTCTTATCTACTTCAAAAATATAATATTATTGTGTAATGCTTTAAAGCAGTTCAGTCGTTCAGTGTCATTTGTATAGTTCGATGTGTGTCGTGTGTGTCAAATTCATAAATTTGTATTAGGTGTTTGTAAAAAGTGTAGCTTATTTTATACAATATTACCTCAAAAAGAATCAGTGTCAAATTTCGGATTTACTTGATGAGAGTGATACCAATTCAAATAGCTCGCTTTCATCTTTCGACGACACAGACGACGATCCTAATTGGGAAAATGATGATATTGACAATCAAGGAGAAAACTATAGATCTGAAGAAGAAAATGAAGTAACACGTGAGTGGATAGATATTTTTGAACAACCAAATATGAATTCAAATATAGTTTTTAATCCAAATAATGATGACGTTGGTATAAACCCAGACATTATAGAAACTATGGTTTCGTTAAGCCCTTTTGATTTTTTTTCTCTATTTTTTGATGACGAAGTAATAAATCTCCTAGTGGTGGAAACAAATAAATATGCTCAGGATAAATTGAAGAAACAAGGAAATAGTCGTAGTGCAAGAATAACAAAATGGACCAATATTGATAAAGAAGAACTTAAATGTTTTTTTGGAATAGTAATGTGGATGGGTTTGAATAAAAAGCCAAGTATTGCTCATTACTGGAAATCTGATAATTTTTTATATAAGTGTGAAATCCCAAAATACATGTCACGAAATAGGTTTGAGTTGATACTTTCTGTCCTCCACGTGTCAGATAATAGCAAAGCACCTCCAAACAATCGTCTATACAAAATTCAGCCATTAGTTGACATCTTAGTAGATAAGTATAACAATGCCCTAATACCAGAAAAAAACTTGTGTATTGATGAATCGATGGTTCCATTTTTGGGTCGTCTTTCTTTCCGCCAATATATAGCCAATAAAAGACATCGCTATGGAGTAAAAATTTTTAAACTATGTACTCGAGACTTTTATACATCACAGTACAAAATATATGCCGGAAAAGAAGCTGTTCCTGGGCAACTTGTATCTTGTAAAGTTGTTATGGAACTTATGCAGCCTTACTTGGACAGTGGAAGGTGTTTATACGCGGATAATTGGTACACCAGTATTGATCTTGCAGAAAAATTACTTGATAGACAAACACATTTAGTGGGAACGCTAAGATCCAACCGAAAACGGAATCCAAAAGAGGTGATATCCAAAAAACTAGTTAGAGGAGGAGTAATTTCAAAACAAAATCGACGTGGTATTATGGTACTGAAGTGGAGAGACCGACGTGATGTTTTGATGTTAAGCACAATGCATACAAATTTAATGATAAATGTTAACCAAAGAAGAACCGTAATTGAAAAACCTAAAGTTATTGCAGATTATAATACAGGGAAATCGTATATCGATTTGACAGATCAAATGGGCTCTTATCACTCTTGCCTAAGGAAATCTCTCAAATGGTATAGAAAAATAATGTTTGATATAATATGTAACACATCTATGATCAATGCTCTATCATTGTATACTGGTGTAACTGGAAATAGAATGAAACTTGTGGAATTTAGAGAAGCTGTCATTCAAGGATTGTTGAGGAATAAAACTACAACACACGTACCAACACAAAAAATAAATGAACATTTATTGGAAAAAACATCAAAAACTGGAAGGTGTAAACGATGTTATGAAATCATCTCTAAAGAAAAAGGTAAAACATTTTATAATATTTCCTTTTCTATGAATTAATAAATATTTGTTTATTTATAGGAACAAATGTAGCTAGAAAAAAAACAAAAAGAGTGAAGACAATGTGTACTACTTGTGAAAACCATTTTTGTACAGAATGTTTTTTTGTAAACCATAAAGCAAGATTCAATTATTAAGTATTTTTTATAATATAAGTAATTCTTTTGTGAATTTTTTTTCAAATAAAACGTATTCGAAAGGTCAAAATAAAAACTTGATTTAAATAAGAAATATCCATTTTCTATCTTCGCTGAGTAGACAAAACTGGTCCTAGGGGCCTCAATATTTAATTACAATGTTAAATCAGTACAGACGTGTACACATTTCTGTACACGAAATTTGTTTTTAAAAAAAACTCGTGTACAATATAATGTACACGCAAAGAAAAATTGTAAGTAAAGGAGTGTACACAATTGTGTACACACGGCACCGGGTAAAAAGTATCAAAAATGATTGTGGCAGTCAACCTGTTAATGTATCATTTGCAAATACAGATCTGGCAATACTAAAAAGTGACTTAACAGCCATAGCAAATCCTATTATAAATGTTTTTTTGTTGGTTTTACTTAATGGTTTGTTATCAAATTCAAGGGTATACAAATATGTAATTAAAGGTACTATTTTTTTTTTCAAGTGAGTCAATGGTTTTTATGTGAATGGGTGATTTAAAATTTTTGGAGAATATACTGCAATATACGGCAATATTCTTTGGTAGCACCACAATTTATAAATTCAGAAATATTTTGATTTTTAAAAAAAATTTAAAGCATCGGCTGTGGATGAACTGAGGGTTTGTGCCGCATACTTCACCTTCATTTTATTATTGTGCCACTGTATATGTGAACCAGAAATTTTATTTCCAAATTTTAATTGTATTTCTTGCTGCAGATTATGTAAACTTGAAATGTGTTCCCACCGTATGAAGCCTGAATTTGATTTTAATACTCTACAATTCCCTAATGTATTTCGGGCAAGTTTGAGATTGTGGCAAGCATCAGGAATGAAATATATTTTATCATTATTAACAGGATGAGGAAACCAACATTTTATATCATTATAATTGTTGCCTGTTTCACAACCTAATATTTTCATCATCGCAGAATTTGTGTATGCTTCATCGCAAGTGATTCCCCAAACAGTAATACCAGCTTGATGAGTATGGTTCAATACGGTCTTAACAAGCTCAGCTTGGGCAATTGCACTTATTTTATTTTGTAATATGTAAGCAATTGGTAATTTCCATCTCCCATTTACACTTACCAACATGAAAACTAATGCTTCAGTAGCAGGAACATCCAACCCTTCTAATTGTAACTCACCTCCAAAATCACAATATCTAACGAATTTGTTAAATTTATCGCTCCACAAAATTTGTTTTCGCAATGCCATGGCATCCATACATAAATTACAGTGCTTATCTTCTGCTTTTAAAGTTTTTAGAGCCTCCATAACCTCAGTAAAAATACCTGGTTCTCCATTGACAGATGATGTCCAGTTCATAATTGATTTACAATTTGGCAATATCAAGATCGACCTAAAATTATTTAAAATTATTAGTTATCAAAATAATAAACAAACTGGATATTTATTTATTTATGAAGTGGGACTTGCCCAATAAAAATGTTGATATTAATCTTATAACACAAGTATGTAACAGTATTATTAAATAGGAATTATGTTTTTTTAATTAGTATTTATAATTTTGTAAAATATGCTCTTAAAATTATAATATTACATAATATGCACTAAGCGCATAAAAAAGAGTTGAGTAAGCAAAAAAAAGCTCTTAGTATTGTGAAACAAATATTTTTTATCACAAACTATATTTTGAATGATCATTAAAAAAAAAGCAAACCCCAAATTCCAAGCCTTAGTTATAAGCATTGAAGTTTTTTAAAAACTTAATAACACATACTCATACTGAATACTCCGTGATAGCTAAAAAGGAAATTGTAATTTTGCTGTACAATATATTTTTGTAATAACTAATTACTAATTAGCATTTTATAAGCAACTATATTTACCTTGCATACTCATAAGCTTTTGGCTAATAATAATGAAGCGTTAAAGAAAATTCTTTTATTGCCTTACTGTATCTACGGCCAGTAGCTTTACGCTCTTTGTTTTTTACAAGGTTTTTGAACAACTCCAAATTGGTACCTTCAAATTTCTCCAATAATATTTCTTCTGCAATTTTTTTTGTTTTTAAATCTTTTAGTAAATCCTTTAAATTATTTAAAGAAGTATTTTGCCTTCTAACCTTTTGTTGTAACCGTTTTATTTTGAGTTTTAGTTCAAATTTTGATGGTGAATGTTTTTTTTGTTTTTGACTAGCTACAAATAATGGGCGTGAACAAGTTGATTTTGATGGTGTTATTAATAATGGCTCAAAACTAGTGTTAACAACGGATCTTTCTGGTGTAATCATTATTGATAAATCTGGACTATTACAAGTTGGTGGTATGATGATACTTGAGGACAAGTTAGTTGTATTTGAGAGTGGAGTCGAATGTGGTGTAATAGGTTCAATGCCTTCTAAATTTATATAAAATAATAAAATTTATAATTAAAAATAAGAACAATTCTTGGTACTATCAATTTATTTTAATTAACCTAGTCTTGGTATTTTTGATTGAGACACTGAATGTTTAGAATAAGATGGAAAAATTGAAGGCACAGCGTTTGAGTTAAGCTTCAACTTGTAGTTACCACCAACATTTTGTTGAAAATCAGTTTGAACAAAATGATCACTGCACACCTTACTATGTATAGAAGGGATAAATTCTTTCCGACCTACTGCTTTTATCCATAACGCATTTCTTTCTGCATCTTTAAGTGGAAATCTATTTAAAATACAAATTAAACAAACAAATATCTACAATATCTAATAATATTAAATTAGTCTTATAGTAGGTACAAAACATCAGTAAACAACATATTGAGCCTTTGTTTAATACAATTTTAAAAATGTTAATTATCATAGGTTATTATATTATAGTATTATACAGTAAAAATACTAACGAGAAAAAGTGTATTTTTCTAACTCCATTTTTTGTATGCCGATTCGTGCACAAATGTACACTGCATGAGCATACCATCTTAAATTATTAATTATTAGTTATTACACAAAAATCATAGACAAGTATCACAACAATCACGAAACTATTAAATGTTGTTGCTATGAAACTATTAAATAATAAATATTGTTGTTTAATGCATAGACAAGTATACTAGTATACTGGTTTAATGTTTATTATCATATTATAATTATTATCTTTTTAATGATTAGTAAACATTGCCCAAGTTGTAAATGGCTACCAGCGTCATTGATAAGAAGAAGTCGGCTATCTAGTTATTATATATATCTGTGACTACTACAAACCGTGGTTATTACTTCTTTTTCTATGGTGCCATACTGCCATGGTGGTTATGCCTTATGCGCCATGCGATTTTATTGTTAGAATATAAACATTGTTTCCGTTTTTTCACACTCATAACATTATAACCTTGTTTGATGATCTGATGATAATCATTTACCTAAGTATTTAATTTATTTTTAAAGGACCATCCAACTCATAAAATTTTCTTTGGCTTAAAGTATAGTGCATACTATAACGAAAAAAATGACACCACTTAAATTTGCTTGTGACTATTCGTTCGCTAGTTATCGTGATTCTTGACATTACGCGTGACGTCACGGATTCATTCGCCGCGGCGGCGGCCATATATAATACACAGCAGTATTTATCCATTTTTGGTTTAATGTAAAATAACTGCTAATGAACTTATTTTTTTCGAATGAACTAATCAAATGTATTTAAGATTATCTCATAATCTTTCTATTTGTATAATTATATCATATTTTGGTTTAATATTAATAAAATAATGGCCTACATATTATAAGGTGACCATACGTCCCGTTTTGAACGGGACAGTCCCGTTTTTTAAATCTGTGTCCCGTTGTCCCCTGGGAAATCTTGGGGACACTAAAATGTCCCGTTTTCAAAAAGTAGACAAAAAAAATAATGAAAATAAATGTTCGTTGACGAAATATCGTTTTTATTATATCTTATTTCTTATGTGTGCGTGTGTGGTGTGTGTTTGACGTTATTGACCGTGAATGGCATCTAGATAAGATAACGAGACAACGGTAAAATATAAAAATAATTACTGTCGCGACGTATTAACACGAATTAATCTAATGTATTATATAATCGCTGTGATATCAGCACTAAAACAAAATTCCCAAAATATTTTCTATGAGTATTGACCTTATTGTTACTGTTACACTGTTACAGTATTAGTAGTATTAGTATTATAGTAACCGTCAACTGTTTTAGATGCTCTTGCTTATAATTATATTGTGTGGTACCTATTTTAAATCGTATAAGTATATTAAATAATATAACTATTAAATAAGTTGTACTGTGTTCTCGTACATTTATATATTCGAGATGCCGAAACGTAAGTGTATATTTAATAAAACTCTCCAAGAGAAATATCCATTTATAAAATTAAGAGGCATTTGCCCATCTGATGTACTGTGTGAAAAATGTTCGACACAATTTTCTGTATCACACGGGGGTGGGAGTGATGTAGAACAACATTTAAGATCTGAAAAACATAAAAATGCTGACCGTGCTGCAGCAGCAAGCCATCCTTTGCAGAGATATTTCAAAAATGTTAACACGCCAACTTCTAAAGATCTTGAAATTGCAGCAGCAGAAGGAGTTTGGGCTTACCATACCGTTCAAGAAAATCACAGCTTTCGATCAAATGATTGTGCGTCCAAACTAATCCAATCGTGTTTTGACTCGAAATTTAGATGCGCGCGTACAAAAACAGAGGCAATAATAAAAAACGTATTTGCGCCGAAAGCAATATCCGATTTGAAAAAGCACCTTACTACTGCTACTTGGGTATCTATTTCAACTGATGCATCAAATCACGGATCACAAAAAATGTTTCCTATTCTTGTACGATATTTTTTACCATATGACGGAGTGCAAGTCAAAATTTTGGAGTTTAAAGAGTTATTCGGCGAAAACTCAGATATTATTGTATCTTACGTTGCCGATGTGCTGAGAGAACACAATATTTTATCCAAAATTGTTGCTTTCTGCGGAGATAATACGAATTGCAACTTTGGCGGTTCAGAAAGAAAAGGAAAGAATAACGTGTTTGCAAAATTACATCAAATTACGGGTAGATCATTAATAGGAATTGGATGTGTCGCCCACGTGATTCACAACGCTATAAAATGTGCTACAGATTGCTTGCCATTTGATATAGAATGTATAATTGTTAAAATTTACTCGTTTTTCTACATTTACACGGTGCGAGAGGAAGCCTTAAAACAATTTTGCGAGGCAGCTGGAACTGAGTACCAGAAATTACTGGGCTATAGTAAAACCAGATGGCTCGCATTAATGCCGGCCATCGAAAGAGTTTTGCAGTTATATGTACCACTGAAAAAGTATTTCTTAAGTATAAAAAAATGTCCAACAGTTTTAAAAAATTTCTTCGAGTGCCCTACCTCCGAGTTGTGGCTTTTTTTCGTACACAGTCAGTCGGTAACTTTTCATACAGCAGTATTAAGGATTGAAGGTCAGAATATTTCAGCGATTGAAGCTGCCAAAGTAATCAATGAGTTACGAGCAAATTTAGAAGAAAAACTGAGTTCTATATTTCTACCTTATTCTGTCCGTCGATTACTCTCTGACTTGCAAAAAAAAGGAGAGGTTCAAGAAGACTACGTGAAATCAATTGCTTCGGATTTCTATAAGACAACTACTGAATACCTTCAGCAGTGGACTTCGTACAATCAGTCTGAATTGCAGGTATTTAAATGGGTCGATTTGAGGAAAATCTTAACGTGGGTAGAAGTACAGAAGTCAATGGATGTGCTAATTGAAAAAGGTTTAATCGGTTCTGAGCAGGACACTGAGGCATTTGATGAATTTACACTAATTTCATCGTATGTATCAGATAAAAAAGTGGAAGAGTGGAATTCAGATTCTTCGAATAAATATGCGGAGCATCGTTGGATAGAAGTGTTTCAGTACTTCCGAGACAACAATTTAAACCACACCATTTTTCAAAAAATTGTTGAGTATGTTCTTTGCATGCCTGCTACAAATGCACCAGTCGAACGAATTTTTTCATTAATGAACAATTTATGGACGGCCGAAAAAACACAGCTACAAGTGTCAAGTTTAAAAGCAATGTTACTAACAAAAGTTAACTTTAAAATGTCTTGTACAGAATTTTACTCGTTCCTGAAGTCATCGCCAGATTTACTACAACAAATTTGTTCAAACGAAAAATATACAAGTATTTAATTTTGTAATTATTACACGAAAACATTTTGTTAATAATAATAAAATTACCTAGGAAGTGTAATAAGTTAATTTAATTTTTTTGTGCTTTAAAAACATTGTAAGTACCATAGAAATTTGCTAATAATATTATTAAATTAAAAATATTTATTTGTAACAAATAATTATGATTTTTTTTTTTTTGTCCCGTTTTGATTAAAAAAATATATGGTCACTTTATACATATATAATATTATATAGCCCCATACTCCCATATGTCGCCGCCGCAGTCCGCAATTAAATTTTAAGTAAGAACTAAGAATAGTCAGATAACAATATTATGCAAGCCCTCACCCACTTCTAATATTAGCTCAAGTTAAGTTAAAACTAAAATAGCCAGTTTAGGCTTCGAAAATCTGTAAGTACACGATGTCACGATCGTCATAACAATATTACACACGTTTACTGTAATGAATGTATGGTAAATTCGTAAAATAATTGATTTAAGTGTCATTTTTTTCTAATAGATTAAACCAAAATGTGAAATAATGATACGAATAGAAAGATTATGAGATACTCTTAAATACATTTGATTAGTTCATTCAAAAAAAAAAATAAATTCATTAGTAGTTATTTTACATTAAACCAAAAATGGATAAATATTGCCGAGTATTATATATGGCCGCCGCCACGGCGAATGAATCCGTGACGTCACGCGCAATGTCAAGAACCACCGTAACTAGCGAACGAATAGTCGCAAATGAATTTTAGTAGTATCATTATCTTAGTTAGATTCTATTCTATTTATTGTGGTAATAAAATAATAATTGATTTTTTGAGTTGGATGGTCCTTTAAGTTGTGTTGAATGAAACACGACGTGGTGAACTTACTGGTGAATGACACGATGAATCTGCAATTGTATAGGTACATAATCAAATGATAGCGTACCGTACCAACCAATGGTTCATGTCTTGTGGGTGAGTTATATTTTTCAACATTATTGTTACTATTATTATGGTGTATATTATAGATGAAACATTATTTTTTTTCTAGACTTGCATACCTTATAGTCATGGTTCATGTTAAAAGCATGTAAAAGTATTATTGAAATTTAAAAAAAAATGTATTTATAATATTATAGACAAAAAATTGGTTGTGTGTGTCAGTTACATTTACAAGTCGATATAGATATTTTGTGGTGTTAATATAATATTATATTTGTTATAGGCTTATTATAAGGTGTTCATTCCATACTTCCAACACAGACAAGAGATGACTGACTTAAGTTGATCAGAATGTGCTGAAGTGGTCTTGAAAATTTCACGCATAACAATATTCAAGTAATTAACAAATAAATAAATCTCTTACAAAGCTACAATTTCTATAATTTTCTCCATTCAAAAAGTTAATAAATGGTGGGAACATTTTTTCAAATTTGTATTTGTATGAAGTATGAAGTATTCAGTGGTTCCTAAGCTAATAAAGATATCACTTAGTACCTTTTTTCGTATATTAATAGGGACAAAATAAGACATTTAAACATGTTATTTCACTTGGTCACTTTTTGCACATGATCACTTTAGGACGATATAGTAGTTGATTTTGATATTATTGTTCTATATGTAGCTTGGCTTTTAAATAAAATGAATTTTATTATTAATGGTTATCAATCCTTTAATTATCTCGGTGTAAATAATAAGTCGGCTGGTGTTACTCTTTTCATTAAGAATAGGTATCCGGTTTAAAATGTTTGTACTAATCTCATGTCTAATGAAGTAATTTTTGATATTAATGGTTCAGAGTACATTGTTACTGGGTGTTATAGATCCCCAAGTGATGACAATATTGATGCTTTTTTATTCTCATTAAATAATTATTTGACACAAAATTCTGAACTTAAAAATCATATTATTTGTGGTGATTTTAACATTGATATATTAAAAAGTAATTATCTAAATATTATTAATTATTTAAATATTTCTGCTGGTTTTGGTTTTTATTCATGCATTAATAATGTAACGAGACAATCAAATACTTTTGCTTCGTGCATAGATCATTTCTTCGTTGGGAAAATTTTACCAATTAATATTCATTCTTATGTTTTTCTTTCTTCAATAAATTACAGATCATTTTAATATAACCTTATCTATTAACTTAATTAATAATCCTTCTTTACAGTATGATAATTATAATATTAGTAATAAAATTTTACCAATTATTGATTATGATACACTAAATTTATGTATTAATAATTTAAATTGGGATAGTATGTTAAATAAAAATTACATTAATAATTATGTCACCAATTTTATTAACAAAATTGATTTGTGTATAATTAGTTCTACCAAAAAAAATTCTAAAAGATTTAATTCTAAAAACTATAAATTAAAACCATGGATAACAAAAGGAATCATTGTTTCTATCAGACAAAAATATATTGTCAAAAAAATAAAAATCCAAATAATATGACACAAATTTCTAAATATAACAAATTTAGGAATTTACTTAACATTTTGATTAAGAAAGCTAAAAATATTTATTACCATAATAAAATAAATAATAATAAAGGTAATGTTAAAAAACTTTGGGAAACAATTAAATATGTAACTTATAATGCATCAAATAATTCCAAGAATACAGTACACTCATTAATAAACAATGATGGTCCTAAGATATTTGATAGTAAAATTATTTCTAATATTTTAAACGATTTCTTTTCTGCAGTAGACAAGAATATCTATGATAATATTTTACATAAAAATTATACTAAAGAAAATTTTAAGGATCTAAATAAGGGTTGTTAAATCTCTGAAAGTATTTATTTTACTCCTATTACTTGTGATGAAATAGCTAAGTTTATACTTAAGATTAAAGACTATTTTATAATTTTAAAAGCTTAAAACTTGTACATTTTATTAAGTTTATTAATTATTGTTATTTGTTTTCAGAACACGTCAGCCAGCGCAGCTTAATATTACACTGATTTGGCCTATTATAAACCTTAAGGTTAAAAACACATACTGTTTTTTATGATGTTCAAATTTTTCTACGATATGTCACAATTTTTAAATTAATGTTTTACATACTACTCGCATAACTTTTAACCTCAAGTTTGATAATAGGTCAATCATAATATTAAAGTAATCAACACTAAGATTAGCTCTGTTGAATAGCAGTTGAATAGCTTTAAAAGTATTATATGATTTAATTAACTAGTTATAATGATGACTAATAAATAGTATTTCTTTTTTTTTTTTTTTTTTCAGCGGTAGCAGTTTTTGTGCGATCTATACGACCAACAACCCCCTACTACTATAGATATCCAATCAGCCTGCGTTTTTTTACAATAAGTGGAACCATTATACATTTATATTTTGGTTATATACCACACAGGAGTGTATACGAAAGTATTGGAACTCCTTTTTTATCATTCCCCACGTGGACCATTGATTTATAATTATAAATAATTTAATTCTTTGGTGTTACTTCCACGACAGGGTGTATACAATATTGTATTGGAACTTAAAGCCAATTTACCCGGTTAAATATTTGATTTTAAGTGCAGTATCCTCTACTATTGATACCGACATTTGGTACAGTGTGTGTACTGTACCTATATTAACACGCTATAAGTATATTGTGTACTCTTAATAAATAATACTATTTATAAAATATATATTTTAATTATTAAAACATTAATAAAAACTCTGATTTGTTAAAAACCAGTTGTTTTTTTTATTATTTAAACAAACAAATTCATTATGTCCAATAACATTGACATGGAACACTGCGGTGTAACAAACGGTACGACAAAACTCTCCCCACTTGTTGAGAGTGATAATAATATAATAGAAGTATCTCTTAACAAAAAAAAAAATATGTGGGTGCATACAAAAAGTAAGCCTTAAGAACAGAGTTCAGGATGTTGCCGATTACATTAGATTAAAATACCCATCTATAATAAATGGATCTGTCAGACCTGAGAATAATAGATATTTGCAAAGAGGTATTTAAAACAAACAATATCAAAAAACTAAGTAATGATTTAGTAAAAGCATTGTCAGAGAGAAACTCAACGCTGTGTAAACTCATTAGAGGAACTACGGAATATAATGTCCCTGCAAACATAAAATATTTAATACCTAACAACAATGAGTTGGTGCTACATCCGTATTCAGCTGCAAATGAAATTTGTAGACTAAAAAAATTACTAAAAGTAATAAACACATAATGCGTTTACTCCGTAACAGTCGAAGGTCTCAAAAAATAAAAAAGGAAAACTTTTTATCTTTAAATTGTGATTAAGGTGTCCAAACCTTTTTGCCAGTAGACATTAGTGAGTCTAACGTTGAGAATAATTTAAATGTCAGTGACGGAGTAGAGAATATCGCTCGACACTCATTGTCAAATATAAGTTGTGAGTCAACAGAAAAACTAGGATTCGATGACATTGACCAAAACTTGACGGTCAAAAATTCAGGTAAGGATCCCTGTGAAACTGAAAATGTAACAGTATTGAATTGCTGCACTAGAAAGTCTCATACAATTGACACGTCCTCAAAAGAAAAACTGAAGAAAGATGTTAGGCGAAAACTAGATTTTAAAGTAAACTGTGACATGGAGTCAGAGATTTCAAAGTGTACAGCGACAAAGCAACAAAATGAATCTTTTGAGAGTGACTGTGGAGTCTCCAAACTTGATTGATCCGTACACCCTTTGAACGATAGTTTCCTTATATCTGGTGAAATTAAAATGATTGAAGAGAAAAATGACTCTTTGGTTGCTGAGTGTTTTAATATTACCACTTCAACTCCGATTAGGTTAGAAGTAGACATTTCTACACAAAAATAATTTACACATTCACCGCAAGCCGTTGATTTTAAATATCGTAAAAGTTATGTTGACAGTAATAATTATTCTATGAAATCTATAGTGCTACCAAATGAGGTGGAGGTGATCGATGCTGTAACTCCAATAAAATTGCCTGGTCCTATTGTCGCTTGTAACACTCCTGACGCAGACGCAAAAGCGCTTCCCAGGAATTCCAAAAACATATTTCCTTTGACAGTAAGTGGTGACCTAGAAAATAAAAAAGGAAAACGTTATAATTTTTCATTTCTTAATACTATAGAGGGAACTTTTGAGTTGTCCATAAGTGAATGGAATAAACTTGAAAAGTTGTCTAATGGACATGATAGATTTTCAAAAAATCTAAGAAATATGTTAATTATTATTAGAGATAAGTTCGTAACCGTTAATAACTCTTGTGTTCTGTCCACAAAAAGTGTTAATAAAAATAGTTGCGGTGAATTCACTAGCATTTATGGTTACTGCAGACACAATGCTTGTAAAAATTTTAAGTTTGATTTTGAAAAAAAAACTGAAAGTGGGGTTAAGGTATATGTTCATAGCAATCAACTTAACTATAGCCACGGTGAGAAATTAACAAACTTTCTAAGAGGACCAGAGCGAATGAATTATCGAAAAGAGGCGGGCCACATAAAACCGTTGGCTTTGAGAGAACAACATGTTATGAAATCTTCACCAAGCAAGATTAAACGCGGGAACCTTCAACAAATAAGATCAATCAGCGTGTATAACAGAGTGTCACACGCGACGTTGAGTAAGTTTGATTTCGATAGCGATGACAGAGTAGATATGGTACAAATGGCTTCTGAAAACTCAGAATTTGTGAAATACGTATCAAACCCCCAAGGTCCAACTTTGAATGTTACATTTTCAGTAAGAAACAATTGATGGTTTTGAATAAACTCAACCCGGTCACTTTACATGTTGACGCGACGGGTACAGTCATAAGACCTACTACGTTAAAAAAAAAAAACAAGAAAAACGTTTATTGTACTATGCGGCAGTAATTAAAGCAAACGAACACATGGTGCTAGTTGCGGAATTTATAAGTAGCGATCAATCGACAACAGCCATTTACAAATGGTTAGATGCATTTAAACGGTTTGCAACTGAACACGGCTTTGACGTGTCAGATTTAATTGCGAATGTGACGAGTGATTTCTCTACGGCAATAATCAAATCTCTGACACAGGCTTTTAACGGCTGCAAAGATGTTATTGACTACCTAGATCAATGTTATGATTACTTGTACAATCATAAACAAATGAAATCAAAAATCATACTCAATTTGTGTTGCTGTCATTTGGTAAAAAACATTTCAGATGACGTGTTCAAGTACTATGGTGCAGCTGGAAAAACTAATAAAAACAAAGATCTTGCACGCATTGTTGTTGGTTTTGTAACACCAGCATTTGACCTGAAAATGGTAAATGATTTAGATAAGTGTTTTAAAGCACTTTTTACTGTTATACTTTCACCATACTAAAATGGTGATGTCCAGAAATCCCACTTGATTGAACTTAACATTAGCGATATGACGGTGTTGAATTCAAAAGAGTACAAGGATTTTGAAAACAATTTGTCCTCAAATTCTGATATAACTCAATTAAATGATCTGAAAACAAACCCATTATCAAAGGGGAAATATAAAGCTTCAAAGTTTTATGGTCGTTTTGCGAAAATGTCTAGAGACATAAGAGCATCATTTACAATAGATAATAAAGGCGTTCCAAACGAGTTTCACAATGAAGAATATTTCAGTGACTTGATGGGATCTGTTGTACCCGTCATACCAATGTGGACTTGTCTTATGTTATATTCCAAATTAAAAGTGTGCCATAGACCAAATAATTCTGGTGCAGAATTCTGGTTTCATTATCTCAAAGGGAACAGCCTGCAAGCAAAAAGTATGAAATGTAGTCGCTTCATAAGGCTTACTAGACACAGGATAGAAAGTGTCACCAAGGAAGTGCTGTGTGACATACCAAACACGTGTTGTGCTATTCCCAAAAAAACGACGAAATGTCGATTGCGATAAAGTTCGGAATAAGCGTCTTATCATTTGATACTGTCACAGATCTGAGTGACGATGAAAAAGCTGAACAATGGAGAGCTAGAAAAAATAAAAAAGTTGGTTATTTTAAGCAAGGCAGCTTAATGGCAAATATGAAAAAATTAAAAACTATTAAAGCTATACACAAGAAAACAGAGACGGTAGTTGATTTACGATTGGATCTGCGCCGGGACAAATCCCAACGTTCCTAGTGCTTACCGCGCATGCGTCAGGACTTAGCATTTTGACAACATAATTTCTTATCAATGAATTCTATGCTTATCATAGTCGTGAAGGTCACTATTCTTATTGGTCTATATTTCCCGCGCAATATTTGAAATATTAAATATTCTGTCATGTATATATAATATATATATGTTAACTAATAATGTAGTCAGTAGCTTTTTTTTTTTTAATGTAATATTTGAATAATAGCATACTTTTTTTCATAGTCTAAATAAAAATAAAAATTTCATTTTTATACAATAATATATTTTATAATTTTATTACCAAATATCATTTCAATTAATTGGACTTGTTCCTAGTTGTACATTGCCTTATGGTGGACATGTTGAACAATTGTATACAACTTGTTGTGGATTACTATTATGATTTAATAAATAATAACACAAACATATTTTACAATTCTTTATTGTTAACTGTATAAATCGTAGGTAATGATGCACTTTAAAATACACAAACTATTTAAAAAATTAAATTAAATGTATTCTTAAATGTTTTTACAAGGTTAATACTAAGCATTAGGATACAATAAGATAAGTATATGATACTACAAAATGTCAACATTTATATTATATTTTATATAATTTTTTTTTTTGTATTTTTGTGTGTTATTGCCATAGAATATGTCTATGGTGATTGTACAATGACTACATTGATTTTTATTATTATTTATTAACGAAATACGAAACGAATGTCGAATATTGATTATTGTGTAATGTTGTATTGTTCAATTATTGTTGTGTAATTAATAATTATTATTAATTAAATTTTAAACTCTGATAAGAATAGAAATCGTTGATAAGAAATTATGTTGTCAAAATGCCAAGTCCTGACGCATGCGCGGTAATCACTTGGAACGTTGGGATTTGTCCCGGCGCAGATCCAATCGTGTTGATTTAACTACGATTAGTGATGAAGATAATCAAATAACAGAAAATAATATTATGGTGACACCGAATGTAGTAAAAACTGTAGAAACACTTTCGACGCCTGGTAGTTACTGTTCGCCTATAGATAAAACACAATTGAAAAACGATACTTACCCTAACAGATTAAAAAAAGATGCCAATTTCTATAGAAAAATGGTCAGAAATAACGACACCAAAGAGGAGAAAGATTATGTTGTAGGCAATTATAAACACATAGAAAACATTGTAGGTTACTCAGAAATATTGTTTTCAGATTTCGATACACTCTCTGATTATCGGTCGGAGAGTCCTTATGGGAACAAAAAAATGTGGCTTACTAATTTTGTGATATCTATTATATTGGCTAGTTATTCTGTGAAATACAGCAAAAAGTCAAATACCCAAATATTCACATATGGTTTGGTTGATGCTATAATTGAAAAACAAAAATATAAAGGTAAAGTGTCTATAAAAGAGAATAGTTTTCTCATTCTGCCTTGGAATTTAGGAAACTCACATTGGATAATAGCATTTGTAGATTTTTGTAAAAAAGAATGCTACATATTGGATCCAATGGGAAATCAGATCAATCAACAAGGGCGTTTCAATAAGTTGATTAAGGGACTTAAATTGTACTGTTCGTATGGTGAACATAAATGGTTTCCAAAATTGACTTTAAGTACCCATAAACTACAAAATGTTCCGCTACAAAAAGACGTGTACAACTGTGGAGTGTATGTACTGTATTATGCCATTACGTTGATAAATGGAGATTGTTTTAATTCGCTTTTCGAACCTATGGAATACAGGCGGTATCTCAAGACATATTTGTTGGAAAATTCTGATTTCATGAGAGACATCTGCTTATATTGTGGTCGGACTGGTGTGGCTCACAGAATAATGTGTGGTAAAAAAGGTGTTGAATGGGTTGAGTGCACGGACTGCAACCGTTGGATGGTGATTGATTGTATTCCTGATGAGGATAAATTAGACACAACAGCAGATTATGAACATAGTGATTTTAAATGTCTCTTGTGCCAGGAAAAAAAATAATCAAAAACCTAGAAAATAAAAGTGAAGACATGAACAATTATTACAAATCAATAAAGTTAATAACTATGGTCTTGAGTTAGTAGTAAATACTGGTTAATTAAATTCTAAAACAAAACATATTGACACATTATTACTGTTTTGTGTATAAAACTAAATGAGGTTTGATTTTTGTTGATTCGGGAGAAAAATTATTTTAACCTATAAACATTGTTTTTAATTTCGGTGGGGGTCAACATCACGCAGCACCCCTTTCTTTTAGCAAATTGGATCTAGTTGGTACTTTTGAGAGGTCACACATTAAAATTTATAAATGCAATATTTTTGAAAAACCCGTCAACGCATTTGAATTTTCCTACGGTTGGGTATGTGTTTATTTGTCGCGAGCTTATCGGCATTATTTTTAATTTTTTATAATTATTGATTGTCAAGACTGTTT
The DNA here is from genome assembly GCF_037042655.1 of Diuraphis noxia. Lineage (NCBI taxonomy): Eukaryota > Metazoa > Arthropoda > Insecta > Hemiptera > Aphididae > Diuraphis > Diuraphis noxia. The sequence continues at coordinate 59,671,116 of NW_028301711.1, forward strand.
GTCAACTGTCTGTCGATGGTCGACGGTCGTTTTATATCGGCCCGGCGAGATCTGGTAGAAAATTCTTATTCGAAGTATTTTTAAAATAGCGACCATAATAATATGTGTATGCTGCAATTCATGTTAATAAGATGGCCGTCCAGCTAAATGTAACTTAAATTTAGCCCGCTTCCAAAATAAATTGGGTAGCCTAGCATTATAGTAATATAGAGTCTCGACCATCTTCATTCAGAATCGTTTTTCTTATAAGTACACTATAAAATATTTTTATATCTTTGAAATCAAATTTAAGAATTTATCACATTCATTAAGGTGACATACTCAATAACGAGATACATTCGATACCTACTATACGTCTATACTGCAGAGCAACTTTTTAAGGTTTTAAACTTGCCCTTTTACAAGCAAGGATGATGTTTCAATTACCAATATTATTGTAAAAATATATTCATGTGACCGCATGTGGCAGTAACGCATTGTGTGTCCCGATCCCTAAACAAAATTATTATAGTGGTTAAACTGTACCTATTGTTATTTCTTATCGCTTGGTGTTGACGTTAATCGCATGCATTAGATATATACTATATATATATATATATATAGGTTTTCTTATTTTGTATAATATAGTGGCATCGTCTTCTTATGCCATTGACGGTTTCTATAATAATAGTTTCTAGATAATAATAGTCTATTTACAATATTATGTGCTAAATTTAACCGAATAATAACAACAGTTATTGTAATTCAATTAAAATTAAAATCATTCTGTTCTCATTTGCAGTCCAGACGTCCAGTTGCCTGCTCGTGAATTTTATCCACAAACTTAATTGTTTGTACCTTTATTACTTTATAATACCTTGTGTGTTTTTGTTTTTTTATTGTATTGAAATACATCGTGTTTATAATGGTAAGTTAAGAAATAATTTAAATTATAAATAGTATGTGCCTGTTATTATTAAAATTAATTTATTAAAAGATACAGCCATGAAGGTAGCCCACACTAATTTTATATAATATGTTGATTTGATTTTTGAATAACGTAAAGAAGTTATAGTTATAGTTACCAAGACATACTATGCAGGTTGTGTTTATTATTTAGATATTAAGAACAATTATACCTTCAGAATTAACTTAAGCTAATTGACATTGAAGGCATATGGTTTAAAAAAATTAGAACCTTTTTATTCTGAGACGACGAAATAGTGTGGTAATACGACTTTCATCACTACTTATTAGTTTGCTATATTGCCTATATTCGAGTAATCTCGCCACGCTATTTTTTTCAATCAGTTTCAAACCCTGCTTTTCACACCGAGCTCGAACGCAACTCATCTTTTATACCGACGTTTAGGAGTTTGCGATTCGTCCAACAGGGAACGATATCCAAGCGCCTTTGTTCACCATTAAATTATTCACTGTTTTATTGTTTTTAATACATTATTTAATATTCATAGACGCATACGCGTCAGACTTGAATTTATTATGTGTTCATATTTTTTAAAAACCAAAAACTCATGTTCCCTTCTAACGATAAGTCAGAATCACATTTACGTAAGTGTAGTCGTGCCAGGTTTAACTCTCCGACACCTCGGTGTCTCTACACGTAAGTACCAAAATATAATAGATAAATTAAATTAATTATCATTTTCGTAAAATTAGTGGCACTCGTGTAACAGAATGCAATTAAAATTAATTTAATTAAACCTATCAAACAATTTTTGAACGTTTGTTGGACATTTTTGAAAAGATTTTACAATTTATTGAACTGGCATTAAAAAGTTATGAGCAATTTTCCAAAACCTAAGCTAAGTTCACATCAACGGCCAACACTAAATCAAACACATCATAAACTATCCAGATTTACCCAATTTGAATTGGAACTCAATTTATTTTATACGAATTTTAGAAAAAGTGCCGCTAACTTCAATACTGCCTTTCTTTCAAATATGTCATCATTCAACTTGGATAAAATATTTAAATAAAGTATATAGTTTTAAAATTGAATACCTGAAAACAACAAAAATCTTATATATGAATAAAAAATTGAATTCTAATAAAAAAAAGCCTAATAGAATGAAAAATCTAACAATATTTTTTCAATCAAATTAATTTTTTTTATAAAATATAGATGTTTTATTCAGCTAGACTTTTCAATTCGAATTGGATATTTAATTCATTTAAGATTTTTTATTCATATTACACTATTCAAATAAGATTTTTAGATTCTGAGCGGAGCGATGAACGTATTGATTTTACAATGATTGTGTTTTTTTTTTTAATATTATTTTAGATTCTGAGCGGAGCGATGAATGTATTGATTTTACAATGATGTGTGTTTTTTTATTTTTTTATTTATTTCTTTATTTCTTTATTTATTTTTATGTCTGTCATCACGTTTTAGGACAGTAAAAATAATTAGATTTTCTTCAACAGTAACTTTTCTGATAGGAAAGTGAATCTATATTGCACTTTAGGGGGTCAAAAGTAAAAATTTCCCAGTAGTTTTTAAAGCGCCGTGAAAAACAAATGAAAAATTAAGGAAAAAACGGGAATTTTTACGCAAACCCGATTTCCGTCAAAATCAATTTTGGTTTTTGGTGAAACTCAAAAAATAATGTCCGTAGATACATGAAATTTTTACTGGTTGTTTATATTAGCATTTTCTATATACGATACAATTTTCAAAATATTTTGACTTGTTTTGAGCTGTTTACGGATATACTTAGTTTCCAACTTTTTTAGGTTTCTTTTCTTTGAATGTCAATAAAACTTTATTTGTTGGGTAAAAAAGCTTGAAAATGTAATACAAATCTCCTATTACATTGTTACAATAGTAGTTGAAAAATATTAAAAATCTTAAGTCACAGTTTTTTTTTATAAGCATTTAAAGTTCAAATATTGACAAAATACGGAAAAAACACGAAAATTAGCATATTATTTTGTGTTAGAAATTCATAAAAATTTTTCTTTTTAAATCTAAGATTTCAAAAATTAATATAAGATTTTTCATAAGTATGCCTAGTTTTATCAAAAAAAAATCTCTACCGGAAAGTCGAAATAAATTTTTATGAGCATGTGAAGTTCAAATTTTTACAACATTGGATATTTACCCGATTTCTCATGTAGCGTTTTTCTTATTTTGTTGTAAATCAAAAACGAACAACTGTAGATGCATGAAAATTTGACTGAATGTTTATATTTTCATTTTCTATGCTTCATAAAATTTTTATTTTTTTTGAGCTATTTATGGACAATTTCAAATTTGCATTCTTTTAGTTTTTTTTCTATAAAAATTAATACAGTTTTATTTGTTGGGTAAAAAGCCTTAAAAAGAGCCACATTTTTACTATATCAGTTGAAAAATAAATAGGAATACATTTTTTTTATATTAGCATTTATATTTCACATTTTGTTTTTGACGTAGCGTTAAATACCGAAAAATGACCTCTCTTAAGTACTATCTAGAGCCAATTTTCTAAAAGAAAAAATATTATATGCATAGGCGGAGCTTGATAAATTTAGGGGGGGCTCAAGCCCCAGATTATTTTAGGTATATATATTAACCTATGAATAGTGATATAAAACTATTAAACTGTAGGTAACTTTGGTATACATTTGGGGGGCTAATCTAAAACTTGGGGGGGCTTAGCCCTCCCAAGCCCCACCTAGCTCCACCTATGATTATATGCTGCAAGAAACACACCTTATGGTAGACATTTTGTTTACAGGATAAAAAAAAAAAAAGAAATAAACATCATTGTAAAACCACTAACTTCCTCGCTTCGGCCAGAATCTTAAATATTAGCTAAATTGATAAAAAGTTAAGTAAAATCTAATTTATATCAGGGTGTACTTGATAACATATGCAGAAAAATAATTTATTTGGTAATTTGCATATTTAGGTAAATAATAGAGGAAGGAAACCAAAAATTGATGCAGAATTATTATTTGAACTATTAGTTGAAAGAAAGAACGATGTATTTGAAGATGAAAAATTGGTTTCTGTATCTAATCCTTTGTGGTCTGATTTAGCTAAAAAGCTCAACTACAACATAAATCCAAATAGCATATATTTAATGCTATACAATAATAGGTACAGCTGGCAAACTAAATTAAAAGAGGTTAGGTTAGGTTAGGTTATGTTGTGTGATGTTGACCCCCACCGAAATTAAAAACAATGTTTATAGGTTAAAATAAGTTTTCTTATTCTAAAACCTAGTTTTCATATTGTTTTTAAAATATTGATAAAGGTGTAGAGTTGATCGGACAACTTTGGGGAGGGGCTGCGTGAATTTGGCCCCCCCAAGTAAAAAAAATGTTTATAGCTAAAATAAAGGTTTTCAAATTCTGAAACCTCGTTTTCAAATGTTTTCAAAATATTTTCAAAATATTGGTGAAGGTTTGGAGTCGATCGAACGACATGGGGTGCTGCGTGAATTTGGCCCCCCCAAGTAAAAAAAATGTTTATAGCTAAAATAAAGGTTTTCAAATTCTGAAACCTCGTTTTCAAATGTTTTCAAAATATTTTCAAAATATTGGTGAAGGTTTGGAGTCGATCGAACGACATGGGGGGGCTGCGTGAATTTGGCCCCCCCAAGTAAAAAAAATGTTTATAGATAAAATAAAGGTTTTCAAATTCTGAAACAAAGTTTTCAAATGTTTTCAAATTATTTTCAAAATATTGGTGAAGGTTTGGAGTTGATCGAAAAACATGGGGGGGCTGCGTGAACTTGGCCCCCCCAACTCAAAAAAGCTTTTTGCGGTGAAAATAATAGTTTTCAAATTCTGAAACATGGTTTTCAAATATTTTCAAATTATTTTCAAAATAATGGCGGAGGTTTGGAGTAAATTGGACAATGTGGGGGGGCCAACTTCACACGCGTCAAAATATGACGATGCCGCCCGCCAGTCACTGATATCATACGATTGAAAATTACCCATCACACGCACTATATAGATAGTAGGTACCTACCATATTATGGATACTTTATTTTTATACGTGTATTTTATAATTATAATTGATAATATATAAGTAGGTAAATACTTACTTCGTTGACACGTGTGGCTTTTAAAAGAATTCGGAATGAAGTTGTTGCAAGTAACACATATTTTTTATACATCGTATCGTATACTCACCGTGTGGTTATTGTTGGTATAATATGTAATATAATTTTTCGTTTATTTATTTATAATTTTTATTATCATATCTTATTTAATTAATAATTAATAATACAATTTATTATTGTAGTAAAGTTGTAACTTGTAATAGTTGTTGTATTATAATTGAATATTAATCGGTAATCGGATAAAAAAGCCATCGACAAAATAGCCACGGACAAAAAAACAACGGATAAAAAAGCTAGGGGTAAAAAAGCCACCGATAAAAAAGACACGGATTTATTTTTGTGCTAAAACAATTTAGGCATTACAATGCATTATTTATTTTAAAATTGAATACAATTAATATAATTTAAAAAAGTTATAACCAAAAAAAGCGAAATATTTCGAAAATTAGCTATGTGAAGAAAATACCAAAATAGGGGAAATGTGGGTAAAATGGGGACCATAAGGGAAAATAGCCTTCACCCCTTAAACTGTTGAACTTTATGAACTTTTCTAAACCAAAGAACTTTCTTTAATATGTACACTAAACATCTATGTAATTAAATTGTATAGTCATCTAATAGTTTTTTTATTTTTTTATTTAAAAAAAAAAATTGTATTTTGCCCCATTTTAGCCGAATGGTAGGTTAAAATGGGGTACTTTGTTGGGTAAAATGGGGAATAGTTAAAATGTCCTTAAAATTAATATTTCTTTTCATTATATTCTTTTATTTAGTTTTAATTAGTAAACACATCATACATAAAAAAAATGACTGTCTTAAGAGTTATGAAAACCAAGCTTATAATATAGTTAAAAATGGGGTACCCCATTTAAAAAAAAACTAACAAGTCACACAAAATATTTTCTATGATTTGACGATTTAACTTGGAGTTTTTTTTAAAAACAAAGCTTATAAAGTACTTAATTAATAATAATAATTAACTGTTACTAATATCCGAAAGGAGACCATGAAAACGTGAATCACTGACAGTGAAATAGTTTCTACAATACACGCTAAAAGTTTAATTTTTTTTTTGTGATAAGAATATTTAGAACAAATATTTAAACATCACATGTTTTGATAAGCCTTGTATTGATAATTTACGATTTAGTTATCATCAATCGATTCCAGTGTGACCAATAACACCTATACCCTATTTTACCCGACTACCCTATTTTACCCGACTACCCCATTTTACCCACCTTTCACCTACGTGTATTTTTACTTTTTAATACAAAAATATTACACATTTTAAATCCCCCTAAAATTATTAGTAGACTATACACTAAATAAGCTATATCGTCTGATTATTTTTCAATAATAATTGGACTAATCTTATCGCCGTATCGTAACGTAAATGTTTGTATGGCAATCGAACAATATACTGTGAAATTGTGTCTATAATCCAATATTATATAGGTTTATATAATATATAATATTAATATAATTTAATATATATATATTATTAGGAATTGGGTAAAATTTTATCTTTTATGCGCTATTTGGCACCGTTATACTCAGTCTGTGTACCTACGGTGGTAACTACCAAAAACTACCAAAAAATTAAAAATATGTGATAAAGGGTAAGATATTGTCGAGACAGTTTAAAAAAAAAATATAATTAGTCAACTCATACTCAGTGAATGAAGTTTTATCTTTAATTTTACTAATAAATTGCTCGATTTCAGCAACATTAATTGGCTTAAAAAAATTTAATCTGCAATATTACAGTTATTGCTTAAGGTTTTTCATGACTTTTTGATAAATCCTTTAGATGTAATATTATTTTCAATATTACTACCTACTCTGACAAAGAATCTATTAAAAATGTCACAAATTTCTTTTTTATTTTCCATTAAGGTGTCATTACTGTATATACCTTTAATGTTATATGTATTACTTTTTTGCCTGTAATTTCCTTTAAGATTCTCCAATTAGATTCATTACCAGCTGTTTTTTTTTTTTGGTAATGTAAGATTTTTGCTTTTTTTATTAAACTATTTAGCAGGTTATGATTTATATCTACCATCTTAATACATACACCATACAATTTTTAGTATACTTTGAACTTAAATAATATAATAATAATTTAATAAAATTACTTGGTATTTTTTTTCTGATGCTGTTAGAGGATTTAAAAGAGGGGTCATTAAATATCTCCTGCATGGATAACCTCCATCTCCAAGAATGTAACAATCTCCAAATTCATTGTTTTCAAATTTTGCACGAAGTGAACTATTATCAAAAATAGTACTATCATGCACTGATCCGGGCCATCTAAATCAGGCATAAAAAAATAATATTGTTATATTAAATTTGTAATTATTTTAATAGAACCCAAACATACTGAGTATTAATGTATCTTATTACCTTGCAACAATATCGGTTATTTCTAGATTACTATTACATACAGCCTGTACATTAAAGCTAAAATAAACCTTTCTATTTCGATATTGTTCCCCAATATCTCGGCAAGGAGACTGAATTCGGATATGTATACAATCTATAACACCTATTACTTGAGGAAATTTGTGCATTTTGTAAAATCCAACTTTTGTTTGTTGTATTTCTTCAATGGTTGATGGCATTTGTATGAAGTTTCTTCGGAGTTTGGCAATTTCATTACACACTCGTTTAATAATACGACATACTGACGATTTGTGAATGTTTACCAAATCGCCTATTACTGCCTGAAAATATTTCTCAGAATAAGTCAGTTGCAGAGAGATAGGGTATTTAGTGAGGTCATATACTCTTCTATAAGACCTACATTTTCTACCTTGTCTTAAATAATAAAAAATAATAAATAACATTTTTGGCACTGAGATGGATTCATTATCTATCACCAAATGATTTAATTATAAATAAACCTTTCAATTACTTACTTGGAATGTTCCAGTAGCAAGAAATCGTAATGTAATTAATATTTGCATTGGAGATGGAATAGCATGATTTCTTCTTGTGTCATGTTGAATATTTTCCCCAATCAAATGCATCAATTCACCAAACATGATTTTGGAAAGACTAAAAAGACTTATTTATTAGGTATCTAATTAATACATACCTATACATAAATATTAAATTAGATTTATATACCGGAATCTACGACTGAATTCTACATCATCAAAATAAGTCAGTGGATCAGATCTATCTCGAAACACCCTTGGTTTTGGTAAACGTACCAATATATTTAACATAAATTCTTCTTCACTCTCATTCGATGATGATGATGATGATTCATAATATAATGCCATAATTGTAAAGTAAAACTATCGATTAGTTATATACTTATATGAAAAATAAAAAATCTAATAATTTATTGCCACATAAAAATAATATGTATAAAAATTTTTATGTTTATGTTTTTAATTTTTATTATCAGTTATCATAAAATGTATAGATAAATTAATTACAGATAACACGTTTTAACGAGCCTTTAAAGTTTAGCGATCCGATATTGGGTGATTAGCTAATGGACCGTCAAACTAAAATTTAACGGGCCGTCAAATATTAAAAGATCGTTTATGCAACGAAATTTTTTTAGCGATTCGTTAAAGCCGCTAACGGTCCGTTATACATTTAACGATCTTTTATGCAACCGGGCATAAGTATATTTAATCAATGCTGTAGGCTGTAGCTACCACTGATTATTCTGGAATAGCAAGTAAGGAGACGTAAAACAATAAAAGCTTCAATAATAATTCATATTTCTTTCCTCTCTAACTAAGGTAGCTAATTTATTAAGTTGATTACAGTAAACAAAAACAAAATTATTTTATCCAAAAATTTTCTGGGGTGGGTGGTCCCTAAGACTGTTTTGGTCTCATGAACGAACAATGTTCACGCCGCCACTGAACGGCAGTGTCGCCGTTACGCGCGCCGAATGCGTCCGACGGAAGACTGGCGCAGCCGCGTTCTAGACGGGGACGAGCACTTTGCCGACACTGAGCGAGCCTACCGTGAGGCTCGAAAGGATCTGAAGCACCGTATTCGCGACGTAAAGCAGAAGTGCTGAGCAAAGTTAGTTAAGACCGTCGACAACGACCCCTGGGGAAAACCCTACAAGGACGTCATGAAGAAGATCCGTGTGGCCCCGGCGACGGTGTCGATGGAACCGCAAACGGTCCGCGACATCGCCGCCGTCCTCTTCTCCCAGTGGGATAGAGACGAGGGAGTCCTTCGACCACGGAGGAGACTGGTCCGAGGACGTTGCGTAGTTCTCTCTGGAAGAGGTTAGCACGACAGTCGGCCGCTTCGGGAGCCACTCCAGGGCGCCGGGCCCGGATTGCATGAAGATGTGAATTTTTAAAACTTTTTTTTGTTTTTCTCGATTTTTTTAAAAACTTTATTTATACAACGAAATTATAAACTTGGCAACGTAGCCTCAAAAAACCGTTCGCAATCGTTCGTTTTTCGACTTAAAAAACAAATTCTTTGATAAGCGTCTTACGTTCGCAATCGTGTTATAAAAAAGGTAAAACGTTCGCAATCGTGTTGTACCCAACACAGCGACGTCAAACGGCTAAATGCAAATGCCACTATTAACAATATAATGGCTTATCTGTATATTATAAAATCAATGGTATTATTTAAAAAAATTAAATAGAAATTTATTAATTTCAAACTTGTTTCCTGAAAATAATTATTTAAATTATCTTATTTTATAAAGTGTAACAATAAAATTAAATAATAGTTTATTACTTAATTATAATAATACATTTTGATTACATCACAGTGTTTAGGAGGAAACAATATGAACAATTAAAAAGATTAATTTTAAATTATACATATAGCTCTAATTTATCAAATTGTTAGTTCACATCACAAATCGAAATCAAAATGTCATGAAGTAAATCGATCATCCGAAAATTATATTTAAAACTTGACGGAGACGTCTGTAACGTAATGTTGGTGGTTTCAAGTCGATCGTGCGATTATTAGATTTTCAATTAATTTTTGAATTCGAAATTTGCCGATAGCGTGGGCGTACGATTTTTAATGAATTTTTATATAAATGGGGATCGTAAAAATTGCCAATACTGGGTTAAAGTATACGACGTAAACAATGCATTCGTATTTGATAATTAACAATTTGTTAACAAAATAACACCCTCATATCTCGCTAAATATATATTGGTCTTACGAATTTAGGACCTATGTTCAATTGTTAATTATTTAACATATTTAGTCCGATTTCAAAGTATCTAAGTAATCACACTTATACTTGCAAAGACGGGTTTCAAAAATTACGGTACTGCATTCACTTTTAAAAAAAACTACAGCCGTCAGCTCAGAGAATACAGGGTTATTAGTTTGTTCACACGAAACTAACATGGATGTTAGATGAAGACGTGTGTAATCTAATGTCAGTGGTTTCAAATCGAACGCATGATTATTTGATTTTAAATTAATTTTTCAAATCGAAATCTGCACAACTGCCGGGTGATTACCGGGCTAACGGCCACAATTCAGCCGTTAGTTCAGTGAACACTGGGTTTTTGATGTTTTTACACAAATTACCATTGATGTTAGCTAGAGACGTGTGTAATGTGATGTTGGTAGTTTCATGTCAAGTCGATATAAAATCAAATACGCGTATTTACTGTTCGATCACTTGATCAGTTGATCGCCAATATATGAATAAACACAACTTTTTTTTTCGAATTTCAATTTTTCAAACCCTTTAAGAAATTGTTAAATCGGTCTGATGTATTTTTTTAACGTCTTCAGCGTGATTTCCTAAGTACGTTAGAACATTTTTACAAATCGCTGTCCGCACGCGGATAATAGGTAGATCCCAACAATACACAATAATACACGCTGCTATTTGAGTTTATAGCCTCGTACACACTTGTAAAATCACTATGCCACATGTTGTATGCCCAGACACCATAAACATATTAAAATTCTATCATTTCAAAATCCTGATTAAGGAGGTGGTAGTCGACGTTCATGAGTAGGTATACGAGATTTGACAAGAGAACGGGATTGACGGTCGGTGATCGAAAGACTGAAAGTTCCGCAGTCGTTGCCAGGTCTTTGAGTGTCCGATACGGCAGACGCAGCGACTCTGGTGGCCACACAAAGGCAACTCGAGCAACAATTGGAATCATGCGTTAACAGTATGATATATCATAACTTTGAAAAATTCGTAAAAAAAAACCATAGTCCCTAAAGCTATAAAGAAATACATCCCTGGAAAGGGTACGTAACCCGCTTTAATGTGAAATTGTTTTCAATTCGGTCGTCCTATTATTCGATATTTAATTAATTTATTAATGTTATAATTGCACAACCGACGGCTGATTGCTCAGCGATCGGTTAGACTCCAGCCGTCAGCTCAGTGAATACAGGGTTTCTGATATTTTTACACAAAACCTATCAGGGTCCAACCATTACTGAACACCCGTCAAAACCCAAGCCAACAAGTTTATTCATATCCAAACTGTATTTTTCAACAGAAGTCAAAATAGAAGTAGCTATACCAACTGCGTCTAATGTTTGTAGTGCACTAAATCCTATAAATTCTTCTCTTATAGTTTTAGAACTATCAATATAATGAACACCAATCGAAATTTATTCAATGCCAGCAATATCGGAAGTTTCGTCGGCTAACAATGAAAAACTTAAGCTACTATTTACTTCTCTAACAATTTGATCACATAATACATTTCCACATAATAAAATTAATTCATTTTGAATGCGATGTGAGGTATATTTAGATTTACTATGGCATGTTGATAAATACTCAGACAGAACACTATCTCCAGATTCAACACGAAATTTTAAAAGATCATGAAAATTTCCACTACAGCTCAATTCGCCTCTAATTGTTAGATCGTGTGTCGCACAAAATATTATTGATGACAAAATAGGGACTAGCTTTTTTCTATTTTGTTCAATTTGTGAGTGTTGAGCAGTATTTAATTGATCGATGACACTTTTTTCTTTGTTGAACATAATTTTAAAAAAATCTGTTGATTGAGAAATCGAATCTCTATGCCATTCAGATTGCATATGTTTTTTTGCGTGAAAATGAAAATCTTTATACTTGGTAAATTCACAAACAATGAACGCTCCTAATAATCCCCTTTTAACGACAGGACGAAAAACAACACAATGTTTGCATAAGCCACCTTTTAAATGTCTAGAATAAACTAACCATCGATATTATTTAGGCCATTCTATTTTAAAATTCCTTTTTTGTGCAATACTGTTATTCTTAAAATCATAATTATCAGAAGGAACATATTATGGTTTTGTTAGTAATTTATATTTAAGTTCATCTAATAAATTTGATTTATTAATATAAAATCCTAAATCTGGATATGACTCACAATCATTTGGCGTATAATTACTAGTTAATATAGGTATAGTATTTATTGACGCAAAATATTCCGAGTTTGAATTTACTTGAGCAGAAACACTTGTATTTTTCGATGTGTGTGGCTCAAGCACAGCAGATGCATTATCTTCATCAGTTTTATTTTTAATTAAAAACGATCGAATATCCATAGTAAAAATTGAAAATGTTAAAAATAATATTGAATAATCACGAATGACATTCAGCAGTCAGCACTAAATATAATATCATACAGAAAGTGGACGACTAAAATGCAGTCAATGTTGAATTATGTAGGTAGTTCTATAAAGTCGATAAAATATGTAACTAAATATATTAATAAAGGCAGCGACCAAGCTACGTTTAGCGTGCAGTCGACAGATGAAGTGGACCAATATCAGTCTGGTCGCTACATTTGTAGCTCAGAAGCAGTTTGTCTGATTTTATCATTTAGTATACACGAGAGAGCACCAACTGTTATCCATCTCGCAGTTCACTTAGAAAATGGTCAAGAGTATATTTTTCAGAAAGTAATGTAAGTGATGTTGTTGATAATCCACGAGATATGACACTAACAGCGTTTTTTAAATTATGCGCAGAAGATGAATTTGCTAAAACGTTGACTTATTATAAAATTCCAAGTTACTATACAAAACTGTTTTAATACCAAGAGTACCAATTATACCCTCAGATTTACCTTTTAAGTTTAAACGTATTCAATTTCCCGTTAAATTAGCATTTGCAATGACTATAAATAAAGCACAGGGACAAACACTTAACCTCGCTGGAATTGACCTAAGCGTTCAATGTTTTTCTCACGGTCAACTATACGTCGCCCTGTCACGTGTGACATCCAAATTTAATTTGTATATTTTTGCCAGAGATCCAGAAAAAGTTGATAACGTTGTTTACAAAGAAATTTTTTAAGTATTTGAATAATTATCAAAATACTGGCATAATTCATATCTTTTATTCCATCCATAGTTTTACCTACAAAATGTACATACACAATTTACGGTTACCGGTATTTTGCCCGAATCGAAATTCCCGAATGGATTTTTCCAGAATATAAATTATAATACGTATAAAATATAAAAATTAATTGGTAAACTTAATAATAATATAATAAATCCTGTAGTGAAATAAAATATTTTGAAATAATTAAATTATAATACGTATTAAATATAAAAATATAATATACGAGTAATATAATATAAAAATCCTGTAATGTACCTAATGTTTAATATTTTAAAATCGATAAATAATATCACAAAACAATATTATGCGCGATTACCTTCAGAAAATTTAATTCTTGGTATGTATTAAAGTCAGCAGTTATGGCCATAATTCGCATCTGAAAGTCTCGCCATTTTCTTTTTGGCTGAGCTCTCACTTTTCGCCCTAAACTCAGCTCTGAGATCATTATCTCTGCATCACCTTGTTCTTTTTGGAATTCGCCGAGAACAGAGTAAATGTCAGGATTATGCTTTCAAATGACGAGCTGGAAGCGATTGTGCCAGCCCTCGATTACGTTGTTGGTCTTATGCGAACCACTCAGAGCTGCTTGGTGCTGATTCTAATTTTCTGGCGGATAACGTGGATGAATCCCTCGTCTTCTTCCTCAAGTTATTACCCCAAGAACATAATTTTTTTCGAAATATTCAATAGAAAAAAAATGCGAGAAACTTCAGTCAACGGCACGAATGCCATCTGGATCATTATATGCGGCTTGAAGACCAGCAAAATATATAAATAAATATAATACATTGAAAATACACCAGTAATAACTAAATTTTTTAATTTTTTAATTTTTTATTTCGGGAACAATAACCGTCGGGAAAAAAGTGTTCGGGAAAACGTGTTTCGGATTTTTGGACTTTCGGGCAAAATACTATTCGGGAAAAAATGCATTCGGGAATTTCGATTCGGGAAAAACAGCGGTTACCAAATTTACATGCATATACATTTAACACTACATACAAAACATTTTTTTTAAACATTATGTAGAATCTGCGGTGGCGACGCTAAATTTATATGGCTACATTACCACGAAGACGTGACTAAAAGTGGTCTAGAATAAAAAGACATCCAGAAAACAAATAGCAATTTAATATCTGAGAAAGCATTGCCGGGTCAGCTAGTATCATATAACTGTTACCTGTCGGTGATTTATGTATTTTGAAATTAAATGTTTATACATTAATATTTATAAATTAATTAATTTGTTGTGGTTTTGTTTTATGTTAAATAATTTATTATAATTTATCCAAAATTATTTTTCGTTGAATATGATTCTTCTACTATGTCTGAAAATGTTGTGATTAATTTGTTGTTGTTTTGTTCTATTTGGTGTTAAATAAATTAACATAATATGTTTACTTATGTAACATGAAAAACTTATTATGTCATTCTAAATTATTTTTCTTTGAATATGATTCTTCCACTATCTCTGAAAATATTGAGTAACTGCAATGTTGTGATTCAGTTGTTGTTTTTTTGTTTTATTCCTAATTAATCCAAAATACTTTTGTCTTTGAAGAGGATCTGCTATGTCTGAAAATCAAGAATTTAATTGTACTGAATGCGGAAAAAAGTTTTAATTTTCAAAAACTCTTAGAGCCCATTTAAAAAAAAAGCGCATCCTCTAATAGATATGTATTAAATCGCCCCAACAAAAAAGTTAAAAAACAATGAATTATATATATACATACATGTGACTTATGTGATAAATCGTATTGCCATGAGAGAAATCTCGATTAGCATAAAAAAGTGGCATATTCTGAAAAAAAAAAAAAGAAACTGCTGTACCCTTTATGAATACTACAATGTGTTCTTTTACTGCATCGCGCACATCATTAATGGCTGATCACTATTCATCAATACATAACATGGTAATGCAAAGTAAAAAATTTAATTTTGACAGTTTGGATGATTTTAAAACATGGAAACATGATATTGAACAAAAAACAAATGGATTTTTTACTATTTACTATAAGTGCCGTATAAATGGTTATCATAATTCAAAAAGCACTGGTATACGACACATAAAAACTCAAGGCTCGAATAAGATAAATGGATACTGCCCTGCTAGTACGAATGTTATTATGTCAGAATACACAAAACAATGGACAGTAACATTTATGGATACACATGTTGGTCATCTAAATAATTAAGGGAACTTACCTGTAGATAAAGTAACTAGGGATAATATAGCAAGTAAAATTTCTTAACACATTCTTGATGAAATTCGTGACAATATTTCCAATAATGTGTTAGAAAGAACACATCTATTAACAAAAAAAGATCTTTATAACTTTGAAGCATCATACAATTTAATCAGTCTTACACAAAAATGATGCATTGAGTGTTGAATCTTGGGTTCAAACTGTGAAGTGATGATAAATTTTCCTTAGTATACTATAAGCCACAAGATAATATAGATCCACTATTTCCAAATCTAAAAAAAGATTTTATCTTAATAATAATGAATAACTATCAAAAATCAATGTTAGAAAAATTTGGTAATGATGTAATTTGCATTGATGATACCCATGGCATGAATTTATATAATTTGAATCTTACCACAGTTTTAATTCTTGATGACATGAGAGAAGGCTTTCCTTGTGCTTTCATGATAAGTAATAGAGTTGATGAAGCTGTATTCAAAATTTTATATTTTCAAATTAGAGCTCTTAATAGACAAATTGAGCCAAAAGTATTTATGTCTGATATGGCAGAATGTTTTTTTAATGCATGGTTGGTTGAAATGAAACAACCAAAATTTAGACTATATTGTACACGTAGATAGAGCATGGAGGAGAAATGACTCTGAGTCAAACTGCCAAAATCACATATTAATTTATTTATACATGACAATATCATATTATCATCTGACGAATAATTGATTTTTATAAAATATTTTTTGTTTTTTACCTAATTAATTTTTATATAATACTATAATAATACTAGCAGGTGTTACCCGGCTTTGCCGTGGGAAATTTTTCTCTAGAAGTCAGTTTTAAATAATTAACTATTAACCTAGAAAAATATATAATATGGGTATAATAGGATAAATATGATATCAGGATAGACAATAATTAATATTAGAAAATAACAATGGGGTAACAATAGAAAATTGAAAAATTATTTATTAAATATTATTTGTTTGTGTTTTTTATCCAGAAGGTTAATATCATGTTAATTTATATCATCTAATAAACATCTGTTATTATTAGGGCGTGGATTTTTATGTAAATACATATTTTTATTGAATGCAGATATCTTTGTCCTGATTAAAAATAAGCACGTTTCATAACACCCTGAATAAAATGAATGTCATTTTATGTTACATATTTTCACATATTTGGTTGTAAATACATATTTCTAAATATTTTATGAATAAGTACATATTTTGCAAATATTTCATATTTTATAAATGTAGGTAGGTACTTATTAAATTTCAAGAAATGTGAAAATTGACCATCTATCGACTTTATCGACGTCGTAAATATTGATTACGACTTTTGATGTACTTATCGACGTCGCGCGTATTATTCAGTCTGGGGCCCTATTCTACAAACCGATCGACAAGAAGTCGTGTACAACTAAACTCGATTGATTATGTCGTATTCGACTGCTAAACGCTATTCTCCAATAGCATTCGACTAAAATTAGTCACATTCGAGATTATGTCGACTAGTAATAAGCTTGTCGCATGAACCACTGTGGTATAGCTATGGTATAGCCTAAAATGTATTTATTATCAGAAATATTCCCGCCTAAATATGATATATTGATACTGATTGATACTAATCACATTATTATTGTAATATTGTAAAATTGTACGATAAACGAATAAACGATCTACTCGTCTAACTCGACCGTCGTCTATTCCTTATTTCCTATTTCGTCTCGTCCTTTCGACTTTCGTTTTCGTCACTCACCTATGCACACTCCTCCGTCGTTTATTTTAACAACAATTTATAATATTAATAAGGTAGTATACATATTTCTTTAATTAAAGGTAATAATCAGTTGAAGATTATGTATCTTCATTCTTCATAAATTTCAAAAAACTCCTTCCAGTTGTACTCTACTCGATATTTTGCAATACAATTATAATATTATACTATTAATAGTTAACAAGTAAATTTTGAGGTATATTTCTACTTAGCCGGACATTCTTTTATTTGCTATTTTTTTTTTTTTTTTTTTTTTTTTTTAACACGTTCGCCGCCAAGTGTCACATATGTGTGACATGGGGTCTCTTTAAAAAAAACCCATGTCATACATATGTGACACTTGGTATATGATTTTCAATTATTTATCGTGGGCTTGGGTTTCTTCAAACAAATATCACAGCATAATGGTTTTATTAAGCGCTACCTACGCCATCTAACGGTGTATTTGGTTTTTTGTTAGCATCACGAGATAGCGAGATAATCTTATAATCTTTTTCTTTCTACATTGCTTATTATATTTATTTTTTCACTTGGTATCACTGTTCCAAACACGTGAAAATCGTTATCAAGGTGATACTATATTGTCTAATAACTTTATATTATCGTTTGCGAGTAAAAAAACGTCAAAACATGGATCCTGAACAAATCAATGAAATATTGAATTACAGTTTTGATTCAGACATTGACGAGTATGATTACAGTAGTTCTGATGAGTATCTGCCACCAGGTAATGAATCTGAAAGTGAGCACTCTGACGGTAATTCTGTGGAAAATGGTATTGATTTAGAAAATTCTGAATGGAATTTTGATATAAATACCGAACCCGAATTTGTTGATTTTACCGGGAGTCCTGGCTTACGGTGTAATGTACCAAATTCCGAACCTTTCAGTTATTTTAATCTATTTTTTGACGACGAACTATTTAAAAATATTGTTACGTGGATAAATTTAAGAGCAAACAGTGTGATTAATAAAGGACATAGCCGATATTCAAATCTTAATAGGTGGCATGATATTGATGTTGACGAACTAAAAAAATTTCTTGGTCTCAGTATCGTAATGGGATACTTGAAATTTCCGTCTCTTAGTACATATTGGTCTAAGTTTGAACTAGATTTTCACCCTATTTTCGGAAAAACAATTAGTCGTCATCGTTACGAACTCATTTTAAGATTTTTATGCTTTTACGACCCTATATCAGCGGACATATCTGACCACCTACATAAAATAGATAATGTAACAAAACATGTCATAAATAATATCCAAACGAATTATTATCCGAAACAAAATTTGTCTTTGGACGAATCTATGATGTTATGGAGAGGAAGGCTAAGCTTTCGACAATATATACCTAGCAAAGCCCATAAATATGGCATAAAATTTTATGAACTTTGTTCATCTGATGGTTTTTTATTGAATTTTATAATTTACAAGGGAAAAGGAACAGTTATAGACGAGAATGGAGTAACTTTTGGTATTGTCACTAAATTAATGCAAAATTATTTAGGTAAAGGGCACACTTTGTACATGGATAATTTTTATAATAGTGTTCAATTAGTCCAGCATTTATATGATAATAAAATCACAGTCGTGGGAACGTTGCGTAAAAATAGAAAAGATAACCCTAAAGAGGTTTTGAACTCTAAATTGAAAAAAGGTGAAGTGAGTCACGCCCAAAAGGGAAATATACACGTGATAAAATGGAGAGATACGAGGGACGTAAGCATGATATCATCCAAACATGAACTCGATTTTGAAAATGTAGTTGATAAATTTGGGCGCAGCAAATTTAAACCAAATATGGTAGTTGACTACAATACTAAAATGTCCGGAATTGATAGAGTAGACCAAATGATCAGCTACTATCCAATACCAAGAAAAAGTATGCGATGGTATGTTAAAGTTTTTTTTCATGTAATGGATATTTGTCTATGGAACGGGAACCATTTATACAAAAGTAATGTTAAAAATATGTCACATTTGGAATTTAGACGGAAGGTTGCGAGCGAATTAATTGGACATGCTGCACACACCCCAAGTCCTTCAACTCGTCTTACAAATATACACGTAGTTAAAAAAGTTGATATCAGAAAAAGATGTAGAGTTTGCCATGCAAAGAAGGTCCGGAAAAATACTCAATTCGTATGTGACACATGTATTGATAATAAGGGGAAAACAATAGGACTGTGCCCAGATCCATGTTTTAAAATTTTCCATTCTTAATTTGTTAATCTCAGAGTTGTTAGTTTTAATTTTAAAAATAGTCGATTTTTACGTCGAATAATGTTTTTTATGTCATAATTTTGTACCTATTTTTTATATAGGTAGCTAACGGATTGATTTTTAATTTTGTTTTTATTTGAATTGTATTTGTTTTATATAACGGGTCGATTTTCAATTTTTATAATATGTTGATTTTATTATTATTATTTTTAAAATTTTATAATTTGTTTATTTAATCTATCGGGTTGATTTTTTTTTAATTTTGTTTTTTATTTGAATTGTACTTGTTTTTATTTGAATTGTATTTGTTTTATATAACGGGTTGATTTTTAATTTTTATAATATGTTGACTTTATTATTATTTTTTAAATTTTATAACAATTAGTTTATTTTTCTAATCCTGATGTATCTTATTTATATTATTCTAATTAATATAAATAAATATTAACTTGGTATATTAACACTTTTGAACATGAAAAGAATAAAATATCCAATGTCAACTATGTGTGACATTGGGTTTTGTGTAATAATAATTGTTCATATAAACCCATGTCACAAATATGTGACATGCCTTAAAAAACAGGAAGAAATGGTAAAAACGAATTTTCAAGGTCAAAACTATAAAAGTATAAGTACTTAGAACTAGAAATGAACCATATTAGGTTTGGGTTTGTCCTAAGATTTTCAAAAAGGTCTTGGGCGATGAACGTGTTAACTAATGTAGTTAAATGTAAACAGTACTTTCCCCTCATGATACATATTTAGTTGTGCTGTTGTGCGTGTATATTTATCCGTTCCGCGTTCGTACGTGTTTTTTTACGCTGTAAGTGAGTTTATATTCATTTAATTGTGCCGCCAGGTGTGCCTGTATAACACTGATAAAAAATATGCCCAAAATTCCTTCAACAAAAAAAGCAAAAGTAGCTCAATACCTGTTAGAATTCTCCAATGAAACTTAAGATTGATGGGCACGTATTACTTTGTGTAGCTTGTGGACAATCTGTATCTTGTTTGCAACGTTCTTTAATAACTCAGCATATAAACACATCAAAGCATAAAGAAAATAAAGTGAGGAAAATTAAATTCAAGCAGAATTTCATCACCTCTTCATCTTCGAATAGTAAGTCAACTTTTAATACCGATTTATGTAGAACACTAATCAAGGCTGACATCCCACTTACTAAATTAAAAAATCCCACTTTTAAAATGTTCTTGGAAAAGTAAACTGAGCAAGCTGTTCCCGAAGAAAGCACTCTTCTAAAAAATTACGTTGAAGTAATTATAATGAAACGCTTTCTAAAATACGAGATATCATTGGCAATGGTCCTATCTGGGTCTCAGTTGACGAAACTACAGATGTAGATGACCGCCATATCGCCAATTGTATAGTAGAAAATTAAATTCCGAACCTTCCAAACCAATTGTTTTAAGCTGTGGTGAACTAACTAAGTGCAATCATCAAACAATCGCAAGATTTTTTAATGATGCGATGAGCTTATTATGGCCACAAGGCATACATCACGAAAATGTTTTGTTGTTCTTATCGGATGATGCACCATATATGGTAAAAGCTGGAAAGGTTCTAACTACATTTTATCCGAAAATATTGCATTTAACATGTTTAACGCACGGATTTCATCGTGTAGCTGAAACAGTTAAAGTACAGTTACCACTTGTTGATTCATTAATTGCTACCATAAAAAAAGTATTCCTTAAAGCTCCTAGTAGAGTACTAAAATTGAAGGAGTTATACAATTTTGAAAAAATTAAAGACGTAATTTCAAATCTTGATTTGGATAATGCAATTTCTATTGCAGAAGCAAAAAATATTATGCAAAATAACGAGCTAAAAAATAATTTAACATATATTTTAGCAAATTTTTGTTTTTTAGTTGAAGTCATAGAAAAATTAGAAACATCGAATCTCACATTAGTTGAAAGCCTAGAAATAGTGGAAAATGCAGCAAATACACTTAGTGAAGCCCAAGGAGAATCTGGAATGATAATAAAAAATAAATTAAATGACGTACTAGCTAAAAATGTTGGTTTACAAAACATGAAAACTATTATTATTATTATTCTAAATACAAATGAAAACAATGGATATTGAATTTGCACCATCTAATATAACAAATATGAAATATGCCCCATTAACCTCAGTTGACGTGGAACGCTCTTTCAGCAGATACAAATCAATTTTAAGACCTAACCGCCGTACATTTAAATTTGAAAATCTCCAAATGTACATTGTTTCAAACTGTTTCGAAGACGACTGCAATGAAGATAATGAATAAATTAAAGTACAAAAAAAAATATGTTATGTAACAGAATTCTATATCTTTATAACTTTTTTTTTAGATGGTTAAAAATTAATTAAAAATATACATTTTTTGTTGTTATATATTTCATGATTTTTAATATATATTTTGCAAAAATAACAACATAAATATTTACATATTTTGACTTTTTTATTACATAAAAATCCGCGCCCTAGCTTATTATATTTTCTATTAAACCATTCTTCAAATCTGGAATAAAAATGGTTTACCTACATTTGTGTAGAAACAAAAAAATTAATAATTTATTTTTATGATCTTGTGATACATAATATTTTGCTTCTTAATTTATGTTAGTTGTTTCGTCTACGTCATCGTCATAGGAAACTATTGATTGTCGATTCAATGTTAAATATCTTTGATTTTTGTAGTCACTAATTTTAGTATTCCTTAGGTTATTTTGGTATTTAGTTAACCCATGAAATTAGTCGCATATTATAAAGACGCAAGTATCGTTATTAATCCTTAATTGAATATTTAATTATCAAAATCTATCTCAGTGGTATCTTTACTTATACGCCGTCTATATAATATATCTTCACTCATACTTTCTTTATACTTTTCCCATAGATATTGAGGATTCGATGGATTTTATGATGTTAAGATAATTGTGAAAAGAGATCGTAATTGTCTTGGAGATTTGGTTTCGTTCGCTTCCAACATCGCATCATCCCAGTGTTGATCATCTTTAAGTAATCCGAGTCTTAGACATGTTTCTCTATATGTTTCAAAAACTATATTATCAAGAGTTTTTAAATTTTGAAAAATTTCAGGACCAACAACATTATGTAATAATATTCTTAAAAAAAACATTCTGAATTATGGATTGTATACATTGGGCCAAGAATATTTGTTGAGTGAATACCAGGAAATCCGTCAACTGGCATTTCTTGTTTTCTTTGAGTAAATCTTTTCAAATTACTGTCCCGTGTATAATATTTCGGTATATCTGTATATAATAATGTTTTTGCAAAATTATCTATTTGACATAATTTAAAAAAAGCTGTTAGTGTTGTTTCTGGTGGAACTATAATTTTTGTTTGAATATTTTCACCGGTATAATATACACGTTGACCATTCTCCAAGTGCACCGAAAGATGTATTACAGTAGGATATCGATCATGTATTTGAAAACCTAAAATTCTCCAAATTGCTTCATTACTACTTACATATCTACCATTTTGATAATTTTCAATTTCGTCTTCGTTTTGTATTGCAAAAATTGTTTGACTACCTTTGTGTATATATTTCAATATAATATATTTAACCGCTGATATGGAACTACATAATTCAACATTTAAATGGGCTTTCATGATTTTCGAAAGAATTGGATAGTACGGAACAACCCATGTATTATTTACTTCAATTGATTCATATTTGTTATACATTTTCATATTTATTTTGGTGGTGAACACTCCATCTGTTGTAGATTTTCTTCGAAATAAAGGATATCCATTAGTATCGGTTCTTGTATCGTTTCATAACGGCCGAGGATATTTATATTTACATTTTCCATCTTTCATGCACGAACAATTTGGATTTAAGTTTCCACATGGCCCATGTACCATATGTTTTTTAATTATATTAAATAAAATTGGATCTGCTTCAGAATCTGGGAATTCTGCTGAAATAATTTGATCAATTTGATCTGCATGGATTTTGTTTTTCAACCATATTGGGCAGTAAAAGTGCTTCGATTTTCGACTTCAGTACCTTGTTAGATCAGAAAGTGAATCCAAGTACCAAACTTTGGGGGGTCAAGAGTAAAAAATTCTAATATTTATATAAGTATTTTCTATATACACCATAGAATTTTCAAAAAATTTCCACTTAAGTTAAACTATTTATAGGCATATGCTATTTTCGACCATTATTAGTTGTTTATTAAATTAATAATCGATAAAATTTATTTTTTTTGGTAGAAAATCTTGAAAATTTTATATAAGGCTTTCAACATATTGTTACAATAGCAGTTAAAAAATATTAAAAATACATAGGCACGATTTTTTTTTTTTATAAGCATTTTAAGTTCAAATTTTTACTAAATACGTAAAAATTACGGCAATTTTCAAATTATCTTAGATAGAAATTCATAACAAATTTTCTTTTTAAATCTAAGATTTGAAAATTTAATTCAAGATTCCTTATAAGTATGTCTACCTTTATCAAAAGAAAAAAAAATTTCCACCGGAAAGGCAAATATTTTAATAAGTATTAATAATAAGTAATAATAATCTATAATATATCCTAGACAGATAAACCAATTCCGCTCAGAATCGTTTTTCGTATACTGATATTATATTATTTGATTCGTATAATGATATAATATATCATTGTATTCAAATTTAATTCCATTCATTACAATAACCCACTTGTAACCTGCTGTACAGCAGAGCGACATCCACTTTCCCGCTTTTTATAATCTTGTTTTAATTTGTCCCCCCCCCCTGATTGAAATCCTAGCTACGCCCTACGCCCATGATGTAAATTAGTTTATGTACCTATAAGTATGTGATTAATGTTTTGAAAAAAGTGCATTCTTATTATATATTAATTAACTAGCAGTTAAATTATCAAAATATTTTTTTTAATTTAAATTAAATATGGACGATAATCTATTTAATATTTTTAATTTGTCTGGTGTTCTCTAAGTGTAATTTAATGGGACGTACACAGAAGGACACACGTAATATTTGAATTTTCTCATATTTAATACTTAATAGGTCCGGTATGATATTTGTTTATCTAATTAAATAAATTAAAGACAAACAATTTATTTTCAAAAGAACCAATCAAAAGTGTTATCATCCTACATCCCCGATAATTTATTAAGTGCTTACTTCTTGTGGTGGTGCACCATACGTCCGCAAATCAATCAATGGATGCTTCCTCTCAAAATGTTTTTTCATATTCGACATTGTTGTCTTGTGCGAGATCTTAACTTTACAAATATCACATTTAGCAAAATGTGTACCATCGACAATTGTGAAAAATCGTCACAATTCACTTGACCGCTTTCTTGCTTAACTCATAATTGTAAATTTTAAAATTTTTCGAAACTTTTACAAAATAATTAACAGTTATCACTTCTCTGTGACTCTGTAGTCTGTATACTGTTCAAATCTCACATTTGTTCATTGTTGTGTTCTGTATATCGAATATTGTATTTTTTGTTTATAATTATAAATGATTTGTGTAAAAATAGAATAAAGGAAAGCAATAATGTGTTATGAACATCTCATTTGTAACTATAAATAAAATAGGGTAATTTGCTGTATTGATTTAAAACGATTATAAGCAAAGATATTTCATTTCAATATATTAATTGAATCGTTATTAATAATTTATTTTTCTTATAGTTACATGGTTTAATTCATTTTTACTAAAAATCATTGGCAGATTTAAAATAGGTACACAATTCGCAAGTGGGTAAATTAAATCTAAAATATTATTCAGTCTCAATAACAAATTAATAAGTTCTTCATTGACTTTACTAGTGAGGAAAAAACTTCAATATGTAATGTTTTTGAAATGCAGATTTCTTGTTAAATCAGACTCGATGTTGAGGGCTAAAATGTTAAGTCGTTACCTATATTATTTTATGCATTATCTTTAAATAGGACTATATAAAATGTGCACCGTATAGGTAATATAGCATAAATTAAAAATGCTATGACTCACTTAAAAACTGAATTATCATAAAAAGCCCACCAACAAACACAGATAATGTTCTTACCTTATAATAGGTCGATTCACTCTAATTTTTAAACTAACGTGATCTACTGATCGTAAATGGTAAATTAGCTACGAGTATGTCAGTATGTCACGTGCTTGTAAGTTGTAAGGAGACAACAAATGATCGTGAAGGTTCCTTTAATGCCATTGTTTTAGATTCTGAACGAAGAGATGAATGCATTGATTTTACAATGATGTATGTTTTTTTTTTTTTTTTGTGTCTGTACAGCATAACTAGTCGAAATAATGCTTCAATTTCAAACTTTGGGGGTGGTTTCTGATGTAAAAGTGAATATCCTTGATGCATTATAGAGGTGTAAAGTAAATATTTTCCAACAGTTTTCAAAAAAATCGAGAAAAACAAAAAAAAATGACGGAAAAACGGGATGAAGTGTCGGTAAAAAAATTTTGAAAGACCAAAAAAACTTGAAAATTTAATACAAAGTTCCTCATAAGTTATTCTTATAGTGATTAAAAAATTATAAGAATACATAGGCACAATTTTTTTTTATTAGCATTTGAAGTTCAAACATTGACAAAATTTCGTCAAGACCATGAATATTTGCAAATTATTTTGTAGTTCAATATAATTCATAAAATTGTTTGTATTTATATCTAAGGTTAAAAAATTAAACACAAAGTTTTCCAAAAGTTTTTCTTCAGATAACTATAGAGAAAATTTGATGCGTCATTATAGGAAAAATGTTTTGAGCATTTGAGTTTTAAATTTTTATGAAATCGCGTAACATTAACGATTGATCCTCAAACGAGTCAAGCAAATCATCTCCGTTCAGAATCGTTTTTCGTATACAATGATACCTATCATTGCATTCAAATTTAATCCCATCCATTACAGTAACCTACTGTACAGCAGAGCGACATCTGCGACTTACCCGCTTTTTAGATATTTACTGCCAGATAAGATATTTAAGTTAATGATTGAAATATTTTTAGTCATCCAAAAGGTGATACATACATACAAACAAATATATTATTCTACCGACTACCTAAAACCAATTTGATATTCACGGCTCCCCTCGGAATTTGTAATGTAATAATATATATAATATATATATATATATAATAATACACAATACATCAATAATATATTTGTCTTTATTTATAGCAGAGGTTCCCAACTTATGGTCTGCGAGGTACAGTCTGATAGTCCGCGAACCATACTTACAAAATTATAAAATATTTCATTGGGGTTACACAAATATTTTGTACCGAAAATCATCGATTCCCCATAGCAGCGCGTGTATATCACGTCGTTTATTTATGTATGTATATTACATAATGTCACCTACCTATGTTATTATTTCAACCGATAATCGGATAGTCTAATCTTATTTGTACAGCAAGAAAACTTAAATTTGAACAATGATAAACATTATATGCCAGCCTGCTGTAAAGAATTTTATTGTTATTGTGTGAAAAAAATTAATTCTCATTTAAGTATAAGAAAAAAATAAGGACTAAGATTGATGGTGATCCGTGGCATAGGTATCGAAAGTTCTTTAAGTGTTCCGTAGTTTCAAAAAGATTGGGAACCACTGATTTATAGACATTGAATATTTTAAAATTGTTAGTTTTTTTACACAATTAATATCAATAAATAAATGTTTTGCCGTATTAAACTGCTTAAAAATTTAAAAAAAAAGGTTAAAAGTTATTTTTATAAAGTTTTAAAAGTATTAAGTATAGCTACGCAATAATGATTTTTTAGTGGAGTTAAAAGTTTAAATTTTGACAAAAATTGATTAAAATCACAATGATTTTCAAATTATTTTGTAGGTAGGTAGTTAAAATTTTAGTTTTTGTAGTTAATATTGCTACCAAAAGCTTTATAAAAATACATTATCACAGTTTTTATTTACTAGCTATAGAAACATATTTAGTTCAACTTTGGATGAAATTATATATCTAAACGAAGAATAGCGATGT
The DNA here is from genome assembly GCF_037042655.1 of Diuraphis noxia. Classification (NCBI taxonomy): domain Eukaryota; kingdom Metazoa; phylum Arthropoda; class Insecta; order Hemiptera; family Aphididae; genus Diuraphis; species Diuraphis noxia. The sequence goes on from NW_028301711.1 coordinate 59,698,765, forward strand.
GTTAGCACGATGTAGCAGAGAAGACCTCAAAATAAATCCTTGCACGCGGGCCTAAGAATTTATGCGGCACTGCTGTCGTCACGGCAAAACAAAAATTGTTCAATTATTTTTTTCTCATTGACTAATCGTATGAAAGAAATTAATTGAGATTTACCAGAAACATCGGTACTTTCATCAAGTTGTAATGCGAATTCTTTATCTTTTTGTAATATCTCATTTACATTTTTTACAATATCCTCCGACATTGTTATTATTCTTCAACGAACAGTATCATTTGACAGTGGTATGTTTGAAATTTGTTCAGCTGCTTCTTTACCAAACATGACATCAACAATTTCTTAACAAGCTGGTAAAATCAATTCTTCTCCGATGGTATATGGTTTTTTTTTCTTTGCAATTAACTCAGAAATTTTAAAAGAACATAAAAGAGATTTATCAGATATTTTTAAACGTTTTTCCATGAACGTTGAATTTTTTTTGTGGTGACAATAAACGCGTAAAATAGTCAGAACTTTTTTTACTAATATGACTATGATTTTGCTCTAAATGTCTTTTTAATTTATTTGGTACCATAGACTCGTTTGATAAAGTTACGCCACATACAATACACTGAGGTATTTGATTATTATCATCACCAATAAACGTAAATCCGAAATTTAAATAATTGTCTTTATACTTACGACGCTTTACTGTTTTGTCACTAATTCTTGATGAAGACGGTAACGGCAAATCAGCGGAGCCATCAGTGCTCGTGTTAACCGAAGTTAAAACTTTTTTAATTATAAATTTGTCCATACTTAATGTACCTTTTTTAATATGGTATGTATAAGAAAATATGAAAATATAACGAAATTACACAGATACAACGCGCGCAACACGGTGATCACAAATGAGAATAATGAGATCGTGCTTATTTACGTACCTACCTATAATACACATAATCCAAATTTACCATTTATCAGTTATGATTACGTCGAAATCATTACGAGGTAAGAATATCTTCATAATTGTTTTTCTTATCTCTGGATTTTAGTATTTCATCATAATTCTGAAATAATATCATATATGTCAAATGAAACTATATGTAATATATTAATATATAAATAACATAATATTTTGGCGACACACGCCACGGTAATACGCGACACACCGGTTGAGAACCACGGTAGCAGAGAATACATTTACTCTATAAAAACTACAGAATAAAATATTATAAAACATTCTATTATGGTGAATTGGTGACATGTCTTGTAAGCGTAACTATGTAAAATGAGTGGTGACCAGTCACCATTAAAAGTCACTGTGACATTTAAGTCGCTGTTACAAAAGTCACAGTGACAACATTTTGTAACTTCACACCACCTCTATCGCCGATAGACTAAAAGTTCCGCCTTCCGCGGTCGTCGCCAGGTCTTTGAGTGTCCGATAAGGCAGACGCAGCGACCCTGGTGGCCACACGAAGGCAACTCGAGCTACAATTGGAATCATGCGTTAACTCTTTGGAGCACAACATAAATGACAAAAAAAATACCAATACTGCACACAAAAAGATATTTTAGGTAGATACAATTGGTTTTGCTAATAATGACTTTTTATTAGTTATCTAACATAGAATTACTTCAAAAAAATAAAAAATACATTTTGTACTTAAGTGGTGGGTTAAAATATGTCCCGTGGTGCACAATCTGTAGTTGCATCTGTCACTGGTCAATATATTATATACAGGATAGAATAATAAGTTCTGAAACGTAAAATAATTTTATTAGTGATAAGTAAGTATTATTTAAATTATGTGTGGCATACTACTGTGGTATTGTACAAAGCAAGTCTTGTTTTTTCCCAAGCATAACGGAACATCACAAACTGAACATTTCCAATTTGTTTGAGTTTCGTTATCTTTCGTGCTGCAAAGAGAAGCAAGTTTTTCTCGTCGATCTTTTAGGTTGATGTGTGGATTGTTCCATTCTTATTGATGGTGAAACAGTTGGTTTTCCTTTCTTAATACTAACTGGCGATGGCGAAGACGGCAAAATAGGGACTAGCTTTTTTCTATTTTGTTCAATTTGTGAGTGTTGAGCAGTATTTAATTGATCGATGACACTTTTTTCTTTGTTGGGCATAATTTAAAAAAAATCTATTGATTGAGAAATCGAATCTCTATGCCATTCAGATTGCATATGTTTTTTTGCGTGAAAATGAAAATCTTTATACTTGGTAAATTCACTAACAATGAACGCTCCTAATAATCCCCTTTTAACGACAGGACGAAAAACAACACAATGTTTGCATAAGCCACCTTTTAAATGTCTAGAATAAACTAACCATCGATATTATTTAGGCCATTCTATTTTAAAATTACTTTTTTGTGCAATACTGTTATTCTTAAAATCATAATTATCAGAAGGAACATATTATAGTTTTGTTAGTAATTTATATTTAAGTTCATCTAATAAATTTGATTTATCAATATAAAATCCTAAATCTGGATATGACTCACAATCATTTGGCGTATAATTACTAGTTAATATAGGTATAGTATTTATTGACGCAAAATATTCCGAGTTTGAATTTACTTGAGCAGAAACACTTGTATTTTTCGATGTGTGTGGCTCAAGCACAGCAGATGCATTATCTTTATCAGTTTTATTTTTAATTAAAAACGATCGAATATCCATAGTAAAAATTGAAAATGTTAAAAATAATATTGAATAATCACTAATGACATTCAGCAGTCAGCACTAAATATAATATCATACAGAAAGTGGACGACTAAAATGCAGTCAATGTTGAATTATGTAGGTAGTTCTATAAAGTCGATAAAATATGTAACTAAATATATTAATAAAGGCAGCGACCAAGCTACGTTTAGCGTGCAGTCGACAGATGAAGTGGACCAATATCAGTCTGGTCGCTACATTTGTAGCTCAGAAGCAGTTTGTCTGATTTTATCATTTAGTATACACGAGAGAGCACCAACTGTTATCCATCTCGCAGTTCACTTAGAAAATGGTCAAAGGGTATATTTTTCAGAAAGTAATGTAAGTGATGTTGTTGATAATCCGCGAGATATGACACTAACATCGTTTTTTAAATTATGTGCAGAAGATGAATTTACTAAAACGTTGACTTATTAGGTATAAAATTCCAAGTTACTATACAAAACTGTTTTAATACCAAGAATACCAATTATACCTTCAGATTTACCTTTTAAGTTTAAACGTATTCAATTTCCCGTTAAATTAGCATTTGCAATGACTATAAATAAAGCACAGGGACAAACACTTAACGTTGCTGGAATTGACCTAAGCCTTCAATGTTTTTCTCACGGTCAACAATACGTCGCACTGTCACGTGTGACATCCAAATTTAATTTGTATATTTTTGCCCGCGATCTAGAAAAAAACGTTGTTTACAAAGAAATTTTTTAAGTATTTGAATAATTATCAAAATACTGGCATAATTCATATCTTTTATTCCATCTTTAGTTATACCTACAAAATGTACATAGGTACACAATTTACATACATATTCATTTACCACTACATACAAAACATTTTTTTTAAACATTATGAAGAATCCGCTGTGGCGACGCTAGATTTATATGGCTACATTACCACGAAGACGTGACTAAAAGTGGTCTAGAATAAAAAGACATCCAGAAACATCCAGAAAATAAATAGCAATTTAATATCTGAGAAATCTTGCAATAGCGAAGCATTGCCGGGTCAGCTAGTATCATATAATTGTTACCTGTTGGTGATTTATGTATTTTTAAATTAAATGTTTATACATTAATATTTATAAATTAATTAATTTGTTGTTGTTTTGTTTTATGTTAAATAATTTAACATAATTTATCCAAAATTATTTTTCTTTGAATATGATTTTTCTACGATGTCTGAAAATGTTGTGATTCGGTTGTTGTTTTTTGTTATATTTGGTGTTAAACAAATTAACCTAATATGTTAACTTATGTAACATGAAAAACTTATTATGTCATTCCAAATTATTATTCTGGTTTCAATGTGGTCTTGTGATATCTTATAGAAAAGTATGTATTCCGTTCCATATCCATTTCCAATAATAAAGTTATAATAATTTTATAAATTTTTCAGAGCCCACACTATACCATCAAAATCAGTTTTTCTCTGTGAATCAACAACTCTGGTCACATCTACATGCTTTAAGCCATATAAATACTCCTCAAACTGTTTTATGAAATTTGCCTAATTATCATATGTTTTTAAGCTTAAAACTCTATTATAAGGAGATTTTGAATATTTTGAACGCAATTAAGTATGTCAAATGCATCATTCATAAATTGGCAAAATTCTGCGGTTGGCCCAGAGTTTTTAAATTTTGAATCTAATGATTGACAAAGTTATAAACCTTTACTAACACTATTACTTAATAACTGAGTAGCTAGCCTAACATTCAGTTTCTCATTATTGTAATAAATATGTATATGAGATAATTTAGTTGCAGCTTTTAGACCTTCTTCTTTTGCTTTATAATACAATTCTTTAATAAAATTCCATTCAATTTTTCCTCCTTTGCTATTAAATATAATTTTTTTATCTCCTAAGGTATTACGTATCAATTTTATCATGTGACAGGGGTCATAAAATATAAAAACTGGTTCTTCGGAGTTTTTGGATGTGAGATATAATACTTGGGATTACCCAATTTAAAATTTGCTCCCAATTTAGTACACATGCTAATATTTGTATGTGCTCTATCAAATGTAAAAGAGTTCATTTTAACACCAGTTTCATGAACTAACTCTAAACATGTTGACAAAAGATTTGCACACTTACTCCCATTCAACCCTTTAATCAAGAAATAACCAAGTGGCAACTTCCAGTTACTGTTTACTCCAACAACTAAAAAAACGAGTGTATAAGTAGCATGGTCAACATTATCTGAATCTACGTCAACTCCAGTTCCCAAATCTACTAATCCATGGAATTTTTTACCATCAAATTCTATTTTATCTTTAATTGACATTTCGTCAATTACTAAATTACTAATTACTTTTTTGTTTTCATTAACTGTTAAGTTTAAACTGTCAAACGATTCTTTGGTGAATCCAGGATCACCATTTATACACTGATACCATTTTGTTAAACTTCTTGGATGTGGTAATACATAATAAAATTGTTTTCTTAGAAAAGTATAAGCCTTTCTGTAGTAAAACTGAAGTTTAATTGCGAATTTCTTCAACTCATCAGAATATGGTACTTTCTTACCATCCAATTTTCTTTTTATAATATCAGCTAAACTTTCGCAAGCCATTGACTAAACAACATAGGTATAGACAAATAATAATTAGTAAAAACACGAGATCTCCTGAAGGCGCAGACTACTGCCCTAGCGCTATCAAGGTTATCAAGCGCTATCTAACCTAACCTGGGTGGCGCGGGACCAAAGAAGAGGAGGTTACTAGCCACGGTGGTCGAAAGTAAGCTCCTGTATGGGTCGCCTATGTGGGCTAGCGCTCTCAAGCACCAGAGGAACGTCGATATAATCCTGAGGCCCCAGAGAGTTCTGGCACTTCGAGCTGCAATGTCATACAGGACGGTCTCTATGGCAGCAGCAATGGTCATAGCGAGCATTATCCCGGCACACCTATTGGCGTCGGAGAGACAAGAACGGTACATGCACAGAGAAGAGAACGACAAGGCAGCGGTTGGCAAAGAAGTACGTGAGGCCACTATGAGGAAATGGCAGAAAGAATGGGATACGACTAAAAAAGGCAGATGGACCAGGAGACTAATTGCAGACCTGAATGCCTGGACGGAATAGAAACACAAGACCGTAGATTTCCACATGTCACAGTTCCTGTCAGGACATGGATAATTCAGGTTCTACCTAAAAAGATTCGGGAAAATCGACGAACAGTCTTGTCTCGACTGTGGGGAACCTGTCGACGATGCGGAACACGTGTTGTTCCGGTGTGGAAGGTGGTGGAGAGAGCGGCGAGCACTGGAAGTGGTGCTAAACAACGATCTACAACCGGATACGCTGGTTGGTTGCATGTTGCAAAATAGAACGAAGTGGGACGCGGTGAAGAAATTCATGAGAAATATCCAATCGGCGAGGGAAACGGAAAAACGAGGAAGACAGGCCGAAGATCGAGGACGATTCGTGGAAGTGTTGTAACATAGAAGACAAACAAACGTTAGTTAACCTAATTTTATTGTGCGCTGAAAACGGAAGCTAGAAGGATATTGTATTGTAGAGCGAAGCTCAGCTTAAATGTCGTAGAAATGTAATTATTTGTAATCACAAAATAAATTATACGGATTCATGGGGAAGGACGGCTCGACACGGGTGAAGTGACCCCCTGTAGCGCCGTGATTCCACAAAAAAAAAGTTTAGGTTAGGGTTAACCTCTCATTTTCAACATTTTTTTTTTTTTTTTGGTAGGTTAACTTAACCTCATTATAGGGTGCTTCCGGATTTGAAAAAATCGATCAATGTTTTCGATGGATGTGAACCGGTGCACGAAGCTGATGACTAGATACAGACGAGGGTATGGCATATTTGAATTGTTGGCCTTTTGCGTTTCGCATGCAATTAGTACGGTCATACCGGTTATATCTAGGTTTAAATAATATGTAATCACCAAACTAAATATTCATCATATGCTTTGTTATACTTTACACTATATATTAATATTGTAAATGGATTTATTCCGTAAATAAATAAATAAATAATTATGTTACAGGAGATAATTTCAATAATTGAGATGACTTTGTACAATTTTGGAGTGTGTTCGTGTGACAACTACGAACAGCTGATAAGTGGGAAACCATGCAGAAAATACGACAAATGGTTGGTGAACATATCATGATTTATTTTCAAGAAAAGTCACGATTGTTGCGTGCACTGTCCTTATCGTTGGACGAGATCTGTGATTACATTATTCAAGATATAAAGAATTAACCATGTACGTTCTGGGCAAGAATCACAATGATGGAGAAGGGCTGGTTGAGCGATTTGTTAGATTGGACTCGTATGAACGAAATACATACAGAAAATAAGCATGAAAAGGAACAAAAGGGTCGCTCTACTGTAAGAACGAGCACGAAAGGCGGCTCAGCGTCTGGTGGTCACGTTTCTGATCCGACAGGAAAGTGGGTTGCAAAGACGCCTAGAAGTGAGTTCCAAATATAGTGCTGACACAGATGAATTATTAGAAACGGACAAAAGCAAGTGTTGGATCTGTCGAAAAGTCGATCATTGTTCAAGAGACTGTACGGTGAAAAAAAAATGTAAATGCTTTGCTAGCGGTGGTGAGGGGCATTTTGCTCGTGACTGCACGGGACGACCTACTGTCAATAATGTGGATGAAGGTTAAGGAAAAACAAACCTATCTAAAGCTTGGAAAATTAATGATGTTGAAATGATAGTGCTACTGGACACTGGACTGTTTAAAAATCGGTGCCGACATCTGGGATCGGATTCGTAGTGGCAGTCATTTCTATGACGAAAGTGGTTATTGATTGTATGCTGATCAGGCGAACATTATCGGTGAGTATTCTCACGGGAATCTAGCCACTCTGCCGGTGGGAGTATATCACCTGGCGGTAGCTTAAACCACATTCAGCAGCAGGTTGGATAGTGCCGCGACCTTACCAGTGGTTGACAATGAGAAATGACAAAATCTCGAAGTTAAACTGGTAGCTGGTGAAAAACCTCCGCCGCTCGGGGAGTGTAAAAACTCTACGGACGGTGGAGGCGACAGGCTATTCCAAACCTGTCTCACTAAGCGATGCCTTTCGGACCGCAAGGAAAGATTGGTGCCTCCGTCTGAAGCGGGACGAGCATATGCTCATATACCTTTCTTACGGAGTGTAGGGCCTAGTCCAAATCGGAACACTATGCTTCTGGGGCCAATCTAGCGAAACCACAGCCAATCGTCGCAGATGGACGTAGAGCGGACTTGCGGTCATCCTGACGTTCGGTGACCAAGGTGGGTAGCCTCGGTGGTGGGGCTTCCCACCCACCGTGGGTGTAACGTCTTTGGTTCCCGCTAGAGAATGCTCGAGGGGCGCAGTTTGTGGGCCTCCACGTGTTGACTTGTCAGCATCTGGGGCTCCACACTCGGCGCACCGTTTTTGATCGTCCTTACCCTACAGTGAAAACCGGGGAGTAAAGCTCGATCGATGGCTGATTATTCCGGTCCCCCTGGCATTGCAAGGTCCCGTGGATTGGAACCCGGCTAATGGCCCCGTAGCGGTAGATGGAAACGGTATCGCCCTTGGGCGCTGCCGGCTAACACCGACTCAGTTCCAACCATCGGCTCTCTCTGTGGAAATACAGAGTTAGCTAGGTGTCTCGAATTGTTTGTTCAGACGGTAAATTAATAAATATGCTTGCCTCATCCCCACGGCGGACGTTGATTGGTGTCAGCCGATTACCGCCCGCTGGGCGGGGCAAAATATCATGGCAAATACTCGATGATTACAAATGACGACTGAAGGTTCTCGGTCGCGGTGGGCGTATGCACCATCGCGAGCGAGGGCCTCCAGATCGAGGACGCAGACGTGTGTTTCTCGAGCTTGATCATGCTGTCTGCGCAGACGGAAACTTGTCTAAAGCTTTTTCTTTATGCATTTAACAAACCGCTACGCACCAGCTAAGCGGCTTCTAGTCTTCGGCCTAGTGATGTGTGCTAACGCCGTATTATCGTTGGAATCAGGAATTAATGATTTATAAATAAAAACACTAGTTAAATTACTTCACGTACACTAATTTTATTATTTCTACTCAAAATTATAACTAAGATTTTCTGTCTACACAATGGAGGTTCTGTCTAACTCGAGTCCGTACTCCGACTGCCGACACGGCCCCGTCCGTGGGAACCGTACGGGTCCTTGCACGGCGAATTCGCTGACCAACGCACTTCCCACAGTCACGTAGGCCATTGCGTTATCCAGCGAACGCACATATCTCATACAGGGTACAACACTAGACCTCGTTGTGCGGGCTCGTAAGTCGGTTTGTTGTATGTGCCACGAGCCTCCATCTTGATATGACTGGGTGGGGGTATTGGTGTGTGTTCAGTGGCTGCGTGACTGTTGTCCCCCCTGGGAACGGTGACAGCGGGATCGGAATGAAACCGATTCCAGAACAGCTCGAGGTGTCATTGGCCTAAGACAAAAGTGGGGAACACTCCGATGGATTATATCATTTGTGGACATAACACACCCACACTGAGGATCGACTATGGGCTTCATTTAAACGGCATTAGACCAGTCAGACCTCAAAAATCTGACACGGGGCCCAAATCTGAGCATGAACTGGAAGTGGTCTTAAACGGCTGATCCAGGTTCGGGTAGCAGCTGACAACGCTACTAAACCCGGAGGAGTTCCCCTTGGGAAGGGTGGGATATAAATTCCTTATTATGTCAGAGAGGTGCAGTGACAAAATTGACTTTTTAGATCGTCCTCGTATCGTAGGAACATTATGGAAAAACTAAATGAAAATGTAGAGATAAAAATGGATAACGGATTCGAAAATTTTGGACAATCGGTAGATAGGAAGAGAGAGAAATCTCCCATCATTCGCGGAACTCTTAGTGAGGAAACTCCTAGGAAGGCCAACAAGCGGATGAGGGATGAAGAGGGTGTGAGCGTTGACCGGTTCACCTACGGCGCGGGGTCCACTATGAAGAACATAGAGTTGCGGGATTACACCTGTAACTTGGGCCGTCGTGGGAGAGAATAGTCAGACAAGCTTGGTGTCCTGATTACGGCGATGAGGGTAGACAAGTCGACAATGACCAAACCCCGGAAGAAGCCTTCAAGCAGATTAGAACTGATCACATGAACGTGGTAGATGAACTCGTCTATGCGCAAATGATGATGCAGGGATGACTTCTAGAGGCCAGATACCAACGGACTCGTCAGTCGGTCTCCAGCAAGACCCCGATTAGAGAGTTGAGCAGGATGGAGAAACCCATCGAGATGTCCGCATCTCCTGGCAATTACCTGTTCGGTGAAGACATCGAAAAAGTGATAGCGGAGATAAACGCGGAAATAAAGGAAGAAAGAAAAAAAAAGAAACCGAAAATGAAGTCAAAGAAACGTAAAAAGAAGAAGATGAAAGAGGGTCCGGCGATTGTCGATCTCGTGTCGGAATCGGAATCCTCGACTTCGAAAAAAGTAAAGTCGGCCAAGAGGAAGAGAACCTAGATGACTGTGGCCGTTGAAAAACGACCAAAGGAGTCTGGCGGATCTAATTCGAAGCCGATCGAGACAGTGAAAGCGGAGGTTCAGAAAGAAACTTCAGGGCAGTCCAAGACACAACAGCCGAAGGTGAAGACCGGGACCGACAATAGATGGACGAAAGTGGAAAGGAGAAAGAAAGTTAAGAGAGTGGTCCCGAAGGAGGTTAAAATCCTCCTCGAAGAGACCCAAAAGGCGAGAAATAAGAAGTACGGAGGGTACATTTTGAAGGTTGAACAGTCTGTGGAGAAAGGTCCAGGAGCACCGAAAGTTGCCGAGGCAACTGAGAAGCAAATGGTCAAAACTTTCTGGGATGTTCTCTCCTGGAAAAAAAGTGCGCCAGTATTTAGGAAGTTGAAAAAGGTAGGAAGGGACAAACTATATCTAGATACGGAGAATGAGGATACGAGGAAACTTCTCCAAAACACTTCGTTGGACATTCATCCGGCGGGTGAGAGAAATCCTCGTATAAAAATATACGGGGTTGGGATTGAGGTGAAAGATGAGGAGGTCCCCACGCTCTTGAAAGAGCAGAACGAAGGTTCTGTGAATCTCAGACCGAGGTGGAACCTAAGTTTGGAGCTGATTCAACGAAAAGGTAGAAGACAGACGAGACCTAAAGTTCGCGGTGACACCAGAGGTTGCTGGCGAGATTGTTGGTCAGACACTCTTCTGCAAATAAATTTGGGCGAACACACACCCGTAGTCATACAAAATGACAAAGCGCAGAACGTTATCTGGACATACGACGAACGAATGACAACCACAGCAGAAATGCGAAGTGGGACGGGACCCACATGAAAGTGAATGTTTTATTTGATGTTGATATCAGTTCTTGGATGTGCTGGACTAGTTCATTTGTAGAGTAGGGATTTAAGATTGATTTTACAGCACTTAAAGAGTCACTGATGATAACGAAAGAGTCCGGAATGGAGGAGGAGGCGATTTTCAGAGCTTCGAGAATAGCATAGGTTTCCGCTGTGTAGAAGCTGGTGCTGGGAGGGAAATGTTCATGTCCTAGAACTGCTGCAAAACTCACACCATTGGGATTTTTGGAGGCGTCAGTGTATATAGGTGTACTACTTAGGTATTGTTGAGACATTATTTCTGAGAAGAGGTTACGGATGATAGTGCTGTCGGTGGAATGTTTGCAGTGGTTGGTAAGTTGAGTATTGATATGAGGACGCGTGTGAAGTTGGCCCCCCCACTTTGTCCAATTATCTCCAAACGCCGGCCATCATTTTGAAAATAATTTGAAAACATTAGAAAACCAGTTTTCAGAATTTGAAAACCATTACTTTCATCGCAGGAAACTTTTTTCAGTAAGGGGGGCCAACTTCACGCAGCCCCCCTATATTGTCCGATCAACTCCAAACCTTTGCTCAAATTTTGCAAATGATTTGAAAACATTTGAAAACCAGTTTTCAGAATTTGAAAACCTTTATTCTATTTATAAACCTTTTTTTACCTCGTGGGCCATCTTCACGCAGCCCCCCCCCCCCCCTATTGTCCGATAAACTCCAAATCTTTGCTCAAATTTTGCAAATGATTTGAAAACATTTGAAAACCTTTAAAACATTTTTTTTACTTCGGGGACCAACTTCACGCAGCCCCCCCCCCCCCCCCATATTGTCCGATCAACTCCAAACCTTTGCTAACATTTTGAAAATGATTTGAAAACATTTGAAAACCCTTATTCCATTTACAAACATTTTTGTTTTACTTCAAGACGAAGGGTCACGAAGCATCCCACATCTATGATGTAGCCAGGGGGGCTATCATATGATAAGTATGGTAGACTTCAAAAGAATATTACAGTCTCACTTTGGGAGGCTCAAATTCACCATTAGTATATTAGCTTACCAGTTTAACCGTAAAAAGTTTTCTAAGTAATATTTTTTAACAAAATCAGTTAATTTTTTAACAAGTTAAAAAACCTAAAAATGATACTGTGGAAGGTAAATAAAAAAACAACGAATACCTTTTTATAATCATTTTTTTTTTTAATATAATTAAAATAATTAAAAATACCGCGAATAAAAAAAATTCTTTCTTGAGTTATCATTTTTTAAACAATATTAAAATAATTAAAAAATATTTAAAAAATACTGTGGAACGTTAATAAAAACAAAACACTATTAATAAAATTATAATATTCAAAAAACAGGAAAATTAACTGTTAAATGTCAATTAAAAATAAAATGTATTGATAAAATATTATTGTTTTAATATATTTTTAAACATTTTCAACACCAAAATACAATTTGACATCAAATTGTTAAATTTTAGATTTTAAATGGAGCGATGGATACATAGAATTAACAATTAAGTTTTTTTTTTTTTTTTGTCATGATAAGTAGAATTTTGGTCGGTCACAGTAATGTTCACACGTAGCACGGAGTGATTTTAATTATTTTTTATTATTGCATTCAAGTTAAAGTCTTTAACTCATCCATTAAGCCGAATTACTATTTTACTCAACGAAATACTCTTGATATCTACTATACTACAGAATTATACAAATTTGTAGACACAATAGTGTACACAATATTTCTTATCGCACGGTGTTGACGTTTTGTTATTCGCTTGCTGTATTTATTTGGGTTTTTCTATTTTTACGGCATCGGTCTATACGTCGTGCCATCGACGATTTCTGTAGACAACAATAATAATATTATTGGTTGGATTTTACCATATGATAACAATATATTGAATTTATATTAAAGTAATTCTGCATTTCTGCTTTCATTTGCAGTACACATATCCAGCCGCGTGCTCGTGAATTTTATTCACCTATTTGATTGTCGATATAATTAATATTTTATACTAACTTGCTAGTTGTTTTTTAATTTTATTTAAATAAATCGTGTTTATAATGGTAAGTTTAGAAACATTTTAAATTAAAATAATATGTACCTATTATTAAAAATAATTTATTAAATATTATGAAAATACAGGTGATTCTTTTAACAAATCACATTTATATCTATTTGTTGATATAACTTTTTTATGGCCTAATGAAGGTATAATACTTAATTTTTAATATTGCATTAGTTTTAATTATATTTTTATTTAAATAATTAGATAGAGATGTTTAGATATATTTTTAATTTTTTTGAATATCTGTCTATATAATAAGTTACTATAAGTCTCTACAATGGATAGTACAATATTTATTAGAGCCAAAAACCGATAGATTCCTGCCATACAACTGCTAGCCGACCGGCGACCACGCACTTACATACGCACATTGTTTTTGTTTATTAATATTGATTGTTTATAATTCAAATATTATTGAAAATAAAATAATAAATTTAATTATTATTATAATATTATGTACCTAGGTACCAGTATAATTTAATTTTATAATTATAAATGTATGAAATAAATGTAAATATAAAAAAAAAGCTGGTACGTAAGTGGATCTGCTGCACAGTAGGTTATAAGTTGGTTACTGTTAATGGATGGTATTAATTAATTTGAATTCAATGATATAATATCATTGTATATGAAAAACGATTCTGAATGGAAATGGTTTGTCAGTCTAGGATATGCTATACTAATTTTTTATTGAATTAATATTTTTTAATCGAACTATACATATTTTTCTTTCAACTTTTTTTTATTCAATTTATAATTTTTAGTCTAGTTATTTTTTTTTTATATCAAACAAGATTTTTTTTTATTCAATATATATTTTTTATTTCAGCTCTGATAAGTAAAATATTTATTTAGTGAAAATAAATCTAAATTAGTTAAAAAATTTATTATCTAATTTTTTATTCTACTTGGATTTTTTTTATTTAAAATATATTTTTAATTATTCTATATTTTTCTTTCAACTTTTTTTTTATTAAGTTAATATTTTTTAATTAAATTATATTTGTTATATCAACTACTTTTATTGGAAACAAAAAAATATTGCTATGCTGTTTCATTAGATGTTGCCCAGGCATTTAATAGGATTCGGCACCAGGGCTTTCTTTATAAATTAAAAACAATTCTTCCAGCAACTTATTTTCTCTTCTTCCAATCATACCTCAATAACCGTTTTTTTGTGACAAAAGTAGGCTCTGAGGTATCATCAATTGCTCCTATACTAGCTGGTGTCTCCCAAGGTGCTGTCTCATCTCTTTTCCTGTATAACTTATTCACAGCTGACCAACCAACTACCCCGTATACTTCAGTAGCCCATTTTGCGGATGACAAAATAATATACATTATACACTTCTCAAAATGATCGAGACACTGCCAAACTACACTTACAAATCCATCTAAACAGCCTATCTTCCTGGTATACTAAATAGTAAATGAAAAGTTAAAATTAACAAAGAAAATCATCACTAGGGCTGTGAATTTAATGCGATAAAAAAATTTATAAAATGCATTAAAAATGTCAAAAAATGCAATAAAATATGCACTTAAAATGCAAAAAAAGGAATTTAAAATGCCAAAAATTATAGTACAAAATTCATTTAAAATGGTTTTTAATTTAATTTTTATATTTATATTAATATTAATATTAGGTACAGGATATCAAACATTAGTACAAAAAAGTGTTTATTTAATAATAAAAAAAATAATAAAAATTCGAAAATGAATTTATTTTTAAATTATAAATTTTATTATTTAATAAAATATAAATTTGATATAATATATACAGCCTGTATAAAATAAAAATAAATGTTTACAAACAAGTCAATTGACGGGATTTGATTAAAATAACTAGAAAATGAACTAAAAAAGCAAAATAAGATCTAAAAATGCGAAAAAATTACCTAAAAAATTATAAACTTAAAAAAATACAAAACAATGCAAGATAACAGTTTCATAGATGGATTCGTAGTTATATGATTCAAATTATGAACTTACAAAGCTATGTTTTACAATCACCAAAAAAAAATGCACTTCCCTATAAATTCACAGCCCTAATCATCACATATTACTTTTTCTATAAGACAGAGTAAAATACCTTCTGTTAACCTAAGTAATCAAACAATACCAACAGTCTCCAACATCCGTTACCTAGGTCTAACCCTGGACAAACCTAACTCGCCTAGGCAGATCATATTAAAGTCAAACGCAATACTACTTAATATCAACTACTTTTAGTAAATTATTATTTTTTAATCAAATTATATTTTTGTTATTTCAGCTTAGATTTTTTATCCGTTGTAAAATTTTCAAAAATAAAAAAAAATGTTCGGAGGAGAGGTGCGTTTCCGTAGTATCTTCACCTTAGAATTTTAATAATTTGAAAACCGTTGAGGTACAAACAATTGGTATTGTTTTTAATATTGATTGAATAAAAGAATCTATGTTGATATAAATAATATAGTTTAATTAAAAATATATATTTTGAATAAAAAAAGTGTAAATAGAATAAAAAATGAAGAATTTATTAAGTTGATATTTTTTGATATTTTATAAAGTTAAAATCTAAATTAAAGTAAATTAAATCAAAAAAAGTCAGAATTGAATAAAAAAAGATCCAGTAAAAAACGGGCGAGTAAAAAATGCCTGGTTGCATAAAAAAATTTTAATATATGCAATTTTTATTCAAATAAGATAATTTATTGAACTTGTTATGAATAATTTTTATTAATAATTGTTACTAATTATATTTGTAAGTTATTAATATAAATTATTACTGTAATTGTCGAGACATAATAATTTAAAGTTAAAATATCAATAAAAAAAATCATTAATAAACATTTTTTTTGAAATTTGTCATTTATAATTTTAATCATTATAGTTATTTAACTTGATATCATTTGCAATTTTTGTCATAGTTTTGAAGTTGTTTGCGAAAGGTGATTGGGCCTACATTTTTCTTAAAAATTATAAATAATAAAAGATCAAATATATATATTTATATAAATATATATATAGGTATATATATATATATATATAATGTATGTGTGAATAACTATTGAAGACAAATTATGATAATCGTAAGAGATTTAAAATTGTATGAAATGAATATAATACTTCATGATAAGAGAAGAGAAACATAGAAGAATGTTTTTTTTTAATAAATAATAAAAAAAGAGAAGTTCCTAAATGTTACATCCGCTTAGATGTGGCCCATATGATGAAAATTTTTGTCGATTTAAATGTTTGCTCATGAAAAAAGATAAAAGTTTGAAGGAATTCTATGTTCGAGGAATGCATCTTCTTTTGACATCAGATACATTGACTCAATTTGAAGAAATACTTCAAGATTTGTTAAATGTTATGATGTGTGAAACTGATGGATGGATAAATGATAATAATACATTGAAGACCCCTTCAGAATTAAGTAAAGATAAATTATTAGGACTAATAAGGACTCAAAAAAGAGATTGTGATTTTATTATTGAAGATACTAAGATGTGTACTGATGATCCATTACAATTAAACATGGATGAAGACGTGTTTGAAATGAAAACCGATGATGATAACTATACCTCATCTCATACAAGCATTGGATCAATAGATGCGTTTTTAAACAATATTAAAGAAAAATCTTAACACAATTCTTCTGTTATAGGTAAGGTGTATTAATATAAATGCCAAATGGTTCTAACTTTTAAACTGTTTTTTTATTAATTTAATATTTAAAAAAATCTATTTTTGGTTAATAAATAAAATATGCGTATCAAATGTTCTTCTAGGTAATCGAAAGTCAGCTTATTATGTACCAGATCTTGTAAAAGATGTTTTCCGCATATGTAAAGATTTTCCTTTATGGACAAGTGTGATGCAAACATTTTTTAAATCACTCCATAAAGTTGCCTCGTCAGCAGTCGTCGAATGTAGTTTTAATGAATTAAAAAACCAAATTTTACGGTTCGATGTAAAGCCAATGGCAGTAGATAAATTTGTAATTATTCATTTTCAAAACATGGAAAGTAATGCCAAACTATTTCATAGTGCACAACAAAGAAGTATATTTTCGCAACAAAATGTCATAGCAATAATGATGAATCAGATGACAATTCTGAAACTGACAATTCTTACGACAATTACGAAAATTGGAAAGGTAAAGGGAATGATGATCTATTATATTAATGATTTGATAATTTCAAATAATAGTAAAAAACTAAATAAAAAACCTGGATTAAAAAATACATGGATTCGGTTCCAGAAATTGACCGCATTCTGTTAAATCGTTCAACACCTTCTTCCAAGAATAACTTATTACAAAATGGCAACATACAAACACCACTAATTATGTCAAAAAAACGTTACCTGCTTCAAAATACGTGTCCATTTGATTCGATAACTGTGTTAATAGCAATCGCGTACAATGATAATGAAAAGTATAAGAATTATTTGAATAACAGTACCAATGATTTATTAAAGTTCTGTACTAAACTTGCAACGGAACCTGTTTCGAAGAATACTTATATAAGCCGTTTATCACTTCGAAAGATTTTTCAAGAAGATACTGGAATAACAGACATTTCACTGATTGATGCTAAATGCAATGTTAACTTTATTGCCACTAGTTTTTTGAAGGAATCGCCATCAGCTGAAGAATATCGACAATGCTCAAACAAAAAATGTAAAAATTCAAAAAAAATATCCAGCCCGACAATAATATTAGATCAAAAACAACATGACTTGACACGTTTAGAAGATAGCATAAAGTTGTATGTGGACGATCGTCAGAATATATGGACACCAAATGTCATGGAATATTAGAAGTATTCAGAACACTACATGACCATATATTCATAGAAACAGATTTATTTACTGAAACAAAGGAATACATGTTGATGGACATCCCAGTGCGCCTCAATTTAATTAATGAAAGGTTTGGATTAAATTAGAAAATTATATCATACGAAAAAGGTTAAATATTTACTATAATTTTTGGTTATTTTTACCTGTTTTAGTTTCTTATTATGTGGTGCTGTAGGATATGCATACGACCATTACGTATCATAATATGTACTCCGTTTAAATGGATGGGAAATTCATAACGACATGGAGAAAAGAATTAAGAGAGCTCCCGAAACGACTAAAATCAAGCCTCATATAATTTTATACATAAAACAATAATATTTAATCAATACATTTTATTTTTAATTGACATTTAACAGTAAATTTTCCAGTTTTTTGAATATTATAATTAAGGCTCGGAAGTTGTAGGAGTTGCATATTTTTCTGTATGCCCTTAATTTATAGCAGACCAAGCTAGAAATCCATTTTATACAATGACAAGATTAAATAAAAAAATTAAAAGTGCATATTTTTGCATATTTTGTCAATTTTAGAAAAAAGTGCATATTTCTCAATTTTCATATGCTTTTTATGTATATTTCTCAATTTCCATATGCTTTTTATGCATATTTTTCAATTTTCATTGAATTTTTATTCTCATTTAATATTTTCTACACAAATTGATGTTTTTCCTAATAATTATTTTATTTATTTTCGATTAAATTAACAGTCACGACGTATCAACGGAGCGTATTTATCTTTATTATACTAACGTCTATGCTATCGACGTTATCGTTAATCTAATAGCGATTTATTCTATATAATAGTGTATTTATAGGTGTATGACTGAATTATATGGGCAAGTATATTTTCCCCGTCAGTCATGTGTGAACTGTCGCGTGTAATAAATTCGTCCGTGTTCTGTAAAATCTACCTACGTGTTTAAAAAAATTATAATATGCCGAAAATTTCACAAACTAGAAAATTCGTTTTAGAATTCGGCGAAAATGTTTTTTCAACAGACGGTACTATTCTATTTTGTAAGATCTGTGAAGTTAAAGTGAATTGCGAAAAACGATTTACGGTTACTCAGCATGTAAAAACGAATAAACATGAACGGTTGTTAAATCGTCAACGAAATAGTATGAAGGTATCAACTACACAACAGTTTTTCTCTTCAAGTACCTCCAAAAAGTATGAATTTTCAAAAGATTTATGTAAGTCGATGATGTGTGCTAATATTCCTCTTAATAAAATTATGAATACTGAATTTCGGTCATTCCTAGAAAAATATACCTTTAAAGATATTCCATGTGAATCTACTTTAAGAAAAACGTATTTAAATGAATGTTACGAAGAAACAATCGATAAAATTAGAAAACATGTCGTTGGGAATAAAATTTGGGTATCTATCGATGAAAGTACTGACGTCGAAGGCAGATTTATTGCGAACGTAATAGTCAGAACATTATTGGTAGATGAACCTGGTGACATATTTTTATTAACATCCGAAGTTCTTGATAAAGTTAATTTTTCAACAATAGCTAAACTATTTGATGCATCAATGTTTATTTTATGGCCAGATGGAATCCGGCACGATGACGTACTTTTATTTGTAAGTGATGCGGCTCCGTATATGAAAAAAGCCGGTACAGCTATAAAAGCATTATATTCAAAAATGATACATGTCACATGTTTGGCTCACGGAATGCATAGAATAGCAGAAGAAATACGTAGTCATTTCCCAAAGGTAGATAAATTAATATCGAGGGTAAAACAAGTGTTTTTGAAAGCACCGTCTCGTACTTTATTATTTAAAACTGAAGCTCCTGGAATTCCACTTCCGCCGGAGACCATATTAACACGTTGGGGGACATGGCTACAAGCAGCTTCATACTACTGTCAATATTTTAAAGAAATATACAAAGTTTTACAACTTCTAGATTCGAGCGATGCGGTTTCTATTAGAGAAGCTAAAATAATTTTAAGTGACCGTTCTGTGGAAATGAACTTAACTTTCATTCATGCAAATTATGGTTTTTTACCGACAACAATAACACAACTTGAAAAACAAAAACTCCCGTTACACGAGTCAATAGCGATAGTGAAATCCGTCGAAAATAAGTTAGAGCACATTATTGACGAGGCAGGCACTGCAATCAAAGAAAAATTAAAAATGTTTTGAAAAAAACTGTGGTTTTAATGAATTAAAAAAAATATCAAGCATTTTAACTGGAGAAGCAACGTCAATGGAAGGACTACCAGAAGACTTAACTGGGAATGACTTGGCGCACTTTAAATACGCACCCATAACTTCATCGGATGTTGAAAGAAGTTTTTCGCGCTACAAAAATGTACTTACAGACAACCGTCGTTCGTTTGACATAGAAAATATCAAAAAAGTTTTGGTTATTCAATGCAATACATTTACAGGTATGACGGTTACAATAATCTATATGTTTAATGAATTAAAAAAAAATTAATATAATTTTTCAAATAAATTTTATTCTATATATATTTTTAGATTGAAAAAATTACAATCCATCACAAAATACAAGCCAAAACATTAAGCCAAACATAAAAAATAAATTTTTTTGTATATACGTAGTAAATTTGTTTGCATATTTAATAAATTTTATTTTGCATATTTAACATATTTTCATGCATATTTTACAATTTTTTTGTGCATATTTGCATGCATATTTTGCCTTTTTTAACTCCTATAACTTCCGAGCCCTAATTATAATTTTATTGATAAAGTGTTTTGTAACGTGCTAAAGTAATTTTTTAATACTTTTTAATTATTTTAATATTGTTTAAAAAATTATAACATAAAAAAGAATTTTTTGTTTTTTATTCACGTTCCACAGATTTTTTAAATATTTTTTAACTATTTTAATATTGTTTAAAAAATGATAACTTGAGAAAGATTTTTTTTTTATTCGCGTTCGGCAGTATTTTTAATTATTTTAATTATATTTAAAAAAAATGATTATAAAAAGGTATTCGTTGTTTTTTAATTTACTTTCCACAGTATCATTTTTAGGTTTTTTAACTTGTTAAAACCTCAGCCCCCCGAGGTAAAAAAAATGTTTATAAATAGAATAAAGGTTTTCAAATGTTTTCAAATCATTTGCGAAATTTGAGCAAAGGTTTGGAGTAGATCGGACAATATGAGGGGGGGCTGCGTGAAGTTGGCCCCCCGAGGTAAAAAAAAATGTTTATAAATAGAATAGGTTTTCAAATTCTGAAAACTGGTTTTCAAATGTTTTCAAATTATTTTCAAAATTATGGCTGGAGTTTGAAGAAAATTGGACAAAGTGGGGGGGGCCAACTTCACACACGTTATATGAGGGGACCACATCCAAGGGGCGATGAGAGTTGTGTTTTACTCATTGATTGTGTTTGAAGGCCAATATTTGTACTGATCGTTGTAAAATGTTCAAAAATTGTATTCCTGTTGTTGGTAGGACTAGAAGCACGAGGATTGTGAAGAAACTTACTGAAAATGTGATTAGGCAAGTTCTTGATTCTTAATATGTATTTGAGTACAAGGCTATGGCGTCTTAGTTCAAGAGGGAGTTCACCAGCGTTGTATAAGATGCTATCTACCGGGCTGGTTCTAAAAGCTCCAGTAACCAAACGTATACTTTGGTTATGTATAGTATTAATGGTGTTGAGTACATTATTTTTTGCGGAATTGTAAATTATAACACCAAAATCGATTATCGAGAGAATGAGAGATTTGTAGATTCTGAGGAGGCTTTTTGTCTCAGATCCCCATGTCTTGTTACCAAGTATTTTAATGATTTTCATTCTTGATAGACATTCACCTTTGAGTTTTTTTAAGAGGGGGCGCCAGCTAAGTTTGTCGTAGAACGGAAGGCCCAGGATACGGATATTGTTGAAAAAGGTCAAAGAGGAATTCATGAAAGTAATTTGCGGAAAGTGATATTTTTTCTTTTTGTTGAATATGATGCATTGCGTTTTTGAGGGAGAAAACATAAACCCTGACTCCGACGACCACCTAGATAGGACATTCAGGGAAAGTTGAAGAAAATGGATGGTAGTTTCAATTTGCGATCCACTGCAGTGATATGGCAATCGTCCGCGAAGAGAATGTATTTAACCGGCTTAGAGATTTTTTCGCAAATATCATTAATGGCGACAAGAAAGAGGGTAACGCTGAGAGCAGATCCGTTAAGGATTTGTTGAGGAAGTCTGTTGACAATATCGTAGGATGATAAGAGGTGATTATTGACTTTGACGCAAAACTTACGTTAGGCAAGAAATTTTTTTATAAATCTCAGGAGATTACCATTTAGTTCCCAGTTGTGAAGAATTGTTAAGACTCTGTTTTCCAAACAGTGTCGTATGATTTTTTTATGTCGAGAGCAATTGCAATGAGGTGCTGTTTATTTCTATATGAGGAGCAGAAGTCGGGATGTATTGAAGTTAACATATCTAGTATTGAGTGATTACGTCTGATACCACATTGCTCTTTGTTAAGGAGAGACTTGGATTCTAACATCCAAATTAGACGTTTGTTTATAATTTTTTCAAGGAGCTTGCTCAAAGTGCTGATTAACGATATTGGTCTATAGTTCTCGATTTCAAATTTGGATTTATCTGGTTTGAAGATGGGGATTACGTTAGCATTTAGCCATTGAGAGGGGAAGAAACCTTGTGTCCATATGGTATTGTATATGAGGAGAAGTATTTGGATTCCTATTTCTGGTATATTTTTGAGAAATGAATGGGGTATGTTGTCGGGTCCAGGACTCTTGCTGTTGCAAGATTGAAGTGTCGAGGTCAGTTCAGACATATCCAGATCTAAGTTGTATTGAGCGTTGATTTGAGTATATACTATTTCAGGTACTATGTTGTTGGAAGATCTGTGTGTGATTAAGTCTGGACTATAGTTTTCATCACTGTTGTTTTTTCGACAAATTGTTTGACAACAAATTCGAGAATGGTACTTCGGGATGTGGGGGAGCCCTGCAGCGTTGAGCAATTGACGCCGTGCCCCCACTCGACGGTCGTTGCGCGGTCGACGGCGGTTTGGTTTCGGAGTGGTCGTAGCGGGAGCAACTATGTGGTTACAAGACCGACGCTTGCTGTAGGCCCTAGAATCTAGGGGAAGGCTGCCGAGTGAGTATTCTCCTTAGCGCCCACCCAGCTTACCGGTGACCAAATACGATAAGCGATGAGGATAACTCGCGACCCGACCAGGGTGGCGAAGGGCACGTGCACGCCTCAGCCAACGGTACGGGCGTTAGTGCTTTTTTTTGATTTTTGAGACTTGTTTGGATTTTTAACTGTTTCTGAATTAAAATCGGTGTTATTTTATGAAATTATATTTTTTTGTCAATCAAATTATCAAGTAAGTTGTAAATGTATAGATTAAGTAAATAGAATGATTATGTTGATGCAACGTCCTTTTTTCACATATTTTTTTATTTATTTACGATAATTTTATTAAAATAATAATTGACGATTTATTTATTTATTAATTACTTTATATTATTAAGTTAATCTCATTTTATTTATTATTTTATTATTATTATTTTCATGTATTATTATAGAACTGTAAATGTATTCGATATTTATTATATTATATTATTATTTATTTTATATACGATGAAATTGGTAAATTTGACAACGTTGCATACAATTTCATACGCAATCGTGTTATTTTTTTTTCTGAAAGGTACTTTTAACCCATCTACAAACATACGCAATCGTGTTGCCAAAAAGGCCAAACGTACGCAATCGTGTTCTACCCGACTCGATTGCCACTGGGGGTCTATTCTCAAAGGTATCGAATCTGATAATCGAACAATATGGTTCGATTGACAATATTCAACCGATATCGATTCGATCAGATATTTTCGATCAATCGTATTCTCAAACAACTGTCGAATCTCGAATATAATAAATTACTTTCGACACTCCATTCGACTGTCGAATAAAATCATATTTTTTCCATGACATTTTTAATTGTTATCATTAATTTGAATGATAACAAAAGTTAATTAATATTATTAAATTATACCAATTACCAAATACTATCTAAACCTAAAGTATTTATAATACTTAATACTTATAGGTACTTAGTAGTTAGTTTGAACTTTGAAATTATAATAACTATAACACTATGAGTCTAAAGAAATGCAAAGGAAGGTCCGTAATATAAATATATAATCACATTTTAATAATACCTAAAACGCATTTTAAAAACACCATTATACCGCTCTATCAGTGACCTTGTTCTTCACAACCAAGTGTTGTACCTAGCTTCTGGGGTGTTTGGTTGATATTCTGTAAGTGATGTCAATAGCCATGGTCTTAAACCATACCGGCCAGAGTCACCTATTTAAATTACAAATAAAAAAGTCAACAGTTACTAGAACCAATAAATTAGTAAAAAATTAGTAATTTGAATTAAATTGGTGTACCTACCTAGTAAAAAATAAAAAGTATGTCCAATTGAGTGTAAATGTTTTAATAGTCCTAAAACAGGACTAACACGCCAAATATGACTGCCATGTGTGCTTCCGGGGAATTTTGCGCATACATTTAAAATTTTCATATTAGTCACAAATCTTTTACACAGTATAAAAAAATTTTTAAATTCCAAATGTTGATTATACTTTAAAATAGATTCACCAATTGTGTGTTAATGCTATGATACCCTTTACAGTTGACATATACATGATCGGGTTAAATAATGTCCTCTGACTTTGGAGATACTATGGCTATGTGAGTCCCATAAATAACTCCTATCACACCAGGTATACCAAATTTTTCATAAAATCTAGTAATGAAAGTATATAAATGCAATATTTTCTAAGATGTTCCAATAACAGAATACTTACCCAAAACGGACTTCATTGAGTTCTCCGAGGGAACTTGGAAAATTAATATATTTATTTAATATTTCTGGACAATTAAAAGCATTTATTACTCCAGTAATGCATCTGCTAACAGAAGGTTGACTTACAGCAGAACCTCTATTTTCCCCTATATCTTGTTGATAGCTCCCACTGGCAAAAAATCTTGGAGCAGTTAACAACTTAAAGAATAACAGAACAAAAAAATATTACATAATATAATATAATTACAATAATCTTATATTTGTACAACATTGTTATTTATTACAAACCTTTCTTTTGTATACTTAATCCAGCATTTGTCACAGAACTAACCATAAATGGAGTCAGAATGTCTAATAATTCTCGAACTAGCATCTTATTCAACCGATAAGTTCCAATAAATTGTCTATCACTAAGTTCTAAAAATGAAAATGTACATGATTGTATAGAAAAGTTTTCTGTTTCAAAAACATAGGCATTGAAATTAATTTTCCAATAGTTAAAACAAACATATTTATCTATTTACATCTATTCACTTATTTTCCTTATTTTTATTAATGATCTTCCTCTTATTCTAGATAGTTCGATGAATATTTTGATGTTTGCTGATGATGTAAAAATTTACTGTAAAGTCAAAGATGTTGTTGACCAAAATTTGTTGCAATATAATTTAAATAAGCTTTTATTATGGAGTAAAAAAAACTATTTATCCTTAAATTATGATAAATGTAAAATTATAACCTTTTCACGTACTAAAAATCCTGTTTTCCAAAATTATCTTATTGATAACCATCCTCTTAAAATATGTTCTTCTATTACAGATTTAGGTATTTGTTTTGAATGTGAAATGTCGTTCAAAATAAATCATAAAGCTTTCATAAATAAAGCGTATAAAATGTTGGGTTTTATTACTAGAAATACTAAAGACTTTAGAAATCCTATTTGTTTAAAAAATTTGTATACTTCTTTAGTTAGATCAAACCTAGAATTTGGCTCTTTAATTTGGTCTAATAACTGTTCAACTAATTCAAATGAGCTTAATAATATACAGTATAAATTTCTGAAAAGAGTTGCCTTTATTACGCATTGTACGATTTCCAGAGACTAGTTTCTGCTAGTTCAAGACGCTATAGGTATTGACCGTCTCAACATTAGACGTGATCTTATAGATATAATGTTTGTTTATGATATTTTAAATAATAATGTAAACTACCCAGCTATTTTAAGTTTAATTGGATTTAGAATACCTAATAGATATACGCGAAATTCTGATTTGTTCAATATACCTATAACTTTAAAACAAATAGTGGAAAAAATTCTTTTTTCTCAAGAGCTATTTTTAATGCCAATAGAATCTCCACAGTCTTGGATTTTTTTTTATTGTCTCATCAAGTATTTAAATCTAAAACTTTGTTATTTTTAAAACATAGTGCCTAATTATTATTTCTTTGTTTTGTTTTATATACTTAATGTTATCTTTGTATTTCTTATCGTATTGTAAAATTGTTTTTTGTATTATCACATGTCTATCAGTTTTCATATTGTGTCAATTCTTATATTTTATTGTTTTTCTTTCTTTGTTAAAGGGCTTTGGTCCGTATAAAAAAAAAAATTAGCAAAAACTGAAAAATTAAAAATTAAAACCATATTTCTTTTTATGAAAATCACAAATTACATACCTACTTATGTTCATATATCTTGAAATTAGTAGGTACAATAGTCAATAGTAGTTAATGTTTTTGCAACAATATTAATATTCATAAATCTGTGTTAAAAAAATAAATATGATTATTACCAACAAATGAATCTTCTTCTAGTAAAATGCGCCTTTTGGTATATTTTCTATATTCATAATATTAAATATGTCCATATTTCCGATGTTATTTAGCATATAATCTTCCAAGTCATGGTCAAATGCCATGGTTGTAAATTATAAATTTCACCAATTATAAGTTTAAACAAAATATAATAATAATGATAAGTGACGATTGTCGTAAAGTGTTTTCGACACATAATTCACTGTCGTTGTGAATTGTCGAATATTACTGTCGAACTAACTGTCGCAAACGTTTGAGAATAGTAATTTTTGCGGAAATCGTAAAAGACGAAATTTACGATCGATTTTTGAT
This sequence comes from Diuraphis noxia, assembly GCF_037042655.1. Classification (NCBI taxonomy): domain Eukaryota; kingdom Metazoa; phylum Arthropoda; class Insecta; order Hemiptera; family Aphididae; genus Diuraphis; species Diuraphis noxia. The sequence goes on from NW_028301711.1 coordinate 59,725,715, forward strand.
CGAAAGTGGTTTTCGACACCTTTGAGAATAGACCCCTTGGACGTCAAAGTGTTCAATAAAAGTGCTTATAATTAATTTGTTCGTTTATTTGTGTACGTCAGTGAACGGCGTATACGAAATAATTATTTTATGTTATTATGGTTTATATGATTTATACACATATGTTTGTAAAATTTTGCTTACAAATGACGACATTGGATATATGTCAGGATGAGTGGATGTTAAACATGGCATTTGTATTAGGATAAATTATTATATAGAGTAAAAATTTTTATTAAGATAAGCCCCCTCCCACCTTATATATGTAAACTTGACTTTCGGGACAGTTGGCTAGAGATCTGCGTTGAAATAAGAGGTTGTCCTGTAAGTCAAACCGAACTTTCGAAGTGATATATGTATTAAAATAATAAATGTGTAGTGTATAGTGTTTCGATATTAAAACAATAATAAAGGGTGATATATCTTAACATCAAGTTGCTGTAAATTTATTTTAGCTAGAAAAAGTTAACAGACGTGAGGTCATTTAGACGGGGCTGTTTGGGCTTGGATACATTTGAAAAATAAAATATGTTTATTTTATTTTATTCGGATGTGAGTAGTTTTATATTAGGATATACATTTTATTCAAATATGTCACTATATATAAAAATAAATACATCGATTACAAATTATAATAATTAAAAAATACAAGTAACAATACAATTAAAAATGTAATAATTATTAAGTTACTGTATAGAAATATGGTGTGTTATACCTCTCATAAATTTAAAATTCCACTTTGGTCATAATTTTTAACGATTTTTAGAATCATCTTATCAACATCAATATATTTTTTTTTATTTTTTAGGGGGAATATTTCCTACCACTAATTGATTATAATAAAAGCCTACCTGACTATGCTTTTTGAAGACACGTTATAAAATACCACAAACTCGGATGGTCAAATAAAATTGTCGCTACGTCGTTTATCGATAACGTCAGATAATTCCTAGTATCGTATAAAAGTTTAATGATATACAATGTAGGTATATACTGTGGTGAATAAAATTGGGTGGCCTTAAAATAGATATATATATATAAACAAATAGTAAGACTAATAGACGTTTGATATCAATTTTAAAAAAAATCATTAAATACAATTTCATAACATTATTATTAACATATTTGACGCTATATTTAAATGTACAGTAACTTTATAACTATTAAATTTCTAATCGTATTGTATGTATTATAATTTGTAATGAATGTAATTATTAACATATTGATTTTTATATCTATTATATATTAGCATATTTGAAGCCATATTTGAATAAAATGTATACCATAATATAAAATTGCATACAATAAATATATTATTATTTATGTTATTTTTTCACGTCCAGATGTACCCAAGCCTAGAAAGCCGCATCTAAATTATATCGCGTTCAAATGGCAGCGTCCATTTTTATTAGATTCGATAAAATCCAACCAAATTTTTATTTGACACGTTGGTTTACCATCCCTGCACTAAACAGACTTAAAATCACTTTGGAAATGGCACAATATAGGACAAAAATTACTGAAGAACTCCGAAAAAATGAAAAAATATAAAACAAAATTTCTATTTACGAAGCTAAATGGACAAATATCTAAAATAAACGTTATTACCTCTACTGCAAAAGATCTCAATGTGAAATCCAATCGCAATGAGAAATATATCACTGGTTCAATAATGAGTATATGGAAGCAGTAAAGAGACTCGCATGCAAATAATACACAATCCATCACAAGAAAATCAAGGGAGATACAAGCATTTTAAGGAGCTATCAAACAATACAATTAGGAGACAAAAAAGACTATATTATGAGAAAAAAATACTCGAAGAAATTTAAGAAAATGGGAAAAATCCATGGAAGTTTTTCCAACACTGCACATACTTAGACAAGATTTTAAACTACAAACGTTCTTCTTGAAAAATAATCTAAATGATCTCCTTCTGGAACCAAGAGATATAGAACAACATTTTAGAAAACATTTTAATACGCTACTTACTAAGAGTCAAACAATAACAGCACTTAAACCAAAATATAAAAAACTGATCTATAAAACGGCTGAACCAGAATGCAAGGAACCTGATCTTACAAAGATAGATAATATTATCGCAAATCTTAAAAATAATAAAACTCCAGGAGAAGATGATATAAACTCGGAATTATTCAAGACAGCAAGAAAATATATATTTATAGAATTAAAATCCCTAATTTGATAAATATGGCATAAGGAACAGTTTCATAACTGATTGGAAAACAGGAATAATTTGTTTAATATTCAAGAAAGGAGACATTAGGATGGTATTAAACTATCGTGGGATTTCCCTGTTAGATGCAGCTTACAACATTTCTTCGATGACATTGCTAAAAATATTAGAAGCATATGCAGAAGACATCTTAACAGGGTATCTAACTGGATTCAAAAGAGAAAAGTCTACAACGAATTATATCTTATCAAAAAACTACTAATGGATAAATTCTATGAATGTAATAAAGACCTTCACATTCTTTCTGTAGACTTCAAGCTAGCATACGACAGTATTGATAGTGAACAGCTCTGGATAGCACTAAGATATTTCGGGACACCATGAAAACTGGTGAGACTAGTTGATATTTGCAACCAACAGACATACTTCTAAGTGCGTTTCATGGGGGAGACCTCTAAAGCATTTTAATGTAAAACCAGCTTAAGGCAGGGAGAAGCACTATCTCCGATGCTGTTTAATCTTTCCTTGGAAAAATTATAAGTGGCACACAAGAAATACGATAAATTGAATTAGTTGAGATAAATACTAGCATACACAGATGACATAGCCATTTTAGGAACATTTCTATTAATGAAATAAAAACTAATGCGAAGAAAATATTCAAAGTCAAAACATGGGTTTAATAGTTAATAAGGCCAAGAAAAAATACATGGATATGATTACAAGTTACATTTTGGGATACATATAATATTGGTAAGAATTCTATAAATTCCAATGTTAGTTTAAATTTGTCTAGTATATAAATACTAATTATTACATACATATTATATAACATATAGGGTGAACATTTGGTAAGAAAAATGTATAATATGTTATAATTGAACAGCCACTGAATGCAAGAATAAGAATTTAAATTCGGCAAAGTAATATCAGTCATGATAAAGTGACCAATTAAAAGCTATAAATTTAGATACTGGATATAAAATAAAATGTTCTGAATATAATTTTATTAAAGTAATCACAATAATAAATAAATAAATAATTTAAATTTAATTAAATTTAAAAATACGTATAAACAATAAAATACCAAAAAAAAAAATTAAAAATAACCTAAATATTTTAAGTACACATTTTTTGTTAGTAATAAACTAATAACTAATAAACTATGAAATATTATAAAAATATATGAAATAAGATAAAAATAATAATTTTTAGTTGTAATAAAATACTACAATATAAATATGTAATATAAAGAAAATAATATTTAAATTTTTAACTTTGAAGTAATAATTAACTACCCATAAAAATAATAATATTATGAACGTTAATCAAATTTATCAATATCAATTGGTAAGTCAGTCTTCTACAACTAATTCCATTTTTAATTATTATTATTATTAATATTTAATAGCCGAAATAAGAAAGATTGAAGAATAAAAGTTAGAATTTTATGAGAAAATAATAAAATTGGTAACAAATTTTGCCAAGTGATAGTTATAATTTTTTTTGAATATACTAAATATGTTAAATTAAATATTCAGAAAATAAAAATTAATCTTAAGTTACTTAATACCTATGACATAAATTCAAATGTTTTTATAAAAATGTATAGTAACAAAATGTTATTGTTTATGAAACTTATCCACAGCCAACATGAAATGTTTAAATGCTGCTAATTTCCAAAAATTCAAAATTAATTGTTCCATATAAAATAATTTATACAAATATTATTGTTTTATACTAGAAATGAACATTTTAAATAATAATACATAATTTGGTTACGAGTCTGATTTTCCAGCAACAGCCATGTAAGGAACATAATCTATAGCCATGAGACACGCAAAGAGTGTCATTACCATTTTTGGTTTTACTTCAGTAATATCTTCTGGCAAAGCATATACTCTAGCACCAGTCTTTCTGGCCATTGATATTGCATACTTAGCATTTGCTAAATTATCCTAAAATAATAATTCAATTTAGTTACTAGTTGAATATAGAAATGTTCAAAATGCAATTTTTGATAGTTAATTTTATTAATAATATTACCTCAGCATCACCGCCATCTTTAACTACATCATAATTAATGGTTCCTGGTTTAATAGCATCAATTAAATCAATAACAATTCGGCCATCAGATAATGCATGATCTTGGAATCCTCTCAGTGTCGAAGATTTATTGGCATTTTGTAACTTATTATTAACCCAGGTAACAATTTCTTTTTCAATTATAGGACTTCCAGTTTTAGCAAGTTGAGTTAAGACCGATAAAGTATATGCACGCATTAGTTGCCAAATTAAAGCTGTAATAAAAAAACCGATAAAATTATTAAATAATTAGCTTATACTTATACTAGAGTTAAAATTAGTATTAGATAATTAAAAATATTAGTACAAGAAAAATCAAAAACAGTTAACACTTTTGGTAACGAATTTACGATTGTTAACAGATATCATTTATATATTTATATGGGATTTGACAGATAAGATTCACTGTGTCCATTTGCATTCCGCATAATGCATGACACAGCAGTGGAATGTAATTAACCACATGTCGTCTAATATAAAAAATATAATGGCTTATTTGTATATTACAATATTAATACCCTAAATAATAAAATTATGGTATGATAGCACAAATATATAATATATCATAATGTTAATAACTGACACTATTTAATTTAATATTTAACACTGAACCAAAAATAATTTGATGCTTTTGCTAACCTAATGTAAGAGTTGCATTTCCATCATTTAAGTCTTGTCCAGCAATACCAACTAACGAAAACTTTAATTGCCGACCCAACTCAACAGCATAGTTGCAATTTTCCAATTTTTCCATAAATTTTCGCAGCTTAGAAAATTTTCTACAATATAAAAATTTCAATGTTAGAATTAGTTATATTACAATTATAAAAAAATTAATTAATAGGATTTTGATTCACTACTAGTTTTTTATCTGTCTGTACATTCACAGCATACAAAATTTGTGTTCAGCAGAACCAATTTTGTATTGTTAGCTATAATATTAAATTGAATTGATCTATTATCATAACTTTAGTTAAGAACATTTTCTATGTTTTTGTAGATTAGTTTTATTAGGATATTTTAGGGGCAGTGTGGTGCAGTGGTCACACAAGTTGGTCACGACGCACGCAGTCACCAGTTCAACCCCCGGCTCAGTGCAAAAAAAATATTCTACAGTTTTCTGTAATCTCTCCCCTGCCGTCGTTCTGGTTGCCTATACTGCCCCCCACCGGACCCACTCCACTGGGAGTGATGTCCACACACATGTATATTCTCTTCTTAGAGAAGGGAGTACAAGAGCTACATGCACTCTACCCATCCCAAAGTGAAAAGACGTTGATGAAGACTTTGGGGTCGTTTCGATACAAAAATATGAAAAAAAAAAAATGTGAAGATATTTAACATTTTTAAAAGTAATATTTTACATTCACTTGCATAAAAATTGATATAGTCAATTAACATACGTAAACTTAAATTTGCGTTGGATAATAAATCAATTCACTCTAGTATTAAACCTAATAGAACAAGAATGATTTAACACAATGTAAATTTACAATGGTACGCATGAGTCACTGAGTCACAGAGAGTAGTAATAATAGTGTGTTAACATCTTGTTAAATGAATTTGAAATATATAACAAAATTATTGATTTTATATTAAGATTACAAGCTAAATTAAAATTATATTTTTTACCTGTGTACTTTAGACCAATTAACAATTCCTGGTTTAATAATATCATACAATTGAAAAATGATGAGACCATCTGCTAAATCTGAATAAAGCCAATTAACATGAGGTGCAACACCCATAGAATTCATCCAATTTCTATAAGCTACAAAAAAAAATAGAGAAATTATTAAATAATACTAATACGAAATAGAAAGACTAATAAATAGTTAATATAAACCAGTTAATTATAAATCTTATAAAAAATTTAAAAACTGACTTTTTTCTTCTCTTGTTTCTTCAATTGATTCTAATCCTGCTATTTCTCCTTCAGGTTTGTCTAATCCTGGGTGATTGTTAAACAAGTTAGCAACAAATGCAAGATTTAATTTGTATACACCATTCACGACATCGACGGGTGTAACAAAACTACGACACCCTAACTTAGCTGCTTGTTGCAACATTATATCTGCTCTTTTGTTCAAATCCGGTTCCTTTAAAACAATAAATTCAATTTAATTATGTTTATCCAAAGATATAAATACTCAATGAAAATGTTGGTTAATTAATCAACTATAAAACATTGTTAAAAATTAAGACTACATGTACACCGATATTGTGGACATGTAAATGTAATAAATGTAACAATCATATTCATGATTAGTAATCACCATTAATGCAGACATATCAACATCAGAATCAAGTGGTGCAATTTGTTTCATAAGATATGTGTATATTTCTGAATCAGTTATATCATTTTGGAAATTATGGCATTGTCTGGAATTATAAACAAAATATTTTGCAATTATCTAATTTTATCAAATTTTATAAATATTATATTATACCTTGAAACTCCAGCACGGTTCAAGTGATAGTTGACCCATCTAAGAAGTATTGCTTCTGGTGATAATTTTATAAGTTCTTCAATTTTTTCTCCATCATGTAACAATGTTGCTAATCCAGGACAGTTTTCAAGAGTTATTTGATTAAACAATCCTATCTAAATAATTTGAATAAAATTATTAAATAAAATTTGATATAATTGTTTTATTGCCAGAAATATATTTACCCTTATAATTTGCCAGAGTAAACCAAGGACTAAATGAGGTTTTCCTTTAGCAAGATCATGAGCATCAATATTCACAATATTACAACCAATAGATTGACTGGAAACTAGAGCTAATGTTAAATTTTCTAATTTTTTGTAAACAGTAAGGTTACTTTTGTTTGTTTGTTTATTAATTGCCCTTTCGTCAATTGTATCAGGACAAGAATGATTAATAACTTTGCTAAAAAATAAAAATATTATTATCAACAAAATTATTATCATAAATAATATAAAAATTGTTAGCTTTAAATCTAAAATAAATATCTGTTTACCAAAGCAATATTCCATCTATGACCTTTTCATACAAATTTTTCCCTTCACATTCTATTGGAAGTAAATGCTTTAGGTCAGGATCATTACTCAAGTTACTATTGATCCAATCGGAAAATGCAAGCTGTTCTTCTAATCGCACAGAATGTGTTGTTCCTTCACTTGATGCATCAGACATACCACCTAAAGTTTCTAAGTTTTCTTTTTTAGAAACAACTTGCTTAAATGAGCTAGCAACTTCTCCTGCTTTTAAGTCTGAGCATAACTAAAAAGTATTTAGATGTTAAATGTTAATAACTTTTAGTATGTTAAGCTATTAAATAGCTATTAAATTAGTAAGTAAATTACTCAACCTTTTTAAATTCTGAAAAAACAAGTTTTCCTTTTGTTTCAGTTCTTTTACCATCATAATCTTCAATCATTTTACGAACTTTCCATGCAGGTAACTTAAAACCACATAAATCTAGAGCCTCTTGTAGTTCTGAAAGATCAATAGTTCCATCTCCATTTTTATCAATCTAAAATAAATATAAAAAAAATATTTAATATAAATTGATGTTTTATGTTAATATTAAATTAAAAAAATTATACAACAAAAGAAAAATAATAAGGTATAAGACATAAAAAAATTTAAATAGCATATTATTGTAGGAAATTGAAAAGTTTTTTTACTTATCTTATCTTATTTTAATACTTGCACTGTATACCATAGAATGACTACAATTTTTTTTTTTTTTAAACCAAGATTTAAATACATTTTTTGTTACAATTCAAATTATTTTAATAATATGAAAGTATGAAAATGAATTTATATTTTATGATTCATTATTTACATAGTTTACAGTAGTGTATTTACAGGGATGATCTGGGTGATATAGCCCCAAGCCTTATTTTTTATTATTAAATAAATTTATAATATTATACACATTGGTATAGTTTTAAGTAAATTCATGTCCTATAAAACTGTATTGCACAGAAACATAAAATAACAAGAATTATTATTATTAAGCAATAATGTCGTAAAATTTGCTTACAACATTTATCTTTAATACATAAAAGTATTAACAATTTATATTGCTAAATATTAACATAAAAGTAACTTTTATTTGTATAATAAGCGAATAATACTTTTAAATTATTATTTCATTGCATTCCTTGTCAAAAAAACTATAAAGGTGGATATGTTTTATGCCAAATCAAATAGACTAACAAATAATAAAAGTATAATAAATGAAAAATACAAAACTGGCATTTAACTCAATATTTGTAAAATACATACATAATCTATTAAGTAACCTGCCCCTAAAAATCTAGGTGGGAAAATCCACAATGTATCTACTTTTTACTTTGATTAAGATGGTACCTATATATTATAATAACTAAATACAAATATATAATATACCTACAAAAAACACTCACTTTCTAACATTTTAAAGCTGTTAAAAGTAATAAAATAAAAAACTATAAAATAATATTATTTAGGAATTTATATTTACATTTGTAAAAATCAAATTGAATATTTGTTTTTTATAATTGACTTGATTATAATATATTTTAACTATCAATATTCAATATACCTATTTAGTAAGGTATTTCTGTTTTTTTTTATTTTAATTAAAATTATTTATAGTTATGTCCAACAACTTCCACAGGTGAGAACTAAATTAATCTTTTGTTAAGTGATTTTTGTATTTTAATTAGGTGTTATACTATAGAAATCTATAGCCTTTTAAAATTTAAATACTTAGTAATTACTTTGGCGTTATTTTTCAAATTACCGCATCTACATGCATTATACATAAATAGGTGATAACCTGATGATGAGTAATAAATGTTTTTGAATTCTAATATTTTACACTTAAGTCATACTACTATATTCAGTAGTATATCATACTGAATAAATATTATTCAATTGTCTTGATTAAAATAAATTTCTCAAACTTTTGCTATTCCTTAGCTACATTTAAAATTATTTACATATTACATTTCATAAAAACTTTTAATAGAAAAAAATTTTTACTCCATAATATTACTACCTTTATTCTTATTTATTTGACTTTAATTAATACAATCAATTTATAGCATTGGTTAGGTTAAATATATACCACACCCTGTGGAAATACTGAAAAAGAATTACCACAGCATCTCAATTCAAAAATGGGAAACAAAAAATAGGTATGGATAACATATATAAACATAATTTATAATATTTGTCAGAAACCTTAATAAGGCACCACCTAAAATATTTAAATATTTACTAAGGAGTATAGAGTAGTTAGAAATGTACCTATTATATGAAATAAACTTTTTTTATTTAAGTCCTTGTTAATCTTACTTCTTGCTATTTGATATTGGTCTTTTTTATAAAATAAAACAAAAGATTTTAATATGTAGGTAATACATTGAAACTACCCATGAACACTTTTAATGAGCGGGTACCTCTCAATTACACACAAATTTTCCGGTCTCAACATGACCCCATTGGAATCATTGAATTGCACACCACTAAAAAGCGGACCCCTCTCAATAACATATAGGGATAACTTTTAGTAGTCCGACGATTCGAGAAATATACCGGGAAACAAAAATCTACTTATACACTACTTGTACACAGGTATGTCTTATATGCTATTTTTATATTACTAATAAAGACATTTATCTTTATAGTTTAATGAATACGATTAAGTACCTATGTACAATACTAAAGAACGATAGATAATGACAAAAATAGACATTATGCATTTCCTATTAACCCTTTCAGTCCCAAATTATGAAAAAGTCAAAAAAAAAATATTCAAATCAAGAAACCTCATTTGTAGGACATTGTAAATCCAATAAAAAAAGTTGGGGGCACTTTTACCCATTTTGACCAAAATGGGAGGGATGTCCATTACAATGCACATTATGACTCGGTGAAAAAATATTACATGAGAATAAAATTATTAAGTTTGGAAATAAATTGTAATTGATCAATTCAAATAGACACATCAAGTACAAAATATTGGAAACATTTTTTTCATTATAACAAAAAACATAACAACAACATTTATAAATTAATATGTACAATGTATTTACTGTATCTACTGTTAGTACCTACTTACAATATACCTAATGATAACCTAACCTACCAAACATATTTTTAATAAAATATTTTTTTTTAAGTAAGTACAACTCAAATTTTTATTTTTATTCATTTTTCTCAATAGTGGACAATTTTAATGGTCCCGTGATTGTCTACTACTTCGAGGTTATGCTATATGTGTATAATTATGGTGTGTGTATTCATACATTTTTTTTTTTTACTGACATTTACATTATGAAATGTATTCCTGTAGGTATAAATGTATATTAGTTTTACTAATCAATGAATAATAATAAAATAACATGATTTTTATTAGACTGTCCCATCTATCGGGAGTAATATTGTACACTACCAAACAACTGGCCAGTGAGTAATCTACAGTGTTTATCGTATTTATAATCAACGGTTGTATGAATTAAATTTTATACAAGTACCATTGTTTTAGATCACCACTAAAAATTTCATTTTGAATAAAAATCCAATCCCTAACTATTACTAATTTTTATACATTAATATTTTATATTTGGCTCATAAATTGTAGGCGTTAACGACTACTTATTATAGATTTGTGTTGATGTATTATTTATTGACTCATTCAGAAGAAAGATAATATATTTCATTATGGTATCTGTACAGTGAACATTTGAATACAATATTTATAAATTATTATTCTAAAAAAAACTTTATTTTATCAGTTTATAGCTCGGTTTAAGATTTATACAATTAAAATATGAATACCCATCCATCCCAAGTAATGTACCTAATTTTAAATAAGATTAATTTATAATTATATGCAATTATAATGTAGTTACAATTACCTAGTTTGATAATTTATCACAATTGGACATTTTAGATTATAAAATAATTATCACCATGTATTCATATCAACTCTGACATCATAATACATAATTATGAATGTTTGTGGTTGCATATTATATTTTATACTTAGTGGTAATCTATACATATAGATAGTACCTATATTACGCTATATTATAATATAATATTGTGTGTAATATGTATTTAGGAGTTCCTAAAAAATTCAATATCAATTTGGGGGTTACAACAGTAATAATTTTAAGAAACACTGGTAACTTATATAATATTATATTAATCAGAATGTTATCGATTTATAAAATGTTCTTATTCCTTATCAGAAATACAAAAAATACTTATCAGCGTATTATTAACTAATAACACCTTCCAGTGTACCGACTACTGAGCATAATATTATAATGTGAAATAAAACCGTATTATTATTTATTACTTTTCAGTTTTGATAGTATTAGATAGTAAGGCACCAAAGAAAATGTATTGAGCCTATGAAATGATAATAATATAATGTTATACAAATTTATAATTATGTAGTAATAATCAATAATTTTAATACGTAATGATTAAAATAATCATAGACCAAAAGCAAGTAGTAATAATACATTATTATTATTATTATTACGCTGTTATTGTTGGAGATGGGTGATACCTATAAAAGGCTATGACAAATTTTAAAATCTCTACCCCCCGCGCGAAAATCATTGGAAGTATGACAGCGAATGAGAAAATCAATTGCTTGGATTATCGTTGAGAGAAAAGCCAGTTAAGAACAACACGAATAATATCAAATCAAATGCGATTTACGGTCATCGGACCCGTAAGTAAGTAGGTAGATAATAATATGTAGGTAGGTAGGTACAGGTCGGTTTGTAAGTGTTACCTTGGAAAATTGTTCCTTGAGCTCGTCGTCTGCGGAAGCAACGTTTGCGCTTCCGTTGAGCGCCTTGACGTAGTTGGAGACCTTAGACATTTTCCGGCACAAACTGGCGACGCGAGGGCGGGTGGAGGATGTCCAACACGGATTTCTGCGGTCGAAAGCGACTGGCTACTTCGGTAACAACGTTAATGGTGACGCGGCGCTTACGGTTCACGACGAGAGCCCGAACGGCATAACGATTTTCGCTAATCGTACTCTTAACGTCGAGACAAAGTAAAGACCGTTGTAGTAAGTACCGCAATTGGCGAGCGTCTGTGGCGAGCAAGTGACGACTAGGCGGAAATGAGGCGCACCTCCGTACTGCTGGTGACGATGAGTGACGAGTGACGACGTGTACAAGGCGCGACGGCGGTCTGAGTAATCACTGGCCACTGCTCGACTGCGCGGTCCGTGGTATGCGACCGTACGTTACGTTACTTGTGTGCGTGCGTGCGCTGATCTGGTAAGGCGGCGCGATTACGGCGAGGAGCGACGGGCGGGGTAGTCGCCGCCGCCGTGTACTTAAACGTCGCGACTATACTAACGATAAAACGATGTATCGTGTACGTTGAGATGTGGTTGGGATGATCTAACTTCTTTCATGTGTGGTGCCTACCCATATTATACGAATTTATTATGTCAGGACGTGTTCTATTTCCAACACGCCGGTGACCGACCGACCAGATCTATTAGCCGATAATGATTGTGAAAACGCGTTTGGTTAATATATAATTATATTATTATTGTCGTGATGTCAACCTACTCGTCTTGAGGTCGATTAACTCACGTTTTCGACTCAATCCGATCGCCTCGTGCAGACCAAAAATGACCAAATATAATATCGTAACGTTCCGAATTTTACCAATCCGCTTACAGAGGTCGAAAATGTGTGCGAGTCATGACGTGTCGATCCGAAGCGACCAACTCAAATTTGTTTTCATGAATCGGAATAATGGCATTACGTATATCAATCGTACCTACGCGTCGTTCAGAAAACGGAACAGGTCTAAATTGGGTGGTTTAAAATATATCGCCACGCGTGCGACTGACAGAGACGGAAAATCACTGCTTTCAATCCCCATAATAATAATAATAATAATACTAATACTATGTGCATGAGTCATCGCGACTTCACGAGTCTGATTCATGGTGAACCACACACACACACACACACACACACATACGTTTTATCGTGCTCGGCGGCGGCGGGCGCTACGTCATCTCGACGGTTTTCAAAACCCGGCGGCATGGCCTGAATAACACGGCACGGAGATGACTATACGAAATCTCGTCATCGCAATGTGTTGTACCTGCAGCCTGCCTACCCATGCCGTTTCATAAGAAATATATTATTATGATAATATTATTGCCGTGCGTGATTCCCCGCGTTTCACTGTATTACACGCTCCAGGCCACGAGTAGAGGTATTCATCTGAAGCTCGCATTATTATGCGCAATGCGTATTAGGCAAACCTCATGGCCATATTTTATTTCACATGACAATATAATGGCCAAACGTTTTTTGTATAATGTTTTTTTTTTTTTTTTTGAGGGGGATAATCTCATCACTCCTCATCGGTCAACCGCTCATCGAGTTTAAACGCATAATTTTGTTCGTAGCTATATGGAATACCACTCAATGGCCCACTCACTTATCGGTCTACGAGACTACGACACACATTTGTAAGGCAAACGCTTTTTTTTTTAAATTAATTTAATTGTGTCAATACACCAATTTTTAAGTCAAATGGCAAAAACTAATTCAATATGTAACGAATCGGAATGAGTAACCGACAAAATTATCAATTAGCGATTAGTGATATCAAAAATTGTCCCGGCGGAACAGAAAAACAATGAACGTATTCATATTTCATATTATCATTTATCAATAATATTTTCGTCACCATACTGGGAAAATAATTTCCGTCATTCTTTCAAATAATCTACTTGATTATTATAAAACAGTGTTGTTTCTCTACTAGAAAATAAATGTTTAGTAAAGGACATATTGTTAAGGGAACGCTACACAACTATTTGTTGTCTCCGTCTTACAAGTACATAATATAACAAATTTAACCTAAGCAGATCACGTTTAGCTTCATTTGTTTAAAAACTATTGTGAATCGACCTATTATGAAACTTTATGTTAAGAACATTATCTGTGTTTGTGTTTTTTACGATAGTTCAATTTTGTAGCAAATTATGCGTATATAAAAAAGTATAAATTCAAAATGCTCATAACTCACTTAAAACTAACTTAAGTTGCTTAAAAACTAAGTCATCGTAAAAACCTAATCACAAACACAGATAATGTTCTTAACATCAAGTTTCATAATAGGTCAATTTACTCTAATTTTTAAGCTAACGGGATTAAACGTGATCTGCTAAGCGCAAATTTGCTATGTTACGCTCTTATAAGACGGAGACAACATACAGCAAATATGTGTGTAGGTAACGTCCTCTTAACATAAAGTTAATAATAATAATAATAAGTTAATAATGTAAGTTTATTTTCGGGACAATTGACCGTCCCGAAACATCGGAACGGGACACCGATCAAAACGAATCCAGGAAAAAAGAGCAAAAAAAACACATAATTTTTTCCCAACACCGCAGACTTTAAATAATAATAATATATTCTATTATGTAAAAATAAATTTATTATAAAAATAATGATTTATAGTAATTGAAAGTAATTAAACTTATTTTTGGATTTCATCAGTAGTCAGCTCATAAGTCAAGTGAGCTTTAGTATAATAATAAACCACAATTATACATTAAACTTTTAATTAAATTATATGTAAGTAAATACTTACGCCTATACTCAAAGTCCAAAGCCCAAAGGCATAACTACCTAATAACTATATTATAGTTCTAGAACAACATCGTTTACTTCTATCGTTAAAATATTTTGCTATATATTAAGTCATATTAAGTAATAGTTGAAAAAATGGATTTAATCGGAGAGAACATAGGGAAAAGGAAATTTCGTTGAAAAGGTAAACATTGTGTTGTTTAAAACTTAACTAAAACCCGACTTATTAAGATGTTTGGAAAAAACAATTTTGTCCTTTACTTTTTAGTTTTTTTTTGTTTTTAGTCTCTTTTTTATTACCATTCAAAACTCGTTAGTACAAAACTACAGCTTCTACCAAACCGTGACGTTTTAGGTAACCATATATAGGTACTAATCGGGCATTAATGCATTATTATTGTCCGTTGTTGATTATATCCCGTTTAAGCCGAATTAATATTGAATGCCGCAAATGCACTACGATTTTTTCCGTCTACAACACGCACATAAATACATGGACGGAAACGGATATCTGGTATAATTATTGGTAGAGGGTAGGACGGTTAGGTAATATTTTTCAGCACGCATAGACATAAACAATTGTTTTGCTTTAAATTAATGGTAATAATTTTGTAACAGATAAAATAGTTAACAAAAATCTGAAGTTTTTGAAGTTTTTTATATGAAAATGTACAAGCATTTTTATTTTAATCCTGAACAAGAATATTTTTTTGTACATTTCAATGTAAAAACTGAGGAAGTCGCTGTGCTGTATAATAGAAGATTTTTGAGTTACCTCGTCATCATTGCGAGTATAGGTCACCCTATAGGTGACTCATTGTACTTCCTATAGGTATGATAATGGATGCGTTCAAATTGAATTAAATGATTCTAAACAGAAAACTGTACCTCCCAGGATATATTTATAAATTGTTTATATAAGGTTCAATTAGAATTTAGAAATCTATTTTTCAATAGACATATGGTATGCCATTATGTTGAAATAATATTCGCCCATATACATATATATTTATAATAAAGACTATTATATTAGGTACCTTCCATTAATTATCAAACTATTGTATCATATATCATTTTTATTAATTTATAAGGCAATGCCGACTTGTATATTATAAATAGAACGGCGTAAGGTACATAAATGGCTCAAAATGATTTTTAATATGTTGAACATTTCATCTTTTGACTTATATAGAAAATTGTATTATACGTAAACGTAATGGTGAAATTTTTCAGTTCTTTACAGACTACAATATTAAGATTTTGTCTAGTTACAAAATAATAGCTAAAATTGCTATTTTTCGTTTACATATCCTATCTACAAGAGAGTCACTATTCACAGGGTGACTTTTACACTCAACTCATTGAGCTAACCTCAAATAACAATAACTAAACTTGTTTTGCTAAAATTTCATAAACTATTTAATAAATATGTAGATATATAATGTGGTAGTTGAAAAAAAAATCCCAGTAAAATTATGCCGGTAGTATTATATTATTTTATAAATTATATAACATGAAATTTTTTTATTTTTTTTTTAAAGAAATTTACAATCTATACCTTAGGCACAATGAGTAAATGTGAAACAGAATATATATAAGGTATCAAAACAATTAATATTAATAATAAAAAGAGTTTACAATAAATTATATATAGTACATGTTACGTTTGATGAGAGCAGAAACATGAAAAATAAAATAAATATTCTATATTATGTTAAAAAAATTTTATTTTATAAAAACGGTCTTATGCCCTAATAAAAATACTACTAAAAAATGTATATACATGTGTATAAAATGTATGCCACGATGATTAAACTTTAGGCATTTTCAATAGTATACTCAAAATAAACGCGATTAAGATGTAATTCCAACTGACCAATTAGTTGTTATTTGTTTCAGTTCCGGTATAAAATAGTAGATAGTAACTAGATACCACGCATTCTATAATCGTCTTAGATAAATAATATTAAAATATTATAATTACATCACATTTTCATTTATATTTAATTATTATTTATTATAAGTTCGTGGCTGACTAGGTAATATTATCATAATATGTAATATGCATGCATTTTTTTACATATAAGGTAAAAGGCAATTTTTTATAAAATAACATACAATATTAATTTTATTTCTACTACCTCTATATCTTATATAAAATATAAGCTAGTGATTTTTTTTTCGTAATTTATAATATGTTTATCTATACTACTATTATACTAGTAACCTAACTACATAACTATAGTTTTTTAAAGTTTACAACTCATCAGGAAAGGTTCCCTGCAATATATAATTTTTAAGCTTTTCGACCAGCCCTTACACGATCCCAGTGTCCCAGTGTCCCACCCTTTAATCAACTCATGGTTCGGAATTAGCTACAATGCGTTGTGTATTTGTCATATATTAGGTACTTATTATATTTTACTGATAAATTGACGTATTAAAAATATGACGAGGCACAATATAGGTGTCATCGGGGAATTCGTATTCCGGAGAACTCGGAAGTAACCCATGATATATAATATATATATATATATATTATACCCACCTAAATAATATCGATATTACCCATATAAGACTGTGCAGCAATGTTCAGTGTATACATAGTAAACACGTAATGTGTCGCGTGTGTGACGTTCACCCATCTTTTTTTGTTTGTTATTCCATTAGGAAAGCTATTTATTATATTATAATAATATATTATTATACACATTAGTACATTACAAATTTATAGGTATATACCGGTATTCTGGAAACATGGCCACGCGCATTTACGAGTGTTTTCTATCCGTATAATTTAAAAACGTCCTCGTAATATAATATTGGCATACCTATTCTCGGAAACAACTTGAAGAGTTTTGCTTTCTTTCGACTCGTAATTTGTTTATATTGTGTCACTCATGGCCAGGGCTAGGATTTGTTTGCAATAAAAATTGTAAAATATGCATTTTATTTACCAAAATATGCAAAAGTATGCATTTTAATTTCTATCTTAGACTTTATAGTGACCGACATACTTTTATTAATTGTGTTTATCTTTCTCCGTCAAACTATTCAATCTTTAATCGCATACCTATTGTACCATATGATTGTATTTATAAAAATAAAATTTGTGTTTGACAAAAAAATCAAGTTTAATACTTGAATACTAAGAATTTTGAACTACAAAACAATTTGCAAATATTCATGGTTTTGACGAATTTTTGTCAATATTTGAAATTCAAATGCTAATAAAAATTTAATTTGAATTTCCGGTGGACATTTTTTTTGTGATAAAGATTGACAAATTTGTAAGGAATCTTGTATTAAATTTTCAAATCTTAGATTTAAAAAGAACATTTTTTATGAATTTCTAGCTTATAATAATTTGCGAATTTTTGTGATTTTTACGGATGTTGTCAAAATTAAAATTTAAATGCTTGTAAAAAAAAATGTGACTATACATTTCTTTTATTTTTCAACTGCTATTGTAAAAATATTTTAGGAGCCTTGTATTAAATTTTCAAATCTTAGGTAAAAAAGGAAAAACTTTCTATCTAAGATATTTGAACATTGCCGTAATTTTTACGTATTTAGTTAAAATTTGAACTTTAAATGCTTATAAAAAAAATGTGTGACTATATATTTATTTTATTTTTCAAATGCTATTGTAAAAATATATTATGAGCCTTGTATTAAATTCTCAAATCTTAGAATTAAAAAGAAAAACTTTTATGAATTTCGATCTAAGATAATTTGAAAATTGCCGTAATTTTTACGTATATTAAGTCAATATTTGAACTTCAAATGCTAATAAAAAAAACTTGTGCATATGTATTTTTATAATTTTTTAATCACTATAAGAATAACTTATGAGGAAATTTGTATTAAATTTTCAAGTATTTTGATAGGGCCAAAAAATTTTATCGACACTTCAAAAAAAATTTTCAGAAAAATTTAAAATTTCAGTTGTCTATAAATATCTCAAAAAAAGTCAAAATATTTTGAAAATTAAATCATGTAAAGAAAATGACAATCTAAATAACTGGTAAAATTTTCAAGTATCTACAACTTATACTTTTTAATAATAACAAATAATAAAAATCGTATAAGGATAAATCGTTATTGTTATGATATTTCGTAAAAATTTAAAATTCAAACGCACTTAAAATTTTTCCTATAATGATGCTTTGAGTTTTCTCTATAGCTACTTAAAGAAAACTTATGGAAAACTTAGTGTTGTATTTTTAATCCTTAGTTATAAACGCAAACAATTTTATGATTTTTAAACTTCCAAATTACTTGCAAATTTTCGCATTTTCGACAGATTTCGTAAAAAATTGAACTATAAACGCTTATAAAAAAAAATTGTAACTAACGATTTTTAATTTTTTTTAGCTACAATAAGAACAACTCATAAGGAACCTTGTATTAAATTTTCAAGTTTTTTTGGTCATTCAAAACTTTTTACCGACACTTCAAAAAAAAATTCTCAACAAAATCGAAAATTTCAGTGGTCTATAAATAACTCAAAAAAGTCGAAAATTTTTGAAAAGTAAACTGTATATAGATAACATTAACATAACAATTTGGTGAAAATTTCAAGTATTTACAGTGGTTAGTTTTTGAATTACGCGCATATAAAAAAATCGATTTGGCCGAAAACTGGTTTTGCGTAAAAATTCCCGTTTTTCTGTCATTTTTTTTTGTTTTTCTCGATTTTTTTGAAAACTGTTGGAAAATGTTTACTTTTGACCTATATAATACACCAAGGATATTGACTTTTACATCGGAAACCACCCCAAAAGTTTGAAATTGAAGCATTATTTCGACTAGTTATGCTGTACACAGACACAAAAACAGAAAAAAAAAAACACACATCATTGTAAAATCAATACATTCATTACTTCGTTCAGAATCTAAAAACTATTAATAATACCCACCATATTTTATTAAGATATTATATTATTTTAAGCGTACACCCTGGACGTAAATTATTACACGGCAACTAGGGTTTTATCATCGGTTCACATACTATATGCGACTATTTTATTATTATATTGCGTATTTATAAGGCTATAAATAATAACTACAGCAGCATTGCAAGAACCCTGGCCGAGTAGGATTTGTTTTCTAAACAACGATATATTTACTAAACACTAGGAACAGCAGGAACTGTATTTATAAACAAGTAAAGGATCTTTTTACAAGTTGCATGTTTACGCCATGTGTTTTGTTTATTATATTTTTTTTTTGTTCCTACCGGTGTACCTATATATAGTATACACGTTCCAAGTGGCCTGACCACAGGAGGGACAAAATATTTCACTGCATGCGATGACCTCCTGCTGCAGTGACCCATACACTCATCGAGACCTGGCACCATCATGCAAGTAGTAGTAAACGGGTTTTGCTTTCGAAATCTGAAAGTGGTTTGATGTCGACAAGTTTGGTATTGTTCACTGTAAAATAATAAAACCAGTAAAAATTCACAATTTTTAAAATATTAAACTTCTGTGCCTATATAATCAATCAATTATTGCACTATAAAAATATGACCAACGAGCAAACTGATAGGTACCTATTATAATATCCATATAAATATATCATATTATATGAGATTTTTATTGTTTTAAGACAATATCATCATTTTGATAAATTTTAATATTTTTTAACAACTATTGAATTATAAATTGTACGAAAATAATATATATGAAATGTACCTATATTATAATATATTTAAATAATAAAGTATTTTTCTGCCATATAGAATTAACGTATCACATTATTGACATTATCAGGAAT
Organism: Diuraphis noxia; assembly: GCF_037042655.1. Lineage (NCBI taxonomy): Eukaryota > Metazoa > Arthropoda > Insecta > Hemiptera > Aphididae > Diuraphis > Diuraphis noxia. Next base: position 59,746,447 of record NW_028301711.1, read on the forward strand.
TTACACATCTCGTGTGCTAGAACTTACGATTCTCCAACCAGTACAGTAACTAGTAACTATATTTTTAAGTACCTACATATCTACCTGCAAATTAGTACTAACATGCTACTTGTATAATATATTGAGGCATTATAGCCTATAAGAGTCGAATATTATTTATTTTGTCACTGAAAAATCTAAAATCAAACGACCTCAATAGAAATGATATAATAATATTAAAGTATCGCTTTGTATTTTTATTAATAAATAAATAAAAACGATCATAATATTATGCAGTAGGTATCTATACCTACTTATTAGGTAGGTCGTTGGTACTATAAAATAAATGAGTCATTATAATTTATAATTTTTGCTAGGTATCGATATTTATTTTAACATTTAAATAATAATATTTTTTATTTTTAAATTACGTTAAAACAATAAATTGAGCCGTTTATAATTTAGAATTTAAAATTAAACAATGATATATTTCTTTTATGTGCAATATTAAAATAATAGGTACAAAAAAAACAATTAGCAAACACAAATTATTATATTGTTTTATTTATTATTGAATTCGGTTTTACTCTGCAGGGCTCTGGGTAAAAATTACCTCAGACAAATAGCATTCAGCGTAAGTAACAATAAATAATTTATGGGCTAATAATGGCTTATTAGTTATATTATTGTCATGACTAATAGCTGGTATTCAATATGCTTTTACTAAGAATTGGTAAATGTCATTCACATGATTATAAATAAAATAGAATCATACAAAAACAGCTTTTTTTTTTATCTATTAACACTTACTTCTATAATCTATATAATATATTATCAACATTAAATTAATTTGGTTATGATAATTTTTTTTTTAATCGTTTAAAAACTAATTAAATGTTGAACTGTATTAGTTTTCCTTAATATTTATTTTCATTCAATAATAAAATAATAATTTTAGTATAGTAAGCAGCAAGCTGATAATGTTTATTGATAGTATACATTAATTTATAACATAATAATTAAAATATGAGACATAAAAGTCAGATGACACATATCGTCTATAAATATCAGTGTTAATAAAATACTCTTTAGAAATTATACCATAATTAAATCCAAATGTTTAAAATATGAATTAATCATTCCAATTTTATAGATGTTCAGTTGCAAATCATTCTAGAGTAATAAATCGTTTTTATACACCTAATTAAACTTAATCATAGAATCATAAATCGATAAACAAACAAAAATAATCTTTTCAAATCCAAAACCTATTGATAAAGCATTAAGGCATTTAAAACCATAATGAAATATTAATGAATATTTAATTGTATTTTATATTTTATAGAAAATAGAATTGACCTTTTTATTTTTGTTGTCAAATTGACCTTCTAGAAAAATGTTCATGATTTATACGAGTTATGATTCTTAATACCTACTAACATAAATTATAATACTTTTATAACTTATAATCTAAATGATACAGTATATGTTCTAATACATTACTTTATAGGTATATAATTAAATATTTCCTAAAATATTATTTTTGCATATAAATTGCATTCATAGACATAGAAAATAATAATTTAACGTACATGTTTTTGAAACAACAGCAATGTATATTTAAATTTAATCAATCGATTAGAATTAATTTCGCATTGCATAAAAACAATATAATAAATGCAACTCGTACCTTTTTATGGGGTTTTTAAGGTCGAATCACTTGAATCCCAGTTCAGTTCTAACGATTTTTTATAGACATAATCATAACAGATTATGATATTATAGGTTAATAGGCAATAGATAGTAGCTAAGTAATAGCTGTTGCTTTTTATTGGTTTTATTTGCTCTATATAGCTGATGTTATATCGATTTATGGGTACTAGGTAGTTCAGTAGTTCTACCATGACCTAAAACTCCATATCAAAATGTTTTAGATTATGAGCAGAGCAATTAATGTATAATATGTAATATTATGTATATATCTATTATCAAATGAAATGTTCTAAAATTTGAAGTAAAAAAACGATTGATTCTTCAACATCGAGAGTGGTTTCTGTTTCAAAATTGAGTTCACTTCGTAGTGAGGGAATTCAAAACTCAAAAGTAAAACTTAAAAATACACTTCAAAATAATAGGGTAAAGCGGGTTTATATATACAATTCAAAAATTAATAATCGTAGAGACTATAGAGACTAAATTTGTTTCGATTATGTATAATTAATAAGTTACTAAAATTTTCCAGAAAATATATTGTGGGTACTTACTACTTTTCGGTTATCGCGACTACCACCACTACCAACTAAGGACATAATATTATATATCATAAACATGACGCGGTAGGCTCACTCGTACAATTAAAATCAAAAATGTCTCTTGATCAGTTAGGTAAAATTATGAAACAATTTTTTGAAGTATTATAACTTGGCTTTATATCAAAACCTATCAAAAATACCGTGAGATATAATATAACACATGTATGCTATATCGGTAGTCACGATAACCGAAGTCAAACGTAAATTGTGCCCAACGAAAGGAAAAAATTGTAAATTGCGATTTGTATTTTTCAGGTATAAATTTTTGTACAGCAAATTGCTCCCAATCGAAACATTATTTTTATGATAGTTATTTAACATTACCCAGAAGATACCACGATGAAGTGAAAATGTTTTTTTGGTTTGCTTGGTTAGTTAATAAAAATAGAAAAATTATTTTTATTTTTTTTTTAATATTATGGTATTAATTATTATAGTTTTATAAATTTTTTGTTAGGTTAAAAATGTTAATAATAAAAATACAGTTAGTTATCTGCATAGTAATGAGACATAATTTTTACATAATATTCAGCACTAGTTATAGTGTTTTCATTGTATTATTGAATAATTATTTCCATTTTTTCGATTTGGTGTTTTTAAATTTATATGGTTCATTTATAGGTACTATTATTTTTTATATAAATTTCGAATATTGTAACTCAAATGTTTTATCCATGAAATTATAAATATGAAGATGAGATATGATGTTAATGAATGATAAAATATTTATTTATAAATAAATAACTTGAAAAGCAGGGCTCAGGACTTTATGTGCTTAAAATCTTAAAAATATGCGCATACATATCACATATGGACCAAAATATATCAAAATATGCGCTTAAATATGCATTTATTTTTTTATTAAAAAAGGCTTATTTATACAAATGTACGTAAAACAACATATATTGTACATGTTACTAAAAATGTATATCTTATACATACTATAATATTTTAAAAAAAGTCCAAAACTGTTGAATGTCATGTCTTTGGATATTTTTAACTCTCAGCATCTTCTATATCTACCAATTAAAATGTGTACGCTTACCGATGTGATTGGAGCATATTTAAAATATGTCAGATCATTAATATTCAAGTCTTCTGGTAAGTCTTTCATGTCGATTAATTCACCGTTAAGAATATTTTTAATTTTATTTACCCTAGCAAGACCAACATTTTTATTCAATACATTTTCCATCTTTGTACAAATATTTTTATTCCCAGTAAGACGTTACATAGGTAGCATTAAAAGTTGATTTACTAGTAAATAATCAAAAATTATTTTAAACTATGCAATAAAAATCAATAAATCTTAAAAATATGCAATTGTAGAAAAAAATCCAAAATATTCAAAAATATGCATAGTCAAATTTTAAACTTTAACTCTAGATATCACAACACAAATTTGTAGCAGATCAAATTTATTGTATTATTTCTATTTACTTCCCGAACAAATATGCAAATGTATAAAGTCAAAATACAAAATATATGTGCAAAGTCCAACATTTTTATTTGTAAGCAGTTAAACTTCAAAGTTCAAATTTTGATAAAAATGAATATTAATAACAATTTCACTATTTTGTTGCTGTTTAAAAAGATATTATCGTCTTGAAACTTGATGCTTAAAATCAATATTAAATAACAAAATATTCAGATTTATTTGAAGCTATTTTACCACTACATTAATCACATCGTTGTACGGAACGCAGTAAGCAGTATTATTGACGCGTGGTAATGTATTGAAGTTATTTAACTTTTAAGTTATAACTTATAACGTATAAGTTGATGTTGATAATAATAATTAGTATCTCCATAATTATTACAATAAAATGAATAATAATTGTTTAAAAAAAAAAATTAGTTCAGCATAACAAATTGAGTAGTATGATAGACAAATTAATTACTAATAGTAGGTAATAAAAAAGAACTATAAATTAATAACCTTTGAAATAGAGATATTTTTCAATTAGAATCGATTTCGTATGCAGTGATTTATCATTGAATTCAAATTTAACACATTTATTACAGTGACCTATACATAATGATGGCGATTGGCGAGGGCACTTTATAGTTTATACCTAATATATTGCTAAGTAACTTCCCAAGATTTTTATATCGATGTTGTAGCCGAATAATATGTTTGCTGTGATTGCCGATTGGTCTAGTATTAGATTCACAAAAGAATTTATCTATTGCCAAAAAATAACCTAAACACTATAATATAAATTTTTAATAGTAGGTTTTAATAACAATAATCCCATACCTACTTAATACCTATCTAATATTAAAGGCCTTCACTCAGAATCATTTTTAGTCAACATTGGTTTTATATTATTTAATTTAAATTTAATACATCATTGCAGTCTCTTTTCTAGACACCTGTTGTACAGAAGATCAGTATTCATTTGCCACTTTTTTATATATAGGGAAGTTCTGGAGAGCAATACCCCTCGATTTATCTTAAAATAATGAATTCCTCCATTAGTCTCCCCCGTCTACACCACTGGTCAAAAGTGTCAACTAAATTCACTTTCCTGCAAAAAAAATATATTGAAGTTGAAAATATTATTTCGACTGCCTAATGTATACATACATTATTGTAAAATCAATACATTCATTATTTTGCTCAGAATCTAAAATAAGTATATAAATAGTAACATTCATCAGTGGAGAAATGGAATGGTATAATCAAAGTGAAAACGTTTTCTGGTCAATTTTAAAAACGAGCTGTGTAATATACAATATATTATTTTAAGTAAAAACATTTTTATTACCTTTTTTTCGTTATAATTTTGATAGTTATTGGTGGCTATTAATTTGATGGTTGAGAGGGGAGGGGGAGATTAGAGTATCGTCAGTATCGAAACTCATAGAATAATAGTCTGCTTTGGAATATGAAATAAAAACTTTATATTATCACTATTCATTCAAAAAGTAATAAATTTAAAAACTGGTAGGGATTAAAAATATTTAAAAATATTGATATTATAATCTTGAAAAATAATTTTGTTTTTTTTTAATAACTATAAGCTCTATGTACATTTTTTTTTCTTAAAGATTTATACTTGTTTGAAATAATTAGTGTTGAATGATAAAATAATTAAGTGGTATAATCTAAATAAATGTTAATTTATTATGAGCAATTACTGAAATTTTATATTCCTAATAAATTTAGTAGGTAGGAATTATTTTAATCAATCAGTAGGTACTATTGTCCACTGCATAACTAATTAACCATGTATGACTCAATATGTGTGCAGTAATGGGATATTCAGTATTTCAAAATCTGTGTGTGATTTTGTCTTGCAAGTATTTTGTACATTTTTGTACAGAAATGGGTAACACCATATTTTATAATAATGCCTATCTATATCACAATAATATTGAAGGTAGGTAATGATTTTTTTTTTCTTTAAGGTTTGAACGTCATCACATCATACCGCACTGATGGTTAAAAAAGAAGGAAATATTAATAAGATGGCTATAACAAACAACTTATTGCTGGAGATGTACACCGAAAAATTCAATTATAAATTTAAAAAAAAAGCGGCTAAGTAATGGATGTCGCTCTTCTGTAGAGTAAGGTATTACAAGTGGGTTACTTGTAAATTGTAATGGATAGAATTAAATTTGAATCCAATGATAACGAAAAAAATTCTGAGCGGGGGCGGCTTATCTATATAGGATATAATAGATTATTAAAAACTTTTCAAATCTGTGATTTAAAAGGAAAATTTTTTATGAATTTCTAGCTTAAAATAATTTGAACATTGTCGTAATTTTTACGTATTTAGTTAAAATTTGAACTTTAAATGCTTATAAAAAAAATCGTACCTATGTATTTTTAATATTTTTCAACTGCTTTTGTAACAATGACACAATGTGTTAGGTATCTTGAATTAAATTTTCAAGCTTTTCTACCCAACAAATAAATTTTTATCGATATTTATAGAAAAAAAAAAACTAAAGAGTTGAAAAAAAAATAACAGTAAACAGCTCAAAACATTTTGAAAATCTAATCAAATATAGAAAATGCCTATATAAACATTCAGTGAAAATTTCAAGTATCTGCGGTGATTTGTTTTAGAGTTAAACCAAAATAAAAAAAAATCGCTAAATGAGAAATCTAGTGAAAATCCTGTTGTAAAAATTTAAATTTCAAATGTTCATAAAAACTTAATTTGACTTTCTGGTGGACATTTTTTTTTGTGATAAAGATTGAAAAACTTATAAGGAGCCTTGTATTAAATTTTCAAATCTTAGATTTAAAAAGAAAATTTTTATCTAGCTTAGAATAATTTGCGAATTCTTGTGATTTTTACGTATTTTACAAAATTCAAACTTTTAATGTTTATAAAAAAAAAATTGTGACGATGAATTTATTTTATTTTTCAACTCCTATTTTAACAATATGTTAGGAGCCTTGAATTAAATTTTCAAGCTTTTCCACCCAACAAATAAATTGTTATGCATATTAATTTAAAAAAAATAATAATGACCGAAAATTGCATATGCCTATAAATAGTTCAACTCAAAATGTTTTGAAAATTGCTTATATACTTATATGAACATTTGGTGAAAATTTCATGTATCTATGGTCATTTGTTTAAAAGCTACATCAAAAAACCAAAATCGATTTTGTCGAAAACTGATTGTGCGTAAAATTTCCCGTTTTTCCCTTAATTTTTAGTTTGTTTATCCCCATTATTTAGAAAAATATTAAGAATTTTTTTCCTTTTGACCCCCTCAAAGTACCAACTAGATTCACTTTTTGATCGAACGAGGTACTGAAGTCAAAACTCGAAGCACTTTTACTGCTCCAAAACGTGATGAAAGACACAAAAAAAACACATTATGGTAAAAATGTAAAATCAATACAAAATGAATCTAAAATGAAATAAATTCATACATATATTATAAATGGTGTTCTATCAAAATGCATTATTGGCTTGTAATATTTTCATATTAACATAAACAAATATCGGCCTGCATTAGAAACCATAGTTTTTTATTAGCGTGTACCTTTTATATTATTAATAGCTGATCCTGTGCACTTCGTATAAATCTCCTTGAAGATTGATTCCAAGTATGATATTTTGGCATTTCAAAATATAGCAATGTTTGTGCAAATCATCGTTTTGGCATGTCTCAAAGAAAATATGGTTAATGTACCTAGTAGAAGGTGGCTGAGCAGCTCTTTGTACTGCGTTCTGTGTTGTAAAATACACTCTTTGTCTATTTTCTAAATGCACAGCTAAGTGTACAACAGAAGGGTGTCTCTCATGAATAGGAAAAGAAAATATTCGCCAAACTGCTTCATTACTACTAACATAGCGGCCCATTTGGTATTGGGTAACTTCATCATTGGAATGCTCTGCACCAATTCCAATCACAGCCATATCACTCCCTTTGGTTACATAGTATGCAAATGTATTTAATAGATTTCACAGAATAGTAAGATTCAACGTTGAAGTGTACTTTGAAGGTCTTTGATAAAGTGGGTGAATATTCGAAATTTTTCACGTTCATTTTGGTTGTCACGTTCTTGTTCACTTTGATTAGATCGGTAATTACCTTGGTTTGTAGCATTTCGGGTTTTTCTACCTAAATTGCTTCGTCGTATAGGAGGCATATCAAATATAAATTATTGTGTCACATGCAATAATTAGTGATCATAGGTAACTTAACACTCCGCACAAAACATGATATACGAATTTAATTCGTGTATCAGTTGACAAAAGCAAACTCAGTAGAGTAGGTAACAGAAAATCTAAGAAAAACAACACTTACGACATATTGACAGTTTGTTGATGTTTCAATTTTCAACTTTTTTAGTAAAAATGTACGTCTTTAAATAATATACATACCCGAATAATGAATAAAAAATGAAATGGCATTGTAAATTGTTCATCTACCAAATCATTATAATTTTAATCGTTCATTAACAGAGAGCTCACAAATAATCGACCACCGTAGATGATGTTCTTGATCAGTGATTACATTACCATGGAGACGATCAATATTATATTATCCATATTATAGTAAGGGCTGTTTTAAAAAGAAAAGAGCTGTTTTTAGGGTCTTCCCAGCAATTATTCGAATTTTTCTCGCTGTAAAAACCATCAACGACTTCAACGAACATTAAAAAAAATAATTGGCCAAATTGGTCCAGGCGTTGTTAAGTTATGCGCTTACCAACACATTTTGCGATTCATTTTTATATTATAGATAACAACTGTTATAGTACAATTTTTACTCAGTGTTATACAAATTTTCGCAAAGTGTTCATACAAATAGTGTTAAATAATTTATCGGATATAAAAATGGCTCTCCATGAATTCGGGGCACCTCCAATGCAGCTCAACGAATCGTCAGTTATTCGCCTCGAAGTTCAACTAATGAACTTGGCATTTTTGGTCGGAGTCTTTCTGATGTTGGTCATATAGGTACGTAGGATTTTATACATTTATATACATGACGACATATTCTGTTCACCGTCCGGACAACAAAAACGGCATTGACCGCTGCGGCTGCCGTCGCTGGTTTCAACCGTTCTGCGACCTTAACGCCGATCCTGACGATTTGTAATCGACCGAGTGGTTTGGAGATTGGACTTCTGTTTGCAGCTCGGTGTCGAATATTTCTGCAGACGATGAGTCGTGATAAACATTTTTTTTTATTCCCATTGCCATGTTAATTGATGTGATTGACGGTGGTCAGTGTCTCTACGACGATACAATGGATAACAATTGATATTGGTGATTGTATCATTTATACAATTTTTTGGATAGCTTTTCGTACATTTTCTATTGTCCATACACGGCGCCGTCATGTTTATATAGCACCGCATGTCCGCATGGACCATGTTAGCGGTAACAATCTCATATAATAATTCTTGACAACTAGATTCACTTTCTGATCGAACGAGGTAGGTACTGAAGTCGAAAATTGAAGCACTTTTACTGGCCCAAAACGTGATGACAGACACAAAAAAAAAACAAATTTAAAAAAAAAACACATCATGGTTAAATCAATACATTCCTCGCTCCGATCAGAATCTAAAATGTTATATGACATATTATTTGAGAAGATTCCGAAAACCGACAACCCATTCAAAGAATGCTAATAACTTTACAAAGATTAGCAAACAATTTTATTTAAATAAGTGATTTATTTTATTATATAATTTGTGTTACATCTGATATAATATATTGTTTAACAAATGATTCTAATTTGGTACATATTTTATTAAATGTTGCAATTAAGCACTAATACTAAAATTTTAAACAAAAATGCAACAGTCTGCAAACATTATTGTAATAGATCTATAAATTGTAATCATGCTTGATGCTATTATGAAAGTGACAAAAAACATTACAGGGGTTTTGATATAATTTGAAATAAGCCTTTGGCAAGCACTAAACGTGTGTATGTGATCTCTATCAGTCGCCGTTAGCACATGCAAAAGTCCTCTGCAAAGTTCACGGAGTCAAATATTTGGTATCATAGTTTGAGCAGCTTCATCCCAATACAAAAAATAATCTGTTTAATAGCAATATTATAGAATAATGTACAACTTGGAATTACTTTATACTCAGAATATTTTATTTAATGCCTAATGTGGCAACTATTTTACTGTTTAGATATGCTAGTATGGTATTTATTTACTTTAATAAGAATTTATTCAATATTTTTACTCAATCAAGTACTATGAAGCTCGCAGCAATTGACACTTAAAGTATATTAGAATAAACAATAAACAAAATAGACAATACATAAGTGTTATAACCTAGTATATTTTTCAAAATACATATTTATACAGAAAAAAACAATTAAATAATACGAGTAAATCAATTTTTTGAAAAAATGAATGATGTATAAAACATGTCTACTAAAAGTAAAATATTACAATGTTGGACGGGATGTACATATTACAAAATATAATTAACTAATTAAATTTGTTATAATATAATTTTCTAACAATCTATAGACTAAAAGGATATGAAACCATAAACATTAATAGGTAGGCATACCTTATGGTTGCAATTATTACCTACATATGTCATAATACTTATAATGGTATGATATGTCGTAAAACTAAAGTGTACAATATAATAACATATTAAGTCAGTGATGATAATGTCCAATGTACATGTATAAATATATTTAAATTTTATAACTACACATAAAGATCGCTCAATGTTTGTATACCATTTAAATATGTTTATTGTATGTGAATTTATGAGTAAAATATTATGTTCGTGAAAAATAGTACAGATGTTCATGTTATATTCATAGCACTCAATAAAAAATAGTAATAGTGCAAAGCTGAATAAAATGGCAAATTTTCAAAGTGTATTTGTGCATTTATTAATGTAGAAAAATTATTTAATTAACAAATAAAACTGATTGTTACATACTAACTATTATAACAATAAAATATAAAAATATAATTAGTTATTAAACTTTTTAATAAATAATGAACACAATATTCAGTTCTCATATTTTCTTTCACAAAAAACTTTTTTAACTTTTACAACTTACAAGAAAAAAATCAATAAATCTATTGGTAAAATAATTAATTCTTAAATAAAAAATAGTATCAACACGGTTTGGTTTGAAATTTAAAATTTTAAAATTTTATTCTTCTCTAGTAAATATCTAACAGGTTATCAACTGTTTATTTTTAGTTCATATTAAAATCTACTGGTTATCAATGATACAATTTGAAAAAGGTATGTTTAAACTATAAAAAAATTACAAACTGAATTCAGAAATGTAAGAGTATCTTGGGTTAGTTTTTATTTAACTTAACCAATCCCACACCAAACTCCTTAACCTGTAAAGCACACTATACTCTATCTCCGATTAGAAAGAACTTGGTAGTTCTGAGTGAATATCAATTTGTTTAGTAGTTTTATTTTATATAACAAAACCCAAGGTATTAAAAAAAAAATTGCATTTTAAAATATAAACGGTTTTTAAATCAAACTCAATTGATATTCTGTAGACAATTTAAAATATATATATTCTATATAATTCTTAATAAGTTGTAAATGTATTTAGTATAACAATTTCACAAAAGTGAATTTTATATAATAAAATAAAAAGCATTGTGTATTATTATAAATATTGCCATTATTACAAAAAAAAAAAAAAAATGTTAATATTATAATAATTAAAAAGGACGGAATATATCTTCACAGTCATAATCAATTTTTTGATTAGTTGCAGGAACTTAACAACAACCAAGTAAACAAATTAATTCATAAATTCAATTTTATGCTTAGTTAATAATATAAACTAAATTAACATAAAACGATCCTATTACAATCTTTAGTTTAATTTAATATGATTGTATAGTATTTTGTGATAAAGGTTTTACATCTTAAATGTATTCTATCAATTTGTTTAAAAATAACAAGGATAAAACACTTTTTATTTTAATAAACCCAATTCACGGGCACCCACTGATGTTCATTAGATATAATTTCCAAGGCTTCAACAACTTTACGAAATGTCATATCAAAATCTTCATTAACTATAACTAGGTCTATGTACTTTTCGTACATACGTTGTAAACATGCACTTTCTTCCAATGATTTCTTTACGTCATCTTCCTATAACATTTTAATTAAATTTTAAAAAGGTTCATAATATATTTACTAAATGTTTTTATGAACTAAATATTTATTATTTTGTTCAGTAAGTTTGTTTTAAATATTTTATTATTTAAGTATTTTTTTCAACCATATGGACAATAATTGGTAAAATATTAACTTGTAATAAGTTTTATAATTATTCAATGATAATATAATATATATGCTAAATTTTAGCCAATAATAAAACAAAATATGTTTCAATATTCAATATATTAAATTATAGTACCTACACAATTAATCATCAATATTAATCTATGATTTAAATTATTTATTATCAAAATTAACAAGTTTTGGTTAATAAATAAAAATACAATCCATAAATAAACTAATATTAACCAATATTTATTAGATAAAAAGTTTTTTGATTATTTGATTATTTTACCATCTTAAAAGTTTGAAATTTAGTTGAAAATGTATTAATGCTTACAAATATACTAAAATATTGTAATACATAAATGTAAAAATGCTCAAAAGTTTTGGGCAGAATAGAAGTGTCAATGTACCATATACTGAATAAACTAAGTCTATAGAAATAATTATAACTTATGGTTTGGTTGTTAAGATAATCCAAAATATATTATACTCAAATGAATTTCAGAAAATATAAACAATAATAGGTACTACCACTATTATTACTATCTGTATTCAACTAATTGTATTATTATGATTTACAACCAATCATCTTTAATGGTTAATTTTAAATCACAAGGTAGTATACTAGTATTACACTAAATGTAATACGGTTAATTTAAAACTTAACCATGGAATAGTGTAGTAGATTAGTACAGCTACTAAAGGATAAAACATTAAATCAAGTTAATTAAAATAAGATCAGTCTAACTTGAAATAATAAAATTATTCTCGCAGTCTAGTTTAGTTCTAGTCATTTATTTATTTAAATAATAATTACCTCATAAATTGACGCAAGTGATTCTAATGTACGGGCTCTTCTAGAACTGTATCTAATGGAACTTTGGCGATCAAACTAAATCAATATAATAAAAATAATATATTGTACTATATTATTAATATAATCACATGAGTTAACACTACATCAAACTACAGCTAGATGTGAGAAAAGGTATATCACTTTTTAGATTTACTAACAAACTTTTTACTTACTGTTAATGTACGAGTAGAATAACCAAGGTTTCTGGAATAATCATATAGGCTTTTCATCACCTCAACACCAGGTGCTGCTATGAAAATTACATATGGCATGAATTCTGAAGAATTGTGAAGCATTTTTAAAGCCTAAAACATAGTTTCAATGACAATTAACATAAATATAACAATTGAATTTGATGAATTTTAATTAAAAACAAATAAACCAAGAACATATATTGTACATACCACTGGACTGCAGTCCAAGACACACATTTTTCCTTGATTAATAACGTCACGAATGGAATCCAAATTTGTGCCGTATAAATTGCCACCATTTTCACCGTATTCCAAAAACTTATGTTCTCGAATATCATGTTCCATTTGATCACGATCAATAAACCAATAATTTTGACCATTTTCTTCTAATTCTCTTTGTGGTCGTGTTGTGTCTAAAAATATAATTCAAAAAATTATATACAAATTGTATGAAATAATTTGAATAACTTCTAAACCTTAATGACGTCAAATTATAGTATAAAGATTAATCTATTTTAAAACTGTATTTACATGGTATAACTCCTGCAAATCTTTGAGGATCGCTGTTTATCAGACGACCTTTGAGTGTACGTCTTCCCACACCGGTTGTACCGATTATTGCAAGTGTACGTCTCTTAAAAGGAGGCATTTTTGTAACTTCTTCGTACAGTAATAATTCTGCTTTATCAAATTCACCATTCCATTTTGATTGATACATTTTTTTACACTTTTTTTTAGAAATCTAAAGTAAATTTTTCAATATTATTTTAAGAATAAACATTTAAATATAACTTATGATATAAAATAACAACTTTATAAGATCATTTATAGTTATGGTCTATAATTTATACTTTATCCATAACATTAAAATTCAAATATAAAAAATAATTATATTTAATAGATTACCCTAGTTCCACAAATACTAGTTTTATGAACATAGTCTGCTTCTGGTGCTACAAAAGCTTTTCTTCTTTCCTCCAATTCTTGAGATGGTATTAACCCGGGAAGTTCATTATCACCCACTTTCTTTGCTTGCCACCAGTTGGGATCTTTTTGATCCAAAACCTATATTTACGCATAAAAATATACCATATTAACCATTTAGTTCCCTAACAATAACTAGTACATATTTATGATTTTGTTATATAATATCATAATATAATTAATACTATTTTATTACAATAAAAATAAACAGATTTTATAAACACACTATACATAAACTAACCTGAAGAATGTCTCCATGTTTAAATGTTAGACCAATTTCTTTGCAAGGAATTAAATTGTCTTCCAATGGGTTATAATCAAATAATGCTCGCATATAACACTACAATTAAATAAAAACAAAATTAAAATTAGTAGTTAATATGAACAAATGTTAATTGTTTTTAAGCATACTTGTTGGGTTTGAATTGTATTCTTTTGGGAAAATCCAGGAGCAATTCGAAACTGCAACGTATCTTTGCTACGACTAACTTCGTTCAATAAATCTTCAGGACTTTCAACTCTTTCGCCATTTACTTCTAGTATGACATCTCCTTTTTTCAATAACCCTTGTTTATCAATGGTTCCTCCAGCTAATATTCTTGCCACTATAAGGTTTCCATTTTCGTCTTGTTCAACAGTTAAGCCCTGTATAAAAGATATTTGCATTTTATATATATTTTTATTTAACCTATGCAAATACTGTATAAAATATAAACACTGTTTTTATTTGTATTTATAATTTTATAACTAAGAAGTAATGAGACACTAATTTTAATTTTGTTCAGTCATAATTACATAAAATTGAATGCGTCATATAAAATCAAAATTGTGGGCTTGTGAATTACGTAAGTATTAGACCTTATCAATCTATTATTTAGTTTAAATGTAGCTAAAATATGCAATATTTTCATTTAAATGTGGTATATAACAAAGAGAATAGATTGAATTTCTTATTCTAAAAACCTTCTTATTTATAAAATTTGTCATGAAGTGAACAAGTATAAATAATATATTTTAAGCCATTAATAAATAAATATCAAAAAATTATATCTTTAAATTTGAGATCAAGTGAATAAAATTAAATTTTTGGCTCTATGAATACTGAATTCAGGCATGTAGCTAGGATAGCACAATTAAGGCCTAGTGATTATTACCAACATTATTTACTTCCCACAAACTATAAATAATAACTTGAATACCTACTAATATTACACTATACACAAATTACGATTTTTGACTAAGTCAAAAGTCCATAGATTTTAATTGGGGTGGGATAGCCTTATAGACAAAGAAAAATATAACACAGAAACAGACACAATATTGTCACTTTAAATATTACAAGTTAATGGAAAATGCTGAATTGCTAATATAGGAATACGAATTCATACGAATACAATAACTGATTTAGATATATTGTGCCCTACGTTAACACAGCAAATATTACAGGCATATAGGCATTTTCCCCCTAGCTTTTCGGAAAAGTGTTTAGGCCGGGCCACCTTAAGCAATCCTTTAGCTATGTGCCTGGCTGAATTTGTTAACGTAACTAAACCTAACTTGGTAAAAGAATTACGAATAGGTGACATAACACTCAGGCACTCACCAATGGTTCATCTGGTTTTTTTCGCAATCCAATTACTTTGTACGTTTGTGTAGACATTTTGGTTCCGTTCTGTTGTTGTGGTGGTGAGGGGGGAGTTGGAGGTAAATCAGAGGTATCTAATGCTTTCTTCAGTCTCTTTAACGCTATTTTATCATGTACTTCTAAAAGGGTCTAAACATAACATTTGAGATTAAAAAAGATCAATATTATAAATTTTTTTGATAGTTAAAACTGACCTTAAAATGTAATTTGGTAATTATTGAGAGTAAATCTTTGGCCACTGGATGTTGTGACGACGTACAGTGATGACACAAATCAATTAAGGTTTGCTTAGAGTTATTGGCTTCTGGTGCACACGTTTCGTACTCCTCCAAAGAGTTTTGAACCTGCACAACAAAACGACTAATGAAATTAATTTTCCACATAGTTTTAAAGTGTAAGTAATAATAATAATTATGTTTTATAAATTATATTTTAATAATGATGAAATAATATGAAGAGAGAATATAGATAAGTAATATTTTTAATAGTTGTATGTACAACTATATAGACTTCTGTAGTAGTAGTTATACATTGTCCTTAAAGAAAATTATCAATTATACAATGGCTTTAGTTTCCATGGTGATATCGTGGTATACGTCCACAAAACATATGAAAGAAATTTTCGACGGTAAATTTTGTATTATATCAACGAAGGTATTTCAATTAAATTAAATAGCACAACAGCTCAAAAATTGTAAGTAAACTATATGCGTTATGCGTATATAATGCTATACAAGCATACCGTGCATAGTCAGTATTGCACGCATGAGTGCATGACTATATATTCATACTATACCTACATGAGACGTAACTCATAGTCATAAGTCATAACATATTGGGATAATAACCATAGGCAAGTAGAACTACCAAGTATAATGTATAGCTAAAAACGACATTTATCGTATGAAATCGTTTTCAAACAATTATCTAACTGACTAACTATACCTATTACTATTATTATTTATCGATATTAATCGAGATATTAATTGAAAAACAAGATGCCAAAGTATATGCTATCAATACGTCAAAGTTTTTCTGTAGTAATTAACTAACCTAACTAATAGTTCAAAACTAGATTTTTTTTTATAATGTTTCAATATTTATTACACTAGTAAGGATGATTGAAAATAAAAAATAACTAATTAGAAATACTCATTGATAAATGAATAAAATTAATTACTATAGAATACTTTTAATTCTTACTACCTATTTTGTAAATAATAATATAATTGCAAACACTATTATTACAATTATTTTTTAGAAATAAGTTGAATTTTGTCCGTGGCTTTTTTTCCTAGATTCAAATTTCTATATCTATTAAGCAGTATAATTATTTGTATTGGTTAAATTGGCCTTCAGTTTCATATTATTTGTCCAGACTAGAATATTATATAATTTATCTTTAGAATATTAGCAATGAATCTGATAAAAGACATTGTAAGCGTTGTATAGCACTAATGGCTAATGATACGAGTGGGTGCTAACGAGCAAGTCAGCAAGTAAAATTAATTTATATTATTGTTATGTGCATATTGTAAGTCATAACGTTGGACGATCTCTACATTAATATATTATTAAATAAACGACACACCCATAAGGAACAAAACAATACGGTTTCCGATGAGTTAATTTCGGTCCGAAAAACAAGTGGGGAGAAAAATAAAATGCAAGTTCGTGACAATTTTGCGGATATTTGTAAAACATTGTGATAAAAGAAAAATTCTAACTGTGGCTACAATATACACGTCATAATAATAAATATATCAATCGCTTCACTATATTTTAAACCACATTGATACGATTGAATGCAGATTGCAGAATGAGACGTCTGTATTTAAATTAATATGAAAAACAGAATTAATTCGTGAAAAAAAAAAAACAAGGACAATTATTGAGGACACGACGACGATACTCGCAACACTATGTAATAATATAGAGTGACCTGTTAACAATACGACATTGATAAAATAATAACCATTAATTAATAACTCTATTAAATATGCACAGCCTTTAAAATTGTTGATACGGGGCAGTTGAATATAAACATAATGATGGTCGACTCTTCACATAATATAGAAAACATTGGATAATAGAAACGTTTAAAACATCTAAAATTTACTATTCGTCTATAAATTATAAAAATTGGCCCTTGAATGTTCATTGTAACTTTTAAGTTGTCAATCTCGCCGAATATTATTATACAACAATTTTAGTTTAATATAAGTACTATACTTAAATACTTAATACGTAATCTATCTTTATGATGTTTATAATAATTATTATTACCAAAATACAAAACAAATTTGTATTATTTTTCATATTGGTGGTTAAAAAATAAAATACCATTACAATCAATAATATATAAATTATAGGAATCTATTTTTCACGCATAGCAGTGATTTTTGATTTGTTACAAGCACTTATGCGTTAGTTAGACGTAGTTGACACATGTGGATACGAGGTCTTCTTAAGGCTGTAACAACAACGATAATACGAGATGCAGATGGACGATACGTTGTTTTTTTAGGTTTCCCGTAAAAAAAACCACTGGAAAACGGACATGGTGATGTCTTGCCCTACCGCACCTAGTCAAAGAGTAAGCAAGCACTAGCTCTGAAAGAGACTAGAGAGGCACACTTCACACATTGTAACGACGATGATTCTCGACGTAAACAAAACCAGAAATCGTCTACAAGTTTACAACATAAATAATAGTAGGTATAGTAACGAAGGAGGAGCTGATGACGAACAGGTGTGCACCAAACACTGCAATCTACAGAAATAATATAATCACTTGTTATGTAGGTATAGTATATTAAGCTGCGTACGAAACATTTTGCGGTATTAATGCCATATTTTTTTTAACTTACAAGTTAATCACACTAACTTAGTTTAAATACGCGGTTAAAAGTTAAGAATGTTTAATTAAAAAATTATAAAAGTGTATCCCTGACTATTCTCTGTGCTGTAGCGTGGCAGTTAAGCTCCTGTAAATCAAATCCTACATGATATTATCTTCGACTAAACTTGTCCCTATCATAACAATGTTTATATAATTATTCTGACAAAGCAATTAAATATCTATTGAATAATAATAAATTATAGAATGTATAATATACAATATATTATTATATATGCATATACCTATGCGATATACTGAAGTACCTATAGCAGCTTACAAATATCTATTTACTTTTAGATAGGGTAAAATTATTATTTATAACATTATATACGACTCATTTGCATAGTGCATACCTACTTTCGTTGTAGCCTTGTAGGCGTTAGCCAATAGGCTCTAGGTAGGTCGCGTACGTGGTTTTGTAGAGATTTTAACGTTGTTCGAAGCGATGTTATACAATTGATATAGCATCGATTGAATACAATATGCGTAAGTGTAACACCATGTCACCATTCAACTACTCAATAGAGTTTCACAGCAAAGGGAATTGCATAAATCTCAAACGGAAAGGCGATCTGTCGTGGATCGTACAGAGGCAAATACAATGGCAACAATGATATTATAATATTCGACTGAATCACTAATATTCTAGGCGCCACTGTTATTGTTTCTGCAACACAATATAATATTAACTAAACTGTATTTTATCGGTTGAAATAAATTTTTAAAAATCCTGTCAATATAGATATTAATTGTAAAGGGTAAATAACGCGAGCGTAGCAGGGTGGGGTCGTGTGGACGAGAGGGGAGAGGAATCTAAAAAATGAATACGCTCGCGGCTTGCTTTAGTTTATAAAAGTGTATAACAATAATATCGATATGAAAATCTACTCATCAGTAACAACAAAATAGTAAAATCAAACGTCAGGGATGAACGAATTTAATATAATAATATTATAATATACAAACATTACCCGTTAACGACTCTCTCCGAATTCCGTTAGCAGCGGACGACAGAATACTTGTCGAAGACGTGTCTCGCACCTATTACGTACACGTACGCGGCACACACTGCTCGAAAACAACGGACAACAGTTGCCGGCGACGACTCACAACACTGCGCGTTCCGTTGACGGGCGTGCACACTACGCGCGCACGCGCATTACGAACAACAACCGACAGTGTATAATATTATTATTAAACCTGATGCGTGTACCTCCTCGCCGATGACCAATGCCGATTTACGTGTGACAATATCGCAAATTTGATGATGTTCCTGGGTATAATATTATTATTACTATTGTTGTAACACCGTCCTCGGATCAAGAATGCGAAAGAATATAATGGATAATATTATGATGTACACGATTTATTAGTCAATCGATTCTTGGTTATTATAATTAAATAACCGGTATGAATTAATATTGTTTGAAAAATTTTAAAATACACAAAATATTGGTGAACTGTGATCAGATCTGTGAACAGACAATAATAGTCTGGTAAGAACGTGCTTACGGACGACGGTGCGTACCATTGATATACTGACTGTCGTTTGCAATTCAGAACACCGCATTAAGACAATAATTATTTACGACAGAGAAAATAATAAACAAAAACTATTGAGCGGAGAAAAGAGACGAGACACCGAGAGTAGTGGTAGACCATGGTGGGATAAATATTGTCGGCGGTGCGTACCTCCTACCTAGTTTTTTTTTATCTCCAACTCGACCTACACGTACAGCCGAAACGATCGCGCGCATACAGGTGGTTTTCGTTTCTTAACGGATTCCAGTTAAAACACGAATATTATTATTCTCAACCTCGGGTTCGCCGCCCGCCCATGTCCACACTCCTCGCCTGTTGTATGTTATCGTGTACAATAATAATATTAGGTATGTGTACAGGTAGTTATTATTGTAATAATAAAAATATTATCCAGGGCCACCAAACAGAGATTCTTGTTACTCCGATCGTCCACGTTTTGAACCTAATAGGCAACAGCACAGAACTGTACTCGACTGTAGCCTGCAGGTATGCGTCGTCAGATTTTCCTTTTTGTCTTTTCATCCTTATTATGATTATCTTTTTTTTACGCATTGTATGAGTACTCGCTCACTGCTCGACAACAAAAGGTATACCGTACGATTACAATAATACCATATCGACGAACGACAATCATGACGTACCTCTACCGCTAGTATATATATACTATATAGTATGTGTGTGAAACATATATATATCATAATATAAGCTGGAATACCTTCACAGTAGGTTATTGTCCATACTCATTTGCTCGTCGACTGAGGGTGATAGAGAATATAAAATGTTCTGTCTAACTCCTCAATTCTTGAGTTAAACTTTTAGATTATAATAATGTACGTACACCGTATAGTACGACTTCTAAAACCTTTTTAAATAACGTTCAAACTTTAAATCATGTCTAAAAGGAACTAATTACTAGTGAACACTGAACTTAAACGTTCAACTCTCACAACATTAGTAGCCCAGTTTAGCAGCATAAACACTAGGCAATTATACGTCTAATAAATGTTTATTATACCTACCTAAACAAATATACGAATAAACGTTTAATATTCTTACGTTTATAGTTAAAATATATTTTAGTCAAAAGGTGCTAAATCACGACTATTATTCTCGATGAATTACATATTTTACTCTGCTTATATAAAATACGTTAAATTAAATATTCAACTAAGTTTGTTTTGATTCCAGTGATTTTGTATATAATATTATGATAACCGAATATTATTAAATGTACGAATTATTTATCCTATAAATTTACATTATGTACCTGCTATTATATGATCGATGTTAATAAACATGATTTTAACATGCCAAATATATATATATTATATATATTATATATATTATATATACATAATATATATACCTCCATAAATATATATGTACCGCAATCGTGTAAATCCTATAGGCTATAACATCGACGTAAAAATAACCAATAAAAAATCAATGTTCAATTATTTATATAGCAAAAAATATACGAATATTTATAAGTAGATATAATTTATAAGTATCGTAAACGTAAACGTAAAATAAAAACTTACTAAAGAAGTTAGTGAGCTTGTTAAAAAAAATAGAACACTAGAATTTTAAATTACTTAAAGTAATATTAATATTATATTAAGAGGATGTCGCACCCACATATTATGTGTTGTATACGCCTTCCTTATACACGTACTACATGGCAAATTTTCGTTCGCTAGTTTCAATAGCGTGCAGTTAGTTTTGGTATTAGAATGAATTGGCCAACTGTCAAACTTTTAGGTTATCTGTATTCTCTCGTTAGTTTTTTAATATGTTTTAATTTTTAAATGAGTTATCAGTATATAAAGTAAAAATATTTGAAAATGCAAAATATCGTAAAAAACCAACGAGAGTAGTGAGTAGTGAGTAGTGAGTACTAAGATAATGTTCTTACCTAAGCATCTGATAACGGGTCAATTCACTCTAAACTCTAACCTAATTACAAAAACTAACAGCACACTATTAAAACTAGTGAACGAAAATTATCTATGTTATGCTTATTTCTTTTGTCAATTAAAGAGCTTATGTCGGGGCTATTAGATATATACAAGGCGTATTCGTCGTGTTTTCCGCCAAAACACAAACCGGTCAGTGTTTTCCACCACGGATTGAAACACGGCGTATTACATCTGTCGTGTATAGCTATTTCAATATAAAACAATGAGTTTTGACTTCAACGGAAAACGCTGCGGAATACGCGTGTATAGCCCCGGCCTATGAACCAAAATGTTAATTGTTTTTTTAATGACATATTTTTTTTTTTTAATTGTATGCACGTTAAAAAATTGGATCCCCTTATTTGGAAAATTCCTGGGTATGTAAGATAATAATGTGCTAACGTACTATTGTCTATTTTTTATATTGGTCAATACTATAGGATATTGTTCAATAAACGACGCATCACGTTGTCTGAATTTTTATTCTATTATAGGGTAATTACTAATTGTATATTTTTTTTATCGATATTGAAGGGAAATTACCGAAAATATTAAATATAAATATAAAATAACGAGATATTGTTATATAAAAATACTTTATTAGATGGCAGTTACCTACTTAAAAATAAATGTGATCTACTAAATACCTATTAATTAATGGCAATTGATTGTCAATAAGCACTAAGCAGAAGCGATCAACACAATTTTAAAAATTATATCATAACTTAGTAGCTATTGTTTCGCGCGCCATATCAGTGTACATAATATACGCTTCGTGGTCGGAGATTCACGTTACAATAATAATAATAATAATAATAGAGCCTCCAATTGTAAATCATTTTTATAGAAATACTCAAATACTCATACTTTTAAAATTATTAATTTTAATGATTGCAATACACTAATGTTACGAAAAGAAGTATATGATAAAATCGAGGTTGAATAAAGAAAATATGAATTGATAACTAATCAAAATTTCATTAAAAAGATATTAAAATCTTGTTAATACTAAATAGGTAACTTAACTATTTATTTTCATCCATAATTATTAATTTCTTAGTCATTTAAATAATTATTGGTTAACAAGTAACAACATTTGTGTGTGTGTGTAATATTTCATGTCTATTATATATCAGTATCGATATCATTGTCGAATAACAATATAAGAATATAACGATATTGTGATATATTATTACATTATCAGGAAAGAAATATAAAAAAAGCGGGTAAGTCGTGTATGTCGCTCTGCTGTACAGTAGGTTACAAGTGGGTTACTGTAATGGATGGAATTAAATTTGAATCCAATGATATTATATCATTGTATACAAAAAACGATTCTGAGCGAAGACGGTTTATCTGTCTAGGATATATTATAGATTATTAAAAATTTTCAAATCTTAGATTTAAAAAAAAAATTTTTATGAATTTCTAGTTTGAAATAATTTGCGAATTTTCGTGATTTTTACATATGTTGTGAAAATTTGAACTTTAAATGCTTATAAAAAAAAATTGTGACTATATATTTCTTTTATTTTTCAATTGCTATTGTAAAAATATATAATGAGCCTTGTATAAAATTTTAAAATCTTAGATATAAAAGGAACATTTTTTATGAATTTCTAGCATAAAATAATTTACGAATTTTCGTGATTTTTACATAATATGTTGTAAAAATTCAAACTTTGAATGCTTATAAAAAAAAATTGTGACTATGTATTTCTTTTATTTTTCAACTTATATTGTAAAAATATGTTAGGAGCCTTGTATTAAAGTTTCAAATCTTAGAATTAAAAAGAAAAACATTTATGAATTTCTGTCTAAGATAATTTGAACATTGCCGTAATTTTTACGTATTTAGTCAAAATTTGAACTTTAAATGCTTATAAAAAAAAATCGTGCCTACGAATTTTTAATATTTTTTAACTTCTATTGTTACAATGTGTTAGAAGCCTTGTATTAAATTTTCAAGCTTTTCTACCGAACAAATACATTTTTATCGATATTTATAGAAAAAAAAACTAAATAAGTTGAAAAATTAAAATGTCAGTAAACAGCTCAAAACAAATCTAAATATTTTGAAAATTTTATCAAATATATAAAACGCCTATATAAACATTCAGTAAAAATTTCAAGTATCTGCGGTAATTTGTTTTAGAGTTACACCAAAATAAAGAAATCGCTAAAAGTGAAAATCCAATGTTGTAAAAATTTTAATTTCAAATGCTCATAAAAATTTAATTTGAATTTCCGGTGGAATTTTTATTTGTGATAAAGATTAAAAAACTTGTAAAGAATCTTGTATTAAATTTTTAAATCTTAGATTTAAAAAGAAAATTTTTTATGAATTTCTAGCTTAAAATAATTTGTGAATTTTCGTGATTTTTACGTATTTTGTCAAAATTCAAACTTTGAATGCTTATAAAAAAAAATTGTGACTATGAATTTCTTTTATTTTTCAACTGCTATTGTAACAATATGTTAAGAGCCTTGTATTAAATTTTCAAGCTTTTCTGCCTAACAAATAAATTTTTATCGATATTAATTTTAAAAAAACTAATAATGATCGAAAATTTGAAATGCCTATGAATAGTTCAACTTAAGTCGAAATTTTTTGAAATTTCATGGTGGATAGAATATATTTATATAAACATTAGGTGAAAATTTCATGTATCTATGGTCATTTGTTTTAAAGTTACATCAAAAACCAAAATCGATTTTGTCGAAAAATGAGTGTGCGTAAAATCTCGCGTTTTTCCCTTAATTTTTAGTTTGTTTTTCTCAATTATTTAGAAAAGTATTAAGAATTTTTTATTTTTGACCCCCCAAAGTACCAACTAGATTCACTTTCTGATTGAACGAGGTACTGAAGTCAAAAATCGAAGCATTTTTACTGCCCCAAAACGTGATGACAGACACAAAAAAAAAAAAAAAAAAAATCGCTCCGCTCAGAATCTAAAATTATATTGATAATTATAAATTTATAAATACATCGTCAATACTAATAATTGGGTAGACAACAGTAAAAAATCAGAAGTATAAACTATTGGCGATAGAAAGTGAAAAGCTGTAACGGGTCCGCTGTGTTATTTTCATAGACATATATAAACATTGTATATGTCTATGGTTATTTTTCCATAACCCCGTTACGCATCCATCCCCCGCCGTCCTAAAAATTGATAAGCTATCTATCGCCAATATACAAAGAGATATTGACGTTGATATGTTTTTCTACTACGGTTACCGGCTTACCGCTGACGTAATAATTCATAACTTCTACAAAATAAATTGTAAATAATATTTTTTAGTTAATCTTCGGCCTCAGGATACACAAAAATATAAAATGTAAATTTGTATTGGTACAGTAGAAAGCAAAATTCTAGAATTCTACCGCTGCGGGCGAGTACCTGCTATACCTACTTTACCTAGAGGCTAGAATAGAACTAGAATACAGCTATTTACGACGTGGAAAATTTAAAAATAAATACGTCCCTTACAGATCACAGTAGTATGCATTTTATAATTCACATGTATCAATATAAAAAAATAAGTGCTAGCACAATAATATCTAGTACCTAATACATTCGTGTGAAACTGTAGTCTTAAATAATAAATATATCATAATAGTTTCCAATCTTCGAGGTAATTATGAAGTTTGAAAAACCACTTTTCAGAACATTTTATATTCTTGAGAACTTGTAGCAGTTAGGTAGGTTGGTAGGTAGGTAAATTTCACTGCCTTAAGGCAAATTATAGTTTAACTAACTTAATAATAGCTGATCAAGTGTTCGATTTCTGATTAAACTAGTTAAATAGAAGAAATTAATGGGACAATAAACAAACAAAAAAAACTGTGTGTCGTTAAAGAATTCAATGGAATTTTGCATATCTCTAATATACTTTTTTGGTATTTTTTGCACAGTATAAAAATTGTCAAAATTTTGTCAAAAATTATGAAAATAAAAGTCATCATTGTACATAATATCCACGAATATATATAAATTTAAACAATAATTATACTAAATATTTATATTAGATTTTTGAAGTTCAAATACGAAAATTTGATAAATTATAAACAATTATAAGTATAAAGGTAACTTGACCAACTGACCTAAGAATTTACTTAGAATTTTCCTATTAGAAAATTAATTATGTTATAAGAAAATTCTGCGAATATCCAATAGAAATCTAGAATCTAAGATTTTCTTTTATCTGAGAATTGTCTTAGAAAAATTTTAGAAAAGATGTTTATGAATAGGAATTTGATTATATACCTATCTTAGATTTATCTAAGAATGTTCCAAGTGCCATCTATGAATCTGGCTAAATATCTCTGATAAGTATTGTAAGAAAATTAGTACCATGTGTTAAAGAGTTTTAAAATAAATTTAACATTTTAGACAATATATATACTAAATAGTTGTTAATTATTAATTATTACTAACATTATTTTTTCTTAATGCACAATATGCATTCATTGATTTATCATAAGTGAGGTGTTATCCAAGAAAACAAAAATAATTAAACAAAAAAACGTCTATTAGATTATTTCGAGTCTACGTATGCCCTACTAACATGTATTCAATGTTTTAAATACTTCTAATTATTAACAAGTATATATCTATGAATTTGAAATAATTGATTGATGTAATTTCAAATTTTATCAAATTCAATTTTCTCATGTTTATTTTAACTCAGATTTAAAATAAACATAATTGTTTATTAATATTATAATTCAGAAATATATTTATTATTTATTGCATAATTATTCTATGATTTCTTGTGAAAATATAATATACACTAACACATTTATAACTTCTATTAGGTGATACAAAATCTTCTGAATTAAAATATTGAACATTTTTATTTTTAAGTATGAGCCTACATTAAAGAGAAAACAAAAATTACGATTCATGATATTTGAATGTATATACTAGGCAAAGAAATAATTGTTTTGCTTTACTTATCTCGACTTATAATAGCGTATTTAATGGACTAATATACAATATTATATGCTTAATTAAGTAACTATATGACTACCGATCCATGAAACATTTTGATGTTTTTAAAGCATTTCATACTTTTTGAAAAAAAAAAAAAAAATAGGGCATTGTGGACCTAATGAGTATTGGCTCCGTTTAAAATCTAAAAAATGATGTCATACAACATAACCAGTTTTAAAGGGGTATTAAATAGGCAATTTCAACAATATTTACAAAAACATTTTAATATTATATAACTTTAATAGAGTTTTGCTATCAACCATCATTAATTTTCTATAATTATACATTTATTATTAAATTAATTTCTTTAAAAAAAATACCTAAATACTAATAATAAAAAAAAAATAAAAATTTGGGGAAGTCACTCTGCTGTCAGTTAAGTGTGCGTCTGATCATTGAGTTCACAGGCAGGTATACGTTTAAATATCCAATGTCACCAAAATTTACCACTTATTTAAAATGTATATGGCATTACCCTAAACTTTCTCTTTCAAATCCGTCAAGAAAAAAAATGGAGAGTTAGGTATTAAATTGTAAAATGTAAGGTTAAGGTGTTAAAATAAAAAAATTAATGGATTTTCAACTAGGTAGGTACAGAATAGATTACATATTTTCGTGATTTTGAGAAATTTCGTAACAATTATAAAAAAAAAGCGGGTAAGTCGTGGATGTCGCTCTGCTGTAATGGATGGGATTAAATTTGAATGCAATGATAGGTATCATTGTATACGAAAAACGATTCTGAACGGAGATGATTTATCAGTCTAGGATATATTATATTTTAATATTGTCATATATTCTATTTTGAAATAAATATTTTATTTTTCAATTAAGTCGCATTTTGCATAAGGCATAGTTAATCAATTAGTGTAGTTATAATGTAGTTATCATAATTCATAATACCTTATATTATCATATATATACATGTACCTGGTTTGAGGATAAATCGTTATCATTACGCGATTTCATAAAAATTTATAACTCAAACGCTCAAAATATTTTTCCTATAATGACGCTTCAAATTTTCTCTATAGCTATTTGAAGCGAAACTTATGGAAAACTTAGTGTTAAATTTTATAACCTAGGATATAAATACAAACAATATTATGAATTTTGAACTACAAAATAATTTGCAAATATTCATGGTTTTGACGAATTTTTGTCAATATTTGAAATTCAAATGCTAATAAAAATTTAATTTGAATTTCCGGTGGACATTTTTTTTGTGATAAAGATTGACAAATTTGTAAGGAATCTTGTATTAAATTTTCAAAGCTTAGATTTGAAAAGAAAATTTTTTATGAATTTCTAGCTTATAATAATTTACGAATTTTCGTGATTTTTACGTATGTTGTCAAAATTAAAATTTGAATGCATGTAAAAAAAAATGTGGCTTTATATTTCTTTTATTTTTCAACTGCTATTGTAAAAATATATTATGAGCCTTGTATTAAATTCTCAAATCTTAGAATTAAAAAGAAAAACTTTTATGAATTTCGATCTAAGATAATTTGAAAATTGCCGTAATTTTTACGTATTAAGTCAATATTTGAACTTCAAATGCTAATAAAAAAAAATCGTGCATTTGTATTTTTATTATTTTTTAATCACTATAAGAATAACTTATGAGGAACTTTGCATTAAATTTTCAAGTATTTTGATAGGGCCATAAAAATTTTATCGACACTTCAAAAAAAAATTTTCAGAAAAATTGAAAATTTCAGTTGTTTATAAATACCTCAAAAAAAGTCAAAATATTTTGAAAATAAAATCATGTAAAGAAAATGCCAATCCTAATAACTAGTAAAATTTTTCATGTATCTATACTTATACTTTTTGAATAATAACAAATGTTTAAAATCGTTTGAGGATAAATCGTTATCGTTACGCTATTTCGTAAAAATTTAAAATTCAAACGCACTTAAAATTTTTCCTATAATGATGCTTCGAGTGTTCTCTATAGCTACTTGAAGGAAAACTAATGGAAAACTTAGTTTTGTATTTTTTATCCTTAGTTATAAACGCAAAAAATTTTATGATTTTTCAACATAAAACTAATTTGCAAATATTCATGGTTTTGACGAATTTTTGCCAATATTTGAATTTCAAATACTAATAAAAAAAAATTGTGCCTATGTATTCTTATAATTTTTTAATCACTATAAGAATAACTTATGAGGAACTCTGTTTTAAATTTTCAAGTATTTTTATAGGGCCAAAAAAATTTTATCGACACTTCAAAAAAAAATTTTCAGACAAATTGAAAATTTCAGTCGTCTATAAATATCTCAAAAAAGTCAAAATATTTTGAAAATTAAATCATGTAAAGAAAATGCCAATCTAAATAACTGATACAATTTTCAAGTATCTACGACTTTGAGGCTAGCTACTTGAAGGAAAACTTATGGAAAACTTAGTTTTGTATTTTCAATCCTTAGTTCTAAACGAAAAAAAATTTACGATTTTTCAACTTCAAAATTACTTTCACATTTTCGCGTTTTCGACAGATTTCGTAAAATTTTGAACTGTAAACGCTTATTAAAAAAAATTGTGACTTACGATTTTTAATTTTTTTTAGCTACAATAAGAACAACTCATAAGGAACCGTGTATTAAATTTTCAAGTTTTTTTGATCGTCCAACATTTTTTTACCGACACTTCAAAAAAAAATTCTCAAAAAAATCGAAAATTTCAGTGGTCTATAAATAACTCAAAAAAGTCGAACATTTTTGAAAATTAAACTGTATATAGATATCACTAACATTTGGTGACAATTTCAAGTATTTACAGTGATTAGTTTTTGAATTACAACCATATAAAAATATCGATTTGGTCGAAAACTGGTTTTGCGTTAAAATTCCCGGTTTTCTGTCATTTTTTTTTTTTGTTTTTCTCGATTTTTTTGAAAACTGTTGGAAAATGTTTACTTTTGACCTTTATAATGCACCAAGGATCTTCAATTTTACATCGGAGACCACCCCCAAAGTTTGAAATCGAAACATTATTTCGACTAGTTATGCTGTACACAGACAGAAAAAAAAACACACATCATTGTAAAATCAGAATCTAAAAGAATTTATATTTGTACTTTTCAAAATACCAACTACAGATCCAATTTGTTTTATTAGAAACTACCCTCAATGTTGAAAAACGTAAGAATTTTTCTATTTAAAAATATCTTCACAAACGAATTACAATAAAAATGTACAAAGGAAAACACATTATATATTTACATAGTACATTAAACACTTTACAGTTTACAAACAATGTATAGTGCTGCCTATAATATTTTTCTAGATAAAACTTTCACCAAGGCCACTTAGAATTTTAAAATACATTATTTCTAATGTATATATGTCACATATGTAAATAAAACCGAATGAAAATACGAACTTTCATATGACTATTTTCTAAATTCCATTATACTTTTAATTCACATTTGGTCTAGACTTCTAGTGTCATTTATTTTTTTTTAACAAATTACAAATAATTTAATATTATTGAATATGATAACCTTAACATAAACTATACAGTATATGATACATAGGCGTGTCTAGACCTTTGATGCAGAGGATGCAACCTGGTGCGTGCCCAAGGTGCTAATGGCCCTAGCCCCCTTTTTTGAATAATTTTTCTTAATAATTCATGGACTTGAAATTGCAGAGGGTGCAGGTGCATACCCTGCACCCCCATGGACACGCATATGATATGATATAAAGATGTAAATCTGTTAAAAAATATAAGAATACACGACTACAATTCGACTAATATTATTACTTATAATGAAGTTACTAATCAGTAAGCAACAACAGGTTTGTGTAATTATCTATCAATAAACATAAGTACATAACAATATCATAAAAATATTATAAATATATTAGTTATGATAATTAAACATTAAAGCTGAATCGTAGAAAAATATGGCAACCGAAACGTTCGAAACTGCAATTCTATAGGTTCTATAGGAAGATACGAAACAAGTTAAAGAAGTCAAATGGTATGACCTTCTCAACTCCATTCCCCCAGTCTTATAATATTAATATGTATGGTTTCTTTTTATATTATATTTCAATCGCTAGTTTTGAAAGTATAGATAGGTACTTCATATACATAATAAATACACATGACATGAATTCACGAAAATATGGTGGACACTGAACAGGTTGATTATTAATACAACGAAAACTAATATAATATATTTAACTATTTTATAGAAAAAGCCGTAATAACAAAACTTTGAATAATTATCATGCCTGAGAAATATTAATTTTCAAATAAACGCTTTCTAATTACTTATTTATGTAAGCAAATAAATGACTTAAATAAAACTACATTTTACATATACGTAAAAATTAATTACAATTTAGTAGGTACAGAGTAAATTATTATCGGTTGTTCAAATTTACCGCATAACAGAATGATATACAACTTAACAGTTTGTATAGATACTATACATTTGGGCTGAACCCAAATCCGAAATGGGTCTAGAAATTTAAATTTATTTCTGTGGTTTGAATTCAGATTATAATAGGTATAATAACAAATAAATGAGTTAGTAAAAACAAGTAAATAACACTATATATTATATAGCTAGGTCCCGGATTTATTTTAGTAATATAATACTATAGCCTAGTTGAGTTCCGAAGTTTTAGATTCAGAGCACTGCAACAAAATGTATTGATGTGTGTTCTGATAGATATAACCTTTTTTCTGACCAACTTCATGTTAAAGTAGATACTGAAGTAACGGATGCATAATACAATAATCAACGACTCCTTTATATTCTTGACGTAACACTAACAGTGATTTTCACCTAAATTTATACAAATTTAAAAATGCTTTAGCCGGACAATGTTCTCACTGGAAATAAAGTCTAAATTTATGAAGACGTTTAAAGTTGTTTGTAATTGAACTAGAAAAGTTGGTAGAAAAGACCTCCAAAGAGGGAATTCAAAAGCTGATCTGTAAATATAAAAGAGGTATCAAACGATCTGGTGACTACGTCGATAAAATAGAAATAGCTTTGCAATGTATATATAAATATATATATTCTTGCATATCTATATACATTTTGTAGAAATAAATCCACGTAATTATATGTCCAAATTGTCTGGCACTCTAACTATCTATAATTATTCCTATATAGTGACCACTAAGGAATACTAGAGACTAGATCTCCACTAAGATGTTCCAAAAGTATGTAGGTACAAGTGATACAAAGTAAAAAGTTATGCTAACTATATAATAGTATACTTAACTTTACATAAGTAATATACTATATACAAATTCCCTTACTTCAGGATAATATAGCTATAGTATTATATTTTATTTATTTTTAAAAACAATTTTTCAGTTGTAAATATAACGAATTCATTAATAACGGGTAATTCGTAAATTAATTATGGTTTTTACTTTTTTAGAATGAGTTCTTACTTTGTCAGTGTGATATCGGAAATCGAAAAATTGTATAAATAAAATCATCTGAAATACATAGGTGGGTAGCTATATTTTTGAAATCAAAAAATTCTTGGCATAGTTTCTAATTGATTAATAAATAGGTACCATAATTTTAGATTCTGAACGGAGTGATGAATGTATTGATTTTACAATGATGTATTTGTTTTTTTTTTTGTGTGTCTGTACTCTGTGTACAGCATAACTAGTCGAAATAATGCTTCAATTTCAAACTTTGGGGGTGGTTTCTGATGAGAAATTGAATATCCTTGGTGCATTATAAAGGTCAAAAGTAAACATTTTCCAACAGTTTTCAAAAAAATCGATTTATTTATATGGTTGTAATTCAAAAACTTATCACTGTAAATACTTGAAATTTTCACCAAATATTTATGTTATAGTATACATATACAGTTTAATTTTCAAAATTTTTGCCTTTTTTTTGAGTTATTTATATAGACAACTGAAATTTTCGATTTTTATGAGAATTTTTTTTTTGAAGTGTCGATAAAAATGTTTTGGCCCTATCAAAATACTTGAAAATTTAATACAGAGTTTGTCATAAGTTAGTATTGTAGTGATTAAAAAAATTATAAGAATACATAGGCACAATTTTTTTTATAAGCGTTTATTGTTCAAATTTTTACGAAATCTGTCGAAAACGCGAAAATTTGCAAGTAATTTTGAAGTTGAAAAATCACAAAATTTTTTGTGTTTATGACTAAGGATTAAAAATACAACACTAAGTTTTCCTTCAAGTAGCTATAGAGAAAATTCGAAGCATCATTTTAGAAAAAATTTTAAGTGCGTTTGAATTTTAAATTTTTACGAAATAGCGTAACGATAACGATTCATCCTCAAACCAGGTATATATATTGTACATCTATGATAATATAAAGTATTATGAATTATAATAACTACATGCAAAATTTTTGGAAAAATTGATTACCCATGCAAAATGCGTCCTAATTGAAAAATAAAATATTTGTTTCAAAATAGAATATATGACAATATTTAAATATAATATATCCTAGACTAACAAGTCATCTCCTTTCATCTCCGTTTTTCGTATACAATGATACCTATCATTGCATTCAAATCTAACCTACCCTAGTCAGAGGTCCACCCCACCACCTAATGTACAGCAGAGCGACATCCACTTACCCGCTTTTTTATTATTTGACAAATTTTATTGCAATAAAAATTTAACCAGATTAAGTACCTTAAGCTTGCTATTTTATTTGTAAGACATTGCGTTTACAATATTTTGTTAAAGGAAGATTTTTTTTACGTACGTGTATGTGTTATCAATTATTAAGGTATGTGAAATCTTGCAGGCGTGTATATGTATTTGATTACAAATTTACAAACTTGTAGATGGTAAAACAACGCGTATGTTTATGATATAAAATGTGTTCTATACATTTATTGCGATTGAAAATATGTGCTAAATATTTACATAACATAATTTTGGAAATTTCAATGTGTGGCGTGGGAACACGTACGTTGGTATAATCACTGACGTAAGAAAACGCAGGTATTATCTACTTACATATTCAGTGTAAAATACAATACATCATCAAATCGTGTTTTGGTATTTCAAAAAAATACTTACCTATGATAATAATTGATGATATAATAATGTCCCTAATAAATAAATCTATATTATTGAATATAAGTAATACGTATCAATTTATAATATTTAGGTAGGTATACCTATTACTAAGGTATAGTAAAGTACTAATACACGAAATTCCTTATTCATGAATAGAGTTAGAACGTTGATGACTTTTGAATTTTTGTTCCTTGAATTTTTCCAAAAAAATTTGTTTCATGCTTCCTTGATGCAGAATATTCTAATTTTATATTGCATTTTTTTGCATTCGTAACTATAAATGCATTTTTTCATCTTTTAGGTCATTTTTGTAGTTTTTATACAAGGTGGGACATTTTTCTCAAATTTTAAATTGGAGCAAGTGTTAAACCCAAGTTGGGAAACAAATTTAATTTATTTAAAAATTTAAAATCTAACTTCGGACCTGTTTGAGACTTAGAGTGTTATGTTATATATTACACCCATTATCACACCCATATCTCTAGTAAAAATTATTATTTATAAATACATTTTTTTCACTTTTTTAATTAGTTTTTAAATCATTTTTAAGGTAATTTTTTGAAGTTTTTAGGGCATTTTTGCATTTTTTTTAGGGTATTTTTGTGTGAAAATCTATAAGATAACAAAAAAAAAAGTTAGGATACCTACCTATTTACGAATAATAAAAAATATTATCTAATTGCATGAGTATCAATGTACAATTTTAGTAACAGATATATGAAATTATGGTATAATAAATACTCGTATTATATCCACACGGTAAATTATTATAATTATAGTTACACAATGTGATATAATTATACAACGTTAATAAGAATTAACTATAACACAGATTTTTTATCACGCTTTTAACATGTCAATAAATAAAGCAAATGACCTTTATTTACATACAGTACATTATTCTAACAAAATAATAGAATAATAACCACTACCTAAGAAAATTATGTTGTTTGATATGAAAAAAAAAACAGAGAAGTTGCTGTATAGTAGATCGCGAAAACAGCTTCATTGATCAGGTTTAGGTAGTGTAATTTATGCTCTAAGAGACGATTTGTGCTTAGTGTATATTTTTGATATTTTTAAACTGCTTTAAAAAAATTCAAAATTTTAAATAACTTGAAATTAATCTAAATATTAAATATTTTTAATATTGCATTGTGAAGATAGTGAATATAATAATAATTTAAGTAATAGTGATATGTTTTAGCTTTAATCTTTCAAAAACTAGATTTGTGTAGAAATTACTATTTGATTTGTTTTTGTTCGTTATTTTTGAAAAAATAATGTTATTTTGAAAAGTCCTTGGAAATGTATACTTTTGAGTTTTGACCCACAAAAGTATCGACTAGATCTGATTTTCAACAAAAACCATAAATTTCATTCCATTATCAATTTTGAAGATTGAAGCACTTTTTCTTGTTATACGATTTTTATATCATACATTTTAACGTTATTAATTATTTTCAGATTAAAATATGTCGTGCTTATTAAATTTTATCGGTAAAAATTCTAGGGTCCAGTTTAAATTTGCTCCTTGTTTTATATAGATTAGGTTGTCAACGACTTAAGTATTTTTTACCTGTTATATGTATAGATACTTTTCTTATTATAGTTTATATCATATTTTATTCTTCATTAAATCAATAAATTAAACTTACTTTAATTAATGATTCCACAGTAGGATTATCCATCAAAGTTTTCAAAAATATGATATCTGTTTCTTTGGCCTTTACATGATAATTTATTTCGTCCATATTATCACGTATATGTTGAAATGCAGCTGTAAGAATCAAAATACAGATTTTAAAATGAATCATTAAATAGTTAAATATATATAAATAATTGCATATATATGACAGTCTACAGATAGTAGGTATCTGTTATGTAATATTGTGGTGTATTCCTAAAAATATCATGTGTATTATACAACATTTTCATATAAAAATTTGATTTGACTTTCCGGTAGACATTTTTTATTTGATAATAGTAGACACTAGACAAATTTATGAAGAATCTTGTATTGAATTTTCAAATCTTTGATTTGAAAAGATAATTTTTTATAAATTCCAAATTCAAATTAATTTTCGTGATTTTTACATTTATTTTGTGAGAATTTAAACTTAAAATACTTTATAAAAAAAATTGTGACTGTATCTTTAATATTTTAAACTACCATTGTAAAAATAGATTATGAGCCTTGTATTACATTTTGAAGCTTTTTTACCCAATGAATACAATTTTATTGACACTTATAAAAAAAATTTCAAATTTTAAATGTCAATAAATAACTAAAAAAATTGAAAATGTTATCAAGTATAGAAAACGACAGTTTAAACATTTAGTGAAAATTTAATGTATCACCAATATCTTAAATCGATTTTCTTAAAAACCGAATTTGCGTAAAAATTCCCGTTTTTCCTTGATTTTGTTTTTGTTTTTTCCGGCGCTTTTGAAAATTACTTTAAAATTGAAGTTTTAAAATCAAAACATTATTTCGACAACTTATCGTGTACACACATACACACACAAATAATTAATGAATTAATATTAATCAAAAACACTACCATTGTAGAACCTGCGATACATTAATCGTTCCGCTCAGAATCTGAAAATTGTAACTAATGGCATTGCAGCCGATGTTAATAAGGAACAAAAAAAAACTGAGGCCGTGGATACTCAACTACTTTGATTTGGTCATTATATAGTTCACAAAATATTTATTGATAATCATCTGATATTTACTAGCTGGGTGCCATCTGGCATCTGAGACTTTAAAATTGTAAATGTCCTAACCGTCATTTTTCCTTACGTCGCTGAAAATGCGCTAGTCAGGGCCGGTTCTAGCTTTTTCAGCGCCCATTGCTAGTATTATTTCGGCGCCATTTACACTCTTTTTAAACATATAAACAGACAACCGCCTCCCTGATTTTGGCGCCCCTGTGCCGTCACACTCGTCGATCGTATCTAAAGCCGGGGCCCTGGCGCTAGTAGATTCGGCCATATATATTATGGTATACATTTAGCGAGTACCTATACGCTAAAATAAAACGGATAAGTAAATATTATACGGACGTATACCGGTATACCCCGCAAATTACAATACATGACTGATTAATGCCTTAATGGTTATCTATTTATTTATACAACAAAACTGGAAATCCCACGCTTTTATATACCAGCTTAGTTTGTACTGTCGTATTATGTAGATTGTAGTTTAAAATATGTAAGCAGTATTCACGTAGAAAATATATATGTACTTTAGCAAATAAGTTAATTATTGGCGACTGGCGTAGTCAGGCCAGCGAAGTGATATGCGCTGAAGCTACATAAAATTTTACTATTTATTAACGCCGCACGCGCAGGCACGGACAGTCACGCTGTTGTTGTGAAACTCGGCAAGGGCGTAAAGGTGCGACGCACGACGGTCGTACGCGTGTGAACAACGAATTGTCGCACAGGCTTAGTGTTTTGATTTATGGTTGATTATATACTTACAATAATGAACGTGTTTTTTTGAGAGAATTTGACTTTTTATCTTTGATAAAGAACAATTTTAGTAAGAGTAATGCTTTGTCAAGAGGGCGTCTTACACTCTTACTGACATTAAATAAGCGTACACACCTCATATAATTTGACAATTTATAATACTATATTGTTTTTAGTACCCGATGAGAGTTTTGATTTAGATTTTAGAATGTACAGGGTAAGATGGTCTCGGGTTTAAGAACATGTCAGTATACACGGGAGCAGGGTGATACAATACCGTAAATAACTAAATAAATTCAAATTATATCAAATCAAGATTAACATCATTAAATTAAGCACAAGGTATAGAAAAAATAAACTGTGAAGAATAAAAAATAAAATAGAGGTGTTTTAGTGTATAAAAATTGTATTATAAATTATAATTATAAAATTATTATTCTTTTCTATGGGGAAAAAATAATTGTTTTGAGATCCTAACTCTATAATTCTATCATACATTATGCTATAATATGACGTGTAAGAGTTACGCGATTTATTTTTAAGATATTGTACTTAGGGTACATTTTTTTTTTAAACTAAGTCCGCGGCATCTATGGCCATTGGATTGACATTATCTATATTTATATAAACATTAATTAATACCACAACTACTATACATTATTAGTTAATTATTGTACATTATGATGCGATATATGCTATTGAAAGATACATGATAAAGATAGACAGATATTTAGATTTTACTTCGGGTACATTTATTTTTATTAAACCCTTATACATTATATATTAAGCAAGTAATACAGGCGCGGATTCAGTAGGGGTGCTGAGGGGGCTCCCCCCCCCCGTAAGCTGTGTTTTGTTTAGGAAAAATGCCCAGTAAAAAGAATCAAAACTAATTTTAACACGTTGAGTGCCGCGGTCGACGGGTAGTCGACAATTGTCAATTTGTACAGGCATCTTTATGGCAATATGGCCTTATAATTTACTCGGTTATCAGAGCAATTCTTCTGAATCAATTTATCAATTGATTACAAAGTTATATTTAACATAACTGTTTCGTGTAAGTTATTTTTGAACACATATATGCGCGTTACTCACATATTATATTTTATTAGATATTTTATTTTGTATGTGAAATATTTCCCCCCCCCCCCCCCATAATCTCGGGCTGGATCCGCCCCTGAAGTAATACCTACTGCTAAATAAAAATATGTTACAGGTAGCATTTAGAATCTAATGGACTAACGTATAACACCGTATTAAAGAGCATTTTATAATTCTACGTCAAATTTAAATTATAAAAAAAACCAGAAAGCTGGAATTATGAACTAAGATAAATATATGAATATTTGTTGAAGACTGGGAATACGTTATACTATCAAATATTAGATATGTTATGGTGAATTTTACACCACTCTCAGATGTTGTTTTTAACGAGTATGAATAATGTTGTTTTTATAAATAGCTTATTTATATACCATAATTAATAGCCTGCACAATATACTGCAGTTTCATTGTCATCTCTTCAGTTATTTGTTGTCTATACTCTATATATCTAATGCAATTTTAAAAACGTAGAATATTACTTACAACGCTACTTAGATATACTATGTTAAGGTTACCTTTAATCTCGTGGTTATTGTGTGGATACTAAATTTTTACTTTATTTTAAGATAAATTCATCAAAATTACGAAAAGAAAATTAACAGAAATGATTTTGACAGATATAAAAACACTTAGTCACGAATACACTACTGAATATTGAAGAGAGCTGCAGAGACTTTATATTATTATAGACTATAGTATTATATTATTTCAGTATATAGGTACCTTTACGTTTACCTCTTTACCTATATGGTATAGGCTAGATATAACACTTGTGTTACACATGGACACAGAACACTTAAGAGGATGTCAGCACACTATTTGTTTTCTCTCTCTGGCTCACGAGCAACATGGACAAACGCATTTACGCAGAATATTTTTTTTTTATGTAATTTTAGTGTAAAATCACCCATTACAAAAAAGATAAAGAATAATATTTTTGAGGGAATAACATATCGATATTATATTTTATTGTTAGGTACTTGATTTTGTATTCTACTTTCAAAAATAAGCAAAATAATTGTTTTAAGATAATATTTAGACAAATCGATATTATTGTCCTTATTTTTTGGGTGATTTTATTTTAAGATTACTTAAAAACATAAAAAAAATAATTCTGCATAAATGCGTTTTGTATATGTCGAGTGTGGGCCATATAGAGAAAACAAATAGTGCACTGACATCCTCTTAAGTGTTATCTATAAGTATAAAGTGATTGTTGTTGTTTGTAAATAATGTCTATACAAGAATAATAATCGAAATAACTGTAATCATATGGCGTTATGACTTATGAAACAATATTTGTATCTAGGATAGGTTCTATTATCTATGGTTACGATTATGCATAAATAATACGTAAACATAATAATATGTAGATTGTTATTTGTAGATATACCGTCAAACCAGGTGACTTGAAATGATATTTTTAAATACGTTCCGTATTATTTACTTATTTATCATAATGACGCCCGCCGTCGCCCATATGAACTATGATTCTACCAAAATACAGACCAAAATGTAATTTAAAAAAAA
Source organism: Diuraphis noxia (assembly GCF_037042655.1). Classification (NCBI taxonomy): domain Eukaryota; kingdom Metazoa; phylum Arthropoda; class Insecta; order Hemiptera; family Aphididae; genus Diuraphis; species Diuraphis noxia. The sequence continues at coordinate 59,786,760 of NW_028301711.1, forward strand.
AAAATGTTACAACACTTAAATTAAGAGTTACTGAAGTCGTAGTTTAACGAAAAAATCTAAGGTATTGTTATTTTTTATCGTGGATTCATAGACCATAATGTATCGTTATACTAAGCCTTTTGGTTAAAGGAACCAAAGAAATCATTGTCTTTTAAAGACTTCGACGTCTTCAACGATTACAAATTGCAACCGACACATATAGGTCACAATAGATATTGTCTTTAGCAAGGGTTGCCATAAAAATTGTAAAATACGAAACAAAAACGTTGTGATAAAATGAACATCGAAATTCTAATTCAAATCCAATAATAAGATTGTAAAATCTAAAAAAATGTGATATTAATCAGTAATCACATGCCACAAAGAATCGACATTAGATTATGGCTAATCTTTAATACGAGTATACGACTATAACAAGTCCGTTGAAGTACCTAGATTATACGTTATGATAGCATAATTCAAACACCCACGTTTCTGTGACTTATTCAATAATACATATTTGATGCACTTATACGACTTATCCAGGAAAAATAAAGTTATTCTTTTAATAATGTTATAATTGAAAATTTTTAAATGTTTTAATTTTTGGGTTGCACGACATATCATTGCCACCCCCCGCCAACATGTTAAAATTGTCAATACAATAAAAGTTCCCATCACACAATTTGAAATTTACTCGAAAAAAATGAAAAAAAAAAATGAAGACCTACTATTCGTTTGAAAAATCTACACTAACCTAACGCGTGATTGGACTGAGTGACAAGAAACATACGTCATCTGCTCAAACTATCTCCCTATAGACTTGGAACTGAATTTGGAGATGATGTTTTTAAATTAATATTACAAATTTCTAAATGAAATTTGCAGGGAGCTGACACGAGGATCGTAAAAAACCCGTATATTTTACGAGACAGTCGGTGGATACCAGATTGTAAATTCGTTCTGTTAAAAAATAATACCGTTGTCGTGGATCTTGTGCGACGAAACGTGATCGACGCTGGCCATGCTGGCCAATAATTCTCGCCGGTCCGACTTGTTCCTGACGAAAAACACCATCTCGACGTCACACCAGGGATGCGCACGAAAACGATTATAATGTTATAATATCGAACAGGACCGCGCCGAAACGTCGGCCGTAAAAGCTGTGAACGACACGCTGCGGTAGACGTCACTTGCAGCAGCGGCACATACGATATGATCGCCACGGTGAACGTGCACCGACTACCTTCTGGTTTCTACGTACGAACGGACTTGCGCCCGAACACGGCGGCGGCGGCGAATAACAACCGAACCGAAAAGCGACCGTGCGCGTACCGGGGTGCGTACGTGTGCGCACCACGTAGACGTGGTCGAGCGTCGTCGCCGTCACCGGTTGCGCGTGTGCGTGCTTGTGTGGGCGAGGCGGGGAAGAAGAAACCGGTGAAAACGACCGCGGTAGACGAGCACCGCTCCCCGCCGCGCCCGACCCCGTACAGGATTTGCCCATAACATATAGATGACCGCCTCAGCCGGTTTGGCGGGATCTACGCTGCCGCCGCTGAATGCTGATCGTTCCTCGAGACTCCGACCACGACGGCGTGGCGGCGACCAGCGTTTGTCGTTGCGATGCGCACGCGGGTTTTCGTATCGCGCGCTCGCGGCCGAGAGAAAGGATCGAGGCGAGTCCGCCGTCGGCTGAATATAATATGTTATGTTTTAAATTTTTAAACAGGATTTTAACGGTTTACTAACATTTTCTTCAATGAAACTTGCAATATATTTAAGAACAATATTATTTTGATAATAATAATTCTTATTTATTACTACTATATCATACCATTTGGTTGACACCTTGCTAAATAAAGACCGAAAACAATTTATACTTCTAAAATATGAAAATCCGGCTGCATACTAGTTGCGGTCATGACGATTTTTGAGATAAACAGATATAACAGTTGCGGTCACGCCAATTTAGGTAATATCTTAATTGCGGTCATAGCTTAATTAACTCCAATTCCAGGCGAAATTTATATTATACGATTTTAAACATATTTTTCGATATAATGTACACAGCGTTTATAAATAAAATAGATTAAATTGTATACTCCGATCATAGTTTCGAATATTCGAATAATTTAAACATAAGTATCAACATTTTTAACCATACCTACACAATAAATAATAGTGTGTAGACAGTCCTAAGTATGTTACATTTTCGATATAAATGGGAAGGAAAATGTTGATTGATACATTTTTCTAAATTAAATAAATAAACGAAATATTAATTTCATATTTAATTATTATATAAACTATATTAACTATATTATATTATATTATTTAGTATAGTTAGTTATTATTATTTGAGTGACCGCAACTGTATGTAACCTTTTTGATGGGTGACCGCGACTAGTATGTAACCTTTTTGAGGGGTGACCGCAACTAGTACACACCGGAAAATCCATATGGTTCCGAACCCAAGTAGGTACCTGTTGTACCGGAACCGTAATTACATTAGCGAAGATGTATCACCCAATACCCATTATATAAAACTCATTTTTAATTGTAAAATATCTTTTAAGAATACAACGAACTTATTTGTATTCATTTAAAATATGTTGGTCCGTTTTAAGTTATTTATTTACTTTTGAAATGTTTAACTTTTTTTAGGTTTTGTAGATTTATGTTACCTACCACATAATTTTCTGTATCAAAAAGCTTGATAAACGATAACTAATAAATTTAAAAAAAAAAAGCGAGTAAGTCGTGGATGTCACTCTGCTGTACTGTAGGTTACTGTAATGGATGGGATTAAATTTGAATGCAATGATATGTATCATTGTATACGAGAAACGATTCTGAACGAAGATGATTAATTGTCAGTCTAGGATATATTATATTTAAATATTGTCATATATTCTATTTTGAAACAAATATTTTATTTTTCAATTAAGACGCATTTTGCATAAGGCATGGTTAATCAATTAGTGTAGTTATCATAATTCATAATATCTTATATTATCATAGATATACATATGCCTGGTTTGAGGATAAATCGTTATCATTACGCGATTTCATAAAAATTTATAACTCAAACGCTCAAAACATTTTTCCTATAATGACGCTTCAAATTTTCTCTATAGCTATTTGAAGCAAAACTTATGGGAAACTTAGTGTTGAATTTTATGACCTTAGATAAAAATACAAACAATATTATGAATTTTGAACTACAAAATAATTTGCAAATATTCATGGTTTTGACGAATTTTTGTCAATATTTGAAATTCAAATGCTAATAAAAATTTGATTTGCATTTCCGGTGGACATGTTTTTTGTGATAAATATTGAAAAACTTGTAAGGAATCTTATATTAAATTTTTAAATCTTAGTTTAAAAAAGAAAATTTTTTATTAATTTCTAGCTTAAAATAATTTGTGATTTTTACGTTTTTTGTCAAAATTCAAACTTTGAATGCTTATAAACAAAAATTGTAACTATGAATTTATTTTATTTTTCAACTGCTATTGTAATAATATGTTAAGAACCTTGTATAAAATTTTCAAGATTTTCTACCTAAAAAATAAATTTTTATCGATTTTAATTTTAAAAAAAACTAATAATGATTGAAAATTGCATATACCTATGAATATTTCAATTTAAGTCAAATTTTTTTAAAAATTTCATGGTGGATAGAACATAGATACTTATATAAACATTTGGTGAAAATTTCATGTATCAATGGTCTATAGTTTTAAAGTTACATAAAAAATCAAAATTGATTTTGTCGAAAACTAATTGTAAGTAAAATTTCCTGTTTTTCCGTTAATTTTTAGTTTGTTTATCCCGATTATTTAGAAAAATATTAAGAATTTTTTACTTTTGATCTCACAAAGTATCAACTAGATTCACTTTCTGATTTAACAAGGTACTGAAGTTAAAAAACAATGCATTTTTACTGCCCTAAAACGTAATGACAAACACAAAAAAAAATATTCATGGTTTTGACGAATTTTTGTCAATATTTGAACTTCAAATCCTAATAAAAAAAAGTTGTGATAATGTATTCTTATAATTTTTTATTCACTATAATAATAACTTATGAGGAACTCTGTTTTAAATTTTCAAGTATTTTTATAGGGCCAAAAAAATTTTATCGACACTCATCAAAAAAAAATGTTCAGACAAATTGAAAATTTCAGTCGTCTATAAATATCTCAAAAAAAGTCAAAATATTTTGAAAATTAAATCATGTAAAGAAAATGCCAATCTAAATAACTGATAAATTTTTCAAGTATCTATGACTTATACTTTTTGAATAATAACAAATATTTAAAATCGTTTGAGGATAAATCGTTATCGTTACGCTATTTCGTAAAAATTTAAAATTCAAACGCTTTTAAAATTTTTACTATAACGATGCTTCGAGTTTTCTCTATAGCTACTTGAAGGAAAACTTATGGAAAATTGTGTGTTGTATTTCTAATCCTTAGTTATAAACTCAAAAAATTTTATGATTATTCAACTTCAAAATTACTTGCAAATTTTCACGTTTTCGACAGATTTCGTAAAATTTTGAACTATAAACGCTTATTAAAAAAAAAATTGTGACTTACGATTTTTAATTTTTTTCAATTACAATAAGAACAACTCATAAGGAACCTTGTATTAAATTTTCAAGTTTTTTTGGTCGTCCGACATTTTTTTACCGACACTTCAAAAAAAAATTGAAAATTTCAGTGGTCTATAAATAACTGAAAAAAAATCAAAACATTTTGAAAATTAAACTTTATATAGATAACACTAACATAAACATTTGGTAAAAATTTCAAGTATTTGCAGTGATTAGTTTTTGAATTACAACCATATAAAAAATCGATTTGGTCGAAAACCGATTGAAGAACTATTCATAGGCATATGCAATTTTCGATCATTATTAGTTTTTTTAAATTAATATCGATAAAAATATATTTTTTGGGTAAAAAATCTTGAAAGTTTAATACAATACTCTTAACATATTGTTACAATAGCAGTTAAAAATAAAAGAAATTCATGCTTACAATTTTTTTTTATAAGCATTATAATTTTGAATTTTGAAAAAATACGTAAAAATCACAAAAATTCGCAAATTGTTTTAAGCTAGAAATTCATAAACATTTTTCTATTTAAATCTAAGATTTGAAAATTTAATACAAGATTCCTTACAAATTTGACAATCTTTATCACAAAAAAATGTCCACCGGAAATTCAACTTAAATTTTTATTAGCATTTGAATTTCAAATATTGACAAAAATTCGTCAAAACCATGAACATTTGCAAATTATTTTTTAGTTCAAAGTTCATAATATTGTTTGTATTTATATCTAAGGTTATAAAATTCAACACTAAGTTTTCCATAAGTTTTGCTTTAAATAGCTATTAGGGAAAATTTGAAGTGTCATTATAGGAAAAATATGTTGCAAATGTTTTGAGCGTTTGAGTTTTAAATTTTTATGAAATCATGTAATGATAACGATTTATCCTCAAACCCGGTATATATGTATATCTATGATAATAGAAGGTATTATGAATTATGATAACTACATGCAATGTTTTTGGTAAAATTGATTAACCATGCCTTATGCGAAATGCATCTTAATTGAAAAATAACATATTTGTTTCAAAATAGAATATATAACAATATTTAAATATAATGTATCCTAGACAGATAAACCATCTCCGCTCAGAATCGTTTTTCGTATATAATGATACCTATCATTGCATTCAAATCTAACCTACCCTAGTCAGAGGTCCACCCCACCACCTAATGTACCTACAGCAGAGCGATACCCACTTTTCAGCTTTTTTATGTATGAAAATGAAAGCAAAATGTTTTTTTGATAGTAAAGATGTTATAGAAAAAATACGATGAGAAACGGGCTGCATCCGAGTTTCGTCCCGAGAACCTTTTTTTATACCAATTCCATCCCTGTTAAAAAAAAGGTATATACCAATTCCGTCCCAGTTAAAAAAAGGTATATACTAATTCCGTCCTTAATAATTTTCATAATTTAGTCGTATATATATATTTTAGCGTTTTTAAGAACATATTAGCATTATATTTTAAGCATTAAAGAACTTAAATAACCGCTCTTTAATTATTATAAATTTAGTAATCTTACCAATTTTTATATAATATGCTTTGCATTGTTTTCGAATGCACTTCCATTGTTCAATATCGTTATTCAACTCTTTATGAAAACAAAATTTAAATTCATTTTTAATAATTAACATTTTACCTTTTTCATTCTACATATATTGTAGACTATCCATTTTTAATATATATTAACGAAGCACGAACACGCACAAATAACGACTGAAAAGTGTATTTGGTTCAATAACTGAAATCGTATTATCTTTATTTCTAATAAATTAAATAATATAATAATAATTAAATAATAAATAATTTAATAATATGATATTATTAAATTCGGTTATTTTGTGCGATAACTGATATCATATTATCTTTATATCTAAATGATGTGATATTGTTAAATTCGATTTGACACGGGACGAAATTGGTATATCCGTCAAAAAAACCCTGGACGGAACTAGTATATCTAAAAATTCAATTTTTGTAATTGGGACGGAACTCGGATGCAGCCGAGAAACGTTTTTTTTTGACAATTGGCCTGGTGGTGGGAAAAAATTGGCCTCTTTAATTGCATGCACACCCTTAAAAAAACTGAAATGGCACCTATGACGCCAAGTAGTAGTTTTATGTTGAGGTATTATAAATTATAATACGCTATCACTTTATTATCTATGGTCTATAATAAACGGAACTATACTGTAACTTTACTGTATTAATCTATTATAAATTATTATATTATATTAATTTAATTTAATCTTCAACATGCCAATGAGAAGATATACAGGTTTTGTTCAAGATTGTGATTTATAAACCAACCTAATTGTTGTATCTGTTATACTGTTTTACTAGAGAGTAAAATAAAAAAAATCGTCCAAACTTAGTAGACGGTGTCGTCGTATTTACAGTCTAAACCCGATATCGTACACCGGTACACTGGTATCTCGGTTTTCTGTTTTCAAACTGTATGTTAGTTCTTTTGAAACCGTAAATGTACACTGCTCAAGTATAATATTTAAACAATACGTACATGTATTATTTGCAAATAGGAAAAGTGCGTGTTCAAACAGAAAGTATATCTTATGGCTTAAAGAATTTTATTCCATGATAAATTAAATATTTGTATTTATGTTTAAAATAATATTTAACATTAGGTTTTACTGAAATTTAGTCATGTGATAAAATCTACGATTTTCCGTAAAAATTGTTCACCCTTATTATTTTGAAAATGATTAGGTATTTCACAAATTTCTTAAGAATTTACATCAGGCATATGAATGGTAGTTATAAAATCCAGAAAGTATTACATATTAGATTATAAGAACCAAAATATTATCAAAAGATAAATAAACAATTAATTTTAATGATAGTAAATGTCATATGTTATAATTAATTAGGGTTCTTTCACTGTACGCCTTCCTCCTCATAATATATCTGTAAATATTTTGTAAAAAAAAAAAATAGTTAATTATATGATAAAATAATATCATGACTCAAACGATTATAAAAAAGAAAATGTTCTTAACGGTTATTCCTATTCTTTATTTATACATACTACATAGTTAGGACAACATGGATTACTTAGGTGTTATACATTCTTGGTTTACCTAAGAGTTAAAATTTTAAATATTATAGTTATAGATCAAGAACAAGTTTAACACACAACGCTTTTTTTGTTTAAATACATGTAGTAAATATCTCATTAACCTCACGTAGGATATAATATTTAATATGTACACTTATTAGTTCCCTATTACTCAGTGGCGTACGCAAGGGGGGGGGGGCTGACGGGCTGAAGCCCCCCCATTTCCCGTATTATCGTATTATTTTTATTTTTAAATCTACCGACGATTCAATATAGTACATATCTAAGTGTGTATTTCCCCATTTATTACAACCACGGACTAAGATACCATATATTAGTATATTGTATATTATTACTATAATTAATATCTTTAATTGTGATGACGACCACAATTCATAGATATGTAGATATCTATAATCTATGATTCCAACCGAACGTACTATGTTACCAACAATCCGAACAACGTAAATCTATAAAAATAGCCAACATTCCTATTTCCGATAATTTTTCGACTTTCGTTATTATACATCAGTTATCTATGTAATTTTGGAAGTTCTACAACAATTTTCAAAAACGTCACCTAAACGATTACAGTTATTAGATTGGACTAAATAAAAATGTTTAAACAACAAAATGAGCAATAAAATACATTTAGTCCAGTCTAATAAGTTTAAAATATATTTACACTAAAACACTGTAAATTACAGTCATTGGAGTTTTTATTAAAATAAATCATAACCTTATACCGGAGACTAATAATTTCTAATATTAGATGTATTACCAAATTCATAATTATAAGAATACTTATTTATACTTATATTTTTGTAAATCTTCATTATTAATTTTTAAGGAGGTATTAGAGTTGTTCTGTACACCATATTTATGTTTCACAACATATATGATCTAATAAATTAGGGGTAAAAAAAATATTTACATATCTAAAAGGGTGTTTCTAATTCAAGGATATCACTAGGTAAATCCATTTTCAAGCCCCCCCCCCCAATGTAAAATCCTGCGTACGCCACTGCTTTTACTTATTTTGTAATAAAATATTCTAGAACATTTTTTTTAAAATATACCAATCATCAGTAATATTAACGTTAGTATATGTATTATCACCATGACGTTTGTGAAATACCTACAATAAAATAAATGAATAATAATCAAAACATTCCAGTTTTTAATCTCTTCATTTTTTCTGAATTAAATTAAATTAAAAATGATTGTCTTTATTAAAAATAATGTCTGATACATTTCAACGGATTATCTGGAGTAGGTACATACAACATACATTCTATTTTAAATTAAGAGAATATTTTTCAAATTATAGATGCAAAATACACCAACTTAGTACTTATTACTAATACTGAATTATAAGTACGTTAAACATGTATAAAAATACAATAATATGAAACAATCAGATTTTTCTTGAAAGATTTTAATGTAATGAATTTAGGATATAATTTATAATACAGCTCACCCTTGTAATAGGTAAATTAAGAACATTTTTCTACAATATTTGCAATTACTTTACGTATAAATCAATCAAATGTGTTTTTTCTACTAGAAAAAATAATAAACAATATAAAATTATTTGCTATCTAGGTCATTGACCATTGCAGGGTTATATAATTTTACTAATAATATTTTCAATAGGTATACGCGGCATACTATATTTATTTTACTAATTTTGTATGTAATATGTACCTACATAAAAAGATATTTTTTTATATTTATATTTTGTTCCTTAACTGTTTTTGTAAAAATTATAATTCATTATCATTTTATAATATTTAAAAGCAAATGTTCAAAACATTATTCATGAATAACAATTTTACGATTATTTCATAAATGTCTGCAAATAGGTTTTATTTAAATAAATATATGTTTAAAAAGAGTCGTTTACATTTACATACAGTTTTAATTAAATAATGATCGGCCAACACGCACACCAACACAAATATATTCAGTGGTTCACAAATATTGGTGAGAATTTTCAGCGGAAATATTTAAAAGAGTATATGATGTGTAACAACTAACAAGTTGGCGGAAACGAATGGATTACATATCATTATTATAATTTTTAATATAAATATGTGCAATTGCATTTCATACCTATGTATGGCTTCCGAGTGATATATATGCATTATGTATTACTCATTATACATACACTATTTACATATATAACACATATTATTGTAATGATTTGAGCAGGTACACCTGCTTCCATTTTATCCATAATTTGATTCTAAATGACAATAGTAGATTTTTAATTTATAAAAAGATAAATATATTTTTTAATGTCGGAATTATTTTTAGATTATAGATAAATAGTACATACTTGCACAAGACATATTATGATTGTAAAATAAGTGTGTCGAGAATTTTAGATTATTTATTAGAATTAATATTTAATATCGTTATAAACTAAGAACACATGGACAATAATAGATATAGAATATTGGAACACGAAAGGTTTTACTATTAATATTTCGTTTAAATATGTGGTATACCGCTTGTAATATTAGATAAAATTTAAATATTGTTTGTTAATCGTTATTGCATAATTGGAAACTCTTTAAAACCATTAACTTTTTTTTCAATCGATCCGTAAAATATGCTAATGTTTTGTTGATTATTTTCAAATAATTTCAAAAAAATTATTGAATTCGCAAACAAACATTTTTAGACTCTGAGCGAAGCGAAGAATGTATTGATTTTACCATGATGTGTGTTTTTATTTTTTTTTTTTGTGTCTGTCATCACGTTTTGGGGCAGTAAAAGTGCTTCGATTTTTGCTTTGACAAGCATTCAAAGTTTGAATTTTGACAAAATACGTAAAAATCACAAAATTTCGCAAATTATTTTAAGCTAGAAATTCATAAAAATTTTCTTTTTAAATCTAAGATTTGAAAATTTAATACAAGATTCCTTACAAGTTTGTCACACCGGAAATTCAAATTAAATTTTTATGAGCGTTTGAAATTTAAATTTTTTCAACAATGGATTTTCACTGGATTTCACATTTAGCGATTTTCTTATTTTGATGTAACTCTAAAACAAATGACCGCAAATACTTGAAATTTTCACTGAATGTTTATATAGGCATTTACTATATTTGATTAGATTTTCAAAATATTTAGATTAGTTTTGAGCTGTTTACTGACATTTTAATTTTTCAACTTTTTAGTTTTTTTTTTCTATTAATGTCAATAAAATGTGGTTGGGTTGAAAAGCTTCAAGATTTAAAATAAGGCTTCCAACATATCGTTTCAATAGCAGATGAAACATATTAAACACTATATAGGCACGATTTTTTTTTTTTTATAAGTTTAAATTCTAACAAAATACGTAAAAATGACGGCAATTGTCAAATTATCTTAGATAGAAATTCAAAAAATTTTTCCTTTTTAAATCTAAGATTTGAAAATTTAATTCAAGATTCCTTATAAGTTTGTCTAATTTTATAAAAAAAAAAAAAAAAAATGACCACTGGAAAGTCAAATATTTTAATAAGTAATAATAATATATAATATATCCTAGACAGATAAACCATCTCCGCTCAGAATCGTTTTTCGTATACAATGATATAATATCATTGAATTCAAATTTAATTCCATCTTCCATCCATTACAGTAACCCACTAGTAACCTACTTTACAGCAGAGTGATATTTACTTTTTTTGTGTAGATATTACAAGTTTTTCTCCAGTTATTGTTGTTACACCCGATATTACTATAGTTATTCCAATATACTCTATAATTCAATAGCTTAAAATATTTTAATAACTTAGGTATTTGCATATTCTAAAAACCTATTTATAAAATATTGGCACCTTTTTAGAATCGATTGGATAAATTCACGGCCAACTACACTTCACAGACATTTTGAATTTTTCACTATATGAAGTCACAACAGACGACTGACAAATAAACAGAGACTAATGACAATAGATTTGAATTTTATAAATTTGTATTATAATTTATAAACAGTATTTGTGTAAATTATTAATATTTCATTTAAATTTTAGTTTATTGTACGTTAGCGATTATTAATTTTAAAAACTGTAAAAAGTCAATAAGCATTAGCTATTAGGAAAATAAAAATAAATAATGATTACTGACGGTTAGGTAAGTACACAATAACAATAATGATTTTAAGGGCTGAGGGTGAGTTGCGGCCCGACCTTTCGTTTCCGGTGTTGGAGACCGGTGAATTCCGGCCCGATAATATTTTAGGCATAGGTTAGTTGCGGCCCGAATAATTATCATTACATTTGTACCTTACTTATATAATATATATTATATTATATACCTATTACCTATGTACCGTATAAACGAAATGTTCAATACGTATGGGAAGTTATATTTTTGTATATAATATGATAAAGATAATATAGATCGTTTTATCGTTTTATCGTATTATCTGCCATATATGACTTACATTATGAATGCTTTAATTTTTTTTTGGCATTATTATCATAATATATTACACCAATTATACTTTTATTTTTTTTTATTTTTTATTATTTAATATAATGTCATAATATTAATATATTATATTATATTCAATAATTTTATGAATACTTTTATTTTCTTTACGACCAATATTAATATAAGTACGACAATTTATTCTAGAAAATACCTTCATAATATTGTGATGTTTATATACTATTACTATATATAGACATATAGTATATAATATATACATTATTGTATGGCCGCAATTCGTACGTACCTTTCATAAACCCGGGCTGCAACTCGTACGTACCTCTCATAAACCCGGGCCGCAACTCGTACGTTATTTAGGGTTTGGACCGCAACTCACCATCACTGATTTTAAGCACAACTTTTTTTTTTATCTATAGGAACATAATTCATATAATTTTTACATTTTAAACAAATAAAGAGTTTTTATACTTCTAAATATTTAGCTTAGAAATAATTGAAAATCAAATAGAACATTTTAATATCTAGGTAAGTTGAATGTAAGCTAAATATTTTTGTATAAATATTTATATAAGCTCGTAACTAATTTAAAACGAATAATTAACAGGGGCGCACCCAGGATTTTTTTTTTTTTTGGGGGGGGGGGATTGGGCTGAATTAAAATCATTTTTATATTAATAGGTTAATTAATAGGTGACGATAATAATAGACAACAGAGGTCTCTCCCGGGGGCCTGGAAGAGACAGGTATAAATATAATATAATATTATGTTATACCTACCTAATGTTTCAATTTCGATAGTTGATAATTTTTTTGTATAATAATTTAAAGACAATTGTCAATATACCAAATATAATTATCAAAATGTTTGGGGCTAGCCATTTGTGGGAGTGAGGCTAAAGCCCGTTAGCCACCCCTTTGGGTGCGCCCTTGATAACTAATAAGTGCTCCCTTATACATCTAGTTAATAATATTGTATTATAAAATTGTGTAGATTGCAGTATAAGTAGGTGTATATTGTATATCTATTATAATTTTAATTCAATATCCCTTTGAGCAACAAACGTAACTAATAAATAATATTGTCGTTATCTATGAAACTATTAACAATTCGTAATTTACCTCCGTAGGAATGTATAATAGCCAATTGGTAAGATGCCCAATAGTTGTTTCACAAAAATAAAATAAGTTTAATTATACTGTCATCAATGATGTCAATCGGTGAGATGAGACATTTAACAAGTCGGTATAACTGCAGTAGTATATTGGTGTTAGTGGAAGCATTTTTTTATCGTATTTAATTAGAGAGTCTACATGTAAGAACCTATAAAGGCATTAAGGCTTTCTATATTAAACTATAGTGTATAGATTACCTTAGTATTAGTATTAATAGTAGGTACTTTATATTATTATATTAGTAATACTCACATCAACTATAGCCTGTTAATATTGAATTATTTTAATTGAATAAGCGATTATTAAAATTAATTTATACGTATTACACTTTAACCACATAAGCTCATTGTGCCCCCAAGGGTATAGATTGTGTATTTCAAATAAAGAAAAAAAAATATTAGTAGGTAATTAATAAATAAAAACTAATAAAGCTGATAACTCACTATTATAAATAAACAAGCTGTATTATAATTTATATAAATATTTTTTTTTCTTTAATAAATGTTACTTTATACTTAAAACATGTGTTTTAGTGTTTATTATTGTAGTCAATATTTTCATCTCCTGGATTTTAGGTACACCGAGCGTAATCACCAATATATTTGAAAATGTTTTTCTCAGACATACCTAGTTAAATTATACAACTACCTAGTTATTTACAATAAGTTTACTTGAAAGTTTGAAATATAATATAATTATAGACTCCGGATCTCTATTTAAAAAAAAATTTGAAATACGATGCTTATATTATGCTCTAGAAAAATCTATATACATATATTATATATTTTTATTTCATTATCTTCAAAACAATAAAAATATGCAAATCAAAATGTTTTTCCTTCAATGAAAATATATACCTAGGTACACGAGAAAAACCACACGGTGAATTTATACATTAATATCGTTGCTCGTTTCAACATTTTTGAATACAGAATTAATGTGACCACTGAACAACTTAAAACAAATTTTGAAAAAAAATTATAATTAATAAATTATTACTAAAAAAAAAAATAACGTATAATATTTACGTTGATTTATATTAAAATGAATAACAATTATCTAAAATTTAAATAAGTTAATATTTATTTCTCACGAATAAAAAAAATATTTAAGATATCGATATATTTGTGTAAAACTAAATACTTCATAACCCCTGAAATATATTCAAATATGCAATAAAAACTATTTCTTGTGAACTGTTTGTTTAATGAATCGTATTCGTTTTTCAAACTCATTTAACTCATTAAAGATATTATACAAAAACATAATAACTAATAATCCAGCCTACCTTTTATCAATAAACAGCATAATTGCAAATTATTCTATCCTTGGAATTATCGATTAATCTGTCCTATATTCAAAATCCAGTTCTTAATTGTCACTTAAATTTAATTTTAAATACATAAAAACCGAGTTTATTGTCCGTGTACACATTACACGATAACTATCTAGTTCGAGATAATGCTTCGATTTTTAACTTCAGTATTATTTCATGTAGTAAATGTGAATTTAGTTGGTGCATTCGGGAGGTCAAAATTTCCAGTAGTTTTCAAAAGAAATTGGAAAAACAAAAAAAAAACAAATTGAACTAAAACTGTTTGTTACGCAATATAGATTTTGGTTATAGGTGTGATTCTAAAACAAATGATTGTAGATATATGACATTTTTACTAATTGTTTTTATTAGAATTTTTTGTACATTATACAATTTGTAAAATATTTTGACGCCTGTTGAGCTATTTATAGGCATATGAAATTTTCGATTATTTTAGTTTTTCAAAATTAATGACCATGAAAAATTGTTCACTTGGTAAAAATCTTAAAACTTTAATTCAAGGTTCATCGTTAATTTATTTTAATTTAAATTAAAATTTGAGTTTTTTATTTACAATTTTTTATTTAGTTATTTGAAGTTATATGATGTATTATTGTTATTTAAAAATATTAATAGTGAGTACCTACTTGAAACCTTTTAAAAATATCATTATATACAAACATGATAATATTCAAATAATATTAATTCAACCTATTAGCTTCAGTAGTAATAATAACGATATAAATATAATGTAAAAATATCCTAGGCCACCAATAAACTGTCTTCGCTTAGAATCATTTTTCGTATACAATGAGTCAATGATATTATATAATTGAATTCAAATTTAATATCATCCATTACAGTGGACTACTTGTTACCTATTGGCTATTGTATAGCAGCGAGGGTTAGGTACCCATAATCTGATATTTGTATTTGGTTTTTGCTTAGTAAAATAATTTTTCTAGGTGGTTTAAATAAATCAAATCATGTAAACATTTATAGAATATTATATAAATTTATATGATATAAGTTACATATAATAAGTGTTATTGTTGAATTTTTATTATTATTATGATAGTAAATTAGGAATTTATAAACTTTTCTAATAAATATTGTTGACTTGGGAAAATATATTGGTGTTAATAAGTAATAATAAATAAATTAAAAATTGTGGCTTAAAGAAATAAGAAAAATAAAAAGCTCATATAATCTTACGGAAGTAGTTATAAATATTATTAAAGTGATTTATATTACAATATATCATTTAAATATGAATAAAAATATAATATATAAATATAAATATATGCCTATATCTATTGCCGAGTATAGGTTTATTTTTTCACTGATATCGAGAACTTACATTAAAACGATAATTACATAATTAACAGTAGGTACGTACTGTCATAAATTTAAAATGTATGGTACCTATATATAATTATTTTAAATCATAATTCATTTTATTAGTATTTATCTGATTTCTCATTTTCTATCTAAATTTAATAATGTAAATTAGGAATTAAAATTGATGCCTATAAACAGCTTTCAATACTTTTAAAGTTATAATATATTTTAAATTTATAATACTCTAAGGTAAAACCAGGTCACCAAAAAGGCACTCCGCACTCGTACGTCATTTAAAAAATCACAACCAAAGTACCTATTATACTGTTTGCATATGACGTTAGCCGGGCAGGGAATTGGAAATAATAATAGATAGGTCCCAAAGAACTGAGTGACAGGTTAACGTGTTGAAAACATTGTATATATAACTAAAATCAATCACGCATTGTAATTCAAAATTATATATATATATAATTTCAGTGAATTTCGACATCTATAGGTATAGTCAAGACATATTCTTCTTTTTTACACCACTATACTGAAACGAGGCGTCCGCTAGAAACATTATTTATATATCTTTTATATCTTTTATATCTTTTATATACGTTATTAGCAATGGTTAACATATTATATTGTACTTAAAAAATCAACTATGGTCAGAGTTTTGCAGTTTTAAGTTTAAAAATAGCTGATTTTATTGATTTTTAATTTAACTATAGGTGTACCTATATTTCCAAGGGATTTTGATACGTTTTTTAAAATCATTATTAAATCCTAAAAAGAAACCTATCCGTATATAGTATATTTATAGCCAACATTAATTATAACGCATTTTCAGCTATTTTACTGCCCCAAAGAGTATTTTTGTGAGGCTTCACATAAGGTATCATACTATAAATGTTAAGCGATGTGCAAGTAAATATTTGAAGACACACGTCACGCCACATTATAAACATAAGACATAGCTACGGTTCAATGACCGTATTCATATTTAATGTACCTAACGTGTGCTGAACACAATAAATAATCCATGTATCATATCTATCATTTATCAAGCCAATTAGAACATTCACATGAGAAAATTGCATTAACTCAAAGCTAAAGGTTTTTATAATTTACACAATTCATTGCGTTGATGTATGATCAGAAATAATTAAAAATGCAAATACAATATAGGTAAATTGGTATGCGCCTACATAATATTAGTTATACTATTATCAGAAAACATATAACCATCTTAATTCTCAGTTCTAAATATTTTGTATACAGTTAAAACGTATATAATTGACTTTGTATTAAAACAAACCCATTTAAGCACACTATAACATAATAACACAAAAAGAATAATACCTACGAACTCTAATGAGTAATCAGTCGCGTTAACTGGAAATATGTGGCTAGTGGTGCAAGTGTAGCACCCATTTCAAATGTTGCAAATTTATATTTTTGTACCACCAGAAAATCATAAAAATGTGTATACCTACTGTTTCTATTTTCAAAATTCCACATTTGTTTATTAAACAAGTATCTGTGTATAGTTATAACCTGTCGAACAACAGTCTTTTTTATACTAATAATAAATTACAACTAGGACGATAGGTAAAGAATTTCCCATTGGGTATCTCCAAAGTTAAAGTATTATTGGCGAGTTTAAATGAAAATATTTCTTTGCGCCACCAGAAATTGAGTCCAATTTACGCCACTGAGGATGATAACCATAATATCAAACAAAACTATACTCTTATAACAATTAAAATACTATAGGTACGGGTTGTACTAACGATATTATATATTTTATCATTTAGTCCTTAGGGATGGTGAGGGATTTAAAATCTGTAATCTATATTTGGTAACATTATTGACATTCAAAATTTAACAAAAATTAAAATTAAATTAATGGTAATCAGAATAATAAAGAATTAAATTATTCTTACTGAAACCAAAAAATTTCAAAAATACACTTCCATAACAGTAACCTACTCCATGACAAGAGATACTCAACGCATTCTAAACAGCAGAGAATTCTCCGGCCATTTTTAAACCAAAAAATATCCATTTTAAGATTGGTTCTGATTATGGTTGACTATTGGTTATTTTATTTTTCGTTGATCATGCAAGATCAACAGACTTTCCTGATCTGTACCTACCAAAGGTATATTATATAAATTGAATATAAAATAATTTAAAAAATGTATTATTGTCCTACGAAAATGTGTCATAGTCACATAATGATAAGTGTATTTAATTAATTATACATTAATAAAGTTTTTTGGTAGCTACCCATACTTACGACTTACCCAATTTGTCCCTGCAGCGGCGGGCGGACGATGTGACTACTCGGGGAAAGACCATTACTACGTACGCGGCGGAGAACTAGACGAATAATATTCAATCGTCGGCGGCACCTCCGGAAAATAAAAAGGATTTAAATAATAATGACAATATAGCAATAATGGCGATGAAAAAGCGAATCACACGCACGGCTACGACCCGCGGCTGTGGCGGTTGTATGGATTCCACACGACGACGATCGTGGCGGTCAAAACATAAATAAATTATGACGATAACATAATACTACTGCGGCGGCGGCGTTACCCGACACTTTTCGGCTGTATTCGTCTTCACCCTCTCTGTGAGTGGGTTTAACAATGTAATATTCATAAGTCATAACCGTATCACTATCGTACGCATGCAGTGCGAGCTACTACTATACTACTACTACTAGTCCTTATAGGTACCAGCTAGAGTACCACACTATGCCTACCTACTACATTTTATATTATTGTAACACTTCTTTTTTTTTCTTTTCATTATTTATAAGCAATTTTTTTTTTATGTAGGTACCTAGAAAAATGACGGCTCGAACGCACGGCTAGTGCCTACCGACACTAATAGGTAAATAAATCTGGCAACTCCGCAACGTACTTATATATAGGTACATAAATATACCGAGTGATCCGTTTAACTGGTTACACTATTCAATTTTCGTTATTTAAAAAAAAAAAATATTTCTATCAATATCATGTCAATATGATGAATGATGATGTAATATATAACGCGACATTCTTACAAAAAAAAAAAAAATGTTTACCATTTGTTTTCAAATGTTTTTTAATGAATTTAATGAAAACCTATGTTTTTAATTTTAGGAGTAAAATACTCTTGTTTGTTTCTACAAATTTTGATGTATCGAATATTGGATGAATAAGTTTATAAAAGTATTCTGCTTCTGATTACTTTTGATTTCTAAAAAAATAATTTGTTATTAAAACAATATTTATATATACCTATAATCAGCCACTATGAAGAAAATAGTAAAATTGTGTTGTTATTGTTTTTTTTTTGTAAAAATGTAACTATATAGTTATAATTTATTACTTATAAATACTTAAAACTACAACTATTTCCATTGAAAATTAGTTCTATTACTTGTGTAAACGAATCACTATGAAGCCGGTAGGATAGCTGGCAAGGATAAGTTATGAGTGTTATGACTAGGGTTCGAATTTGAAGCAATATAAATTATAATCAATAAAAAAAGCATTTAAAATGTAAAAAAAGGCATTTAATTTATATAAAAAGCAATCTATAAATTCATATACTACAAAATAAAATAGTGAACATTTTTTAAACACTTATTGCACAATTTTCACATTTTGAGAAAAATACAAACTAAAAATGAGCATGAATACTACATTAAGATTATGCTATTTTGTATAAATAGATTACCTTTTTTTTAACAGATTTGTCCTAAGAATTAGTTAAAAACAATTTTAAAAATTAACTTACTTGAGTTATACCAGTTTATTTAACTGCGAAGAATAAAACCTATTTGTAGCGATAATACGTAAGCTGTGTATGTGATAAAATTATAAAATCAACTGAAAATTTAACACAAAAAAGACATTTATAAGTACTTTTTAATAAACCATAACCGTCACATACTTCACTTTTTTGAAGAGTAAAAAGAGTGAATTGTTTTATTTGATATGCCATTCGTTCACTGTTCTCGTGTTGCAATCAATTTGTATTTGCCACAAACAACTTTAAAAAAAAATATTGTACCGTGCTTTAAAATTATCAAGCCAGATATTTGGCGCTTAAAATTTTCAAACTCAATTTCTTTACTTACATGTAAAGCATTTTTTTTATAATTATCAGTTCACTAATTTGGAATATTTTTAGCACGCGCAGTACAAAAACCATTCATACATAACATCATTGATAATAATTCATTCAGTTTTACAACATTTTATAGTTTTTATTTCATCATTACATTTTGGATTTCTATAGTTTAAAACGTGTCTTTATTTTTAATTGAATTAATGTCTTGAGTTTTCCCCAGCTATTCCAAATTTATCTGCTAAACACCCTAGACGCTATAGCACGCGCTCTTTCTATGATATTCAAACAGCCTTATTTTTTCTGCTACAGTTAGGTGTCTTAGTTTTTTTTTTTTTTTCTTATTATCGACGACGCTGCCGGAACTGCTTGCGCATTACGTCAACAAAGGTGTCTTGGTTTGGAAGTCATCAAACCACGCACTTCGAAACACTTTTAATTGACACTGCAGACATTTAATGAAACATAATAAAATTCACAGATCCGGCGTGTTCATTGCGTTATCCTAAAAGTTCAATGACTATCAAATACCATTATAAATAATTTGGCCAAACTATGCATAAATTTAGGTACATATTTTATTTTATTCCATTTCATGATTTGACCGTTATTTAGTGTCCGCTGTAGAGAGATATTAATGTATTTTTCACTAAACTTTAAGGGGACCAAAAAAAATTAGCATCACATAATAGAGATGACCGGAAGTTTTACTGTACCTGAGTGTACCATAATAAAAAAAAAAAAATATTACAAACCATGAAAAAATGTGGTGGGTTTCCTCTTAAACACCCATCTATGTTCATTCATACGTAAATACCTCAGCTTGGTGACTGGTCAAAATATCTCCGCAAAAGTATCTCAGGTTAAAATATCTCCGACAAAATATCTCTAGACCTCTAGTATCTCTATAGTATATTGTGTTTAATATCAATTCAAAAATTCATTACATGTTTAGTAATTGGTTATAATATGGAACTCGGTGTTAGTGTCCGTGTATATTATACAGGTATTTTTAATGTGAGGCAAAATGTCACTGGCACCATATCCATGGAAACAATATAATATAATAAAAGGCCTAAGAGGCGTCTCGACACGTTTTTTTGATTTTGTTTATTTTAGTATCGTGAAATTAAAGAAAATACATAGAACAAATCAAATTAGTTCTTGTGATAATTAAATAAATTCTCCACGGTCAGTCACTCCAATCATTTCGAATTTCATAATTATAAGTTCCTGTTATTTTAATAATTGACTGTAAGTATTAACTATCATCTATACCACTAACTATACCACTAACCATTAACCATTAACCAGATATATTATTATTTAACTACCCGGTATTGTTAACTACTGCAGGACTTCTAATATTCTAATATAATATTAATATATAGGTTAGGTATGTATAATGTAAAAGTAAAAAAAAAAAAAAAAAAATAATGTAAAAGTGTAAGAATTACGAATTTTAACCTATCGCCAACAAGGCTACGTGTGCTCGACAATACAACGGTATTCGAGGACTTAACTGCCCGTTCAGCGTTCAGAAAAGTATGATTTTGCGAGTGGTAATCGCGTTTTCGATATAATTTTCCGGACGTTCACCAGCCACAGTCATACGGTATACTTACTAAATTCCATCATTGGGAATACTGAGTCTGTCCATGGGCGTCGCGATTATAGCGTAAAATCAGTAGTTCCCAACGTTTCATCCAAATTACTAATTCTAATATTATAACGATTGCATGTAATCACACACCACAGAAGTAGGTACCTTTTTCTCCGCTAGGAAAAAATCAGGTGAAATTGAGTTCATGTAAGAGCTTGTCTGCAATGACGAAAATCCAGTAACAGAATATTATAAAATTATTATAATATGTTATTACTGAAAAAAAAAATCATAATTTTTTATAAAATATCATAACAATTATCATACAAACCTTAAGTTGTATTACGTTTTATAAAATCATAATAATTGATTGTATGAATCATAAAATAATATGTAGGCAGTTATGTTATAATACTTTGTACTGTGAACTGAAACGATGTGATACACTGGTACAGTTTATAGATAATCAAACTTTTAAGTCTAATATTGATCCTCTATTATAACTATTTTTTATACTCTACATTTTATAGCGTTCCTTAACATAATTATAATTGATTTTATGATTTTGAATTTTTGAGATTATCTGAGTGAGATATAGGTACTATTAAGTTTTAAATAAATATCTATAAGGCCAGTACACTGAGTACACCGGCGAAGTTTCCATAATATCCTCATTATCGGTAAGGAAATCAAACTGACTGCATCCGAATTGTAAGCTAAAAAAATTTCTGAATTGCTTGCCACCTCTTACAGGGGGGAGTCCAAATTGCATGCCGTGTACGGTGTACCCACAAGTTTATTTATAGTGCACTTATGAGTAGTGTACAATTTAAACTTTACTTTTGATTTTTCTGTTAAAAATGTGTAATAAAATTTAAATAATAGACGTCCGGAAATAGAATATTAGAAAAAGAAAAATCTATAAATGCAGCGATGACATAATTTCAAAAAAATTAAATATATAGAAAAATTTCGCCTACATGGCGTTGCCGATTTTTTATAGTATACATTTATAACGTAATTTTTCATTGTAACTTAGGCCTCTAAATAATTTTTAACTTTCCTTCTTTAATATTGATCGTTTTACAAAATATTACTGTTTTATTATTCACAAATGTATGATGTGGCCGGTATTATTAATATTATTATTACTACTATTATTATATATTCACCATGTTGACATTTTTAATTATTATAAATTATTGATGAACCATCATATTTATTATTTTATTATTATAGATATATAATATATTATATTATATTGTATATTGTAAAGTTTAAGTTGTGCACTTATATGTAATTCGGGCAGACCCCTCTAAGAGAAGGCGTGTGATTTGGATATTCCAATTTATGTTTTTTTTTTTTTTTGGCATGCAATTCGGATGCACCGTCTGGTGGAGTTTACAATTGCCTAATATTACATAATTTACTATTGTAATTTAAAGTGCGTGCCCGAATGCAGTACGTGACCGTACACATCGCGTTTTTAAAATATGTAATATGTTATCACAGCTGATCAGTGTAACGATAACGATAAATTAAATGGATATTTAACAGTGTGATAATAAATTATTTTTCTTTTATTTTAGATTTACTATATCATGTAAATATAATAATTACCTTAATGATTGTGATGCATATAGTGCTAACATTTATGTGCAATAAAAAATTTAAAAATATGTGAAAATATTCATAAGTAAAATGTTTTATTTTAAACTTCATCAAACATTAAATAATTTTTTTTTGTATGCAGATTTATATAATATAATATAATTAAATATTTTACGATCGGATTTGAAAATGTCCATAGAAAATTCTTCAATAAATTTTCATACTTCACTTTAAACCTTTTTGCATTCTTCTAAGTTGTTTAAATAAATGTTATGCTAAATTGCTAAATGTCACGCCCTAAATATAAGATGTTGTATAAGCACAACATAATATACGAGTTAAACTAACGATTAGTAACAACTATAGTTCATTAACTTATCAAGATAAAATCTTATCTTTTGTGTGTTATAAGTACCTATATAAACGATCATGTTATTTTACGAATTGATATGTATGACAACTAATTATGTTATGCAAATTATAGATCTTTGAGGATAAATACGATTTTGTATTAGTTTTTTTCAAATAAATTTACAATTATATTCATTTTTATTGAAGTATGCAAAACTAAACAAAATAAAAAATAAATATTTGTACTATCATATTCAGTATGAGCTAAATCGTGGACATACTGTAGACAACCAATGTATTTGGATGAATGGGAAAAAATAATATGCTTAATATTTCTAGTGCATAAACCTTAGTTATAGTGATGAATATTAGCGTCTGCTTGTGCAATCTTTGTATTTGCTGCCTTTCCATACTTATATTATATATTTATTATTTATGGCACGTTTCGACGTTAGTGTTCAATGTTCATCCTTCGAAAATTGCAACATTTTCTTATAACATAACTCATAAATTAATAACTCATAATACATCGTGATGTATACAAATCGTAGTAAGTTTAAAGGTTGATTTGAAAAATAATCTGCATCTATAACTACATGCATGGCCTTAAATAAAGGATGCAGCAATTACATAAGCGATCAAACTTCCAAAGTAGAAACATCAATCACACATTTCTGCAAAAAATGTCCAAGTGAAATTATTATTATTTGTCTTAACGAGCAGTTATGGCTTATACGTTACAAACGTTTGTTCTTTTACATACACTAGTATGTTACAAGGTAAAATATAATAACGAAAAATAATAATCTAATTCTATATAGAATTAGGATATTGGACACTTTTTTATATGATTTCTTAAATTTAAAATATTTACAAATCAATTCTTACAGCAATCACAAAATCAAAAAATAAATAAGTATATTATGCACCATTTTTTTTTTATTTTAAGTTCAAATTGTTCCTTTACGATGATAAATGAAAAAACTGTCAAAATCGGTTAATTAATTCCTAAGTATAAAGCGCGTGTTTCATTCAATGATATATTCAATCAGAGAGCGATTTTGTTGGAAAATGATTGATTGGAACGCATGACTTTCAAAAATATTTGTTCCTAATTGTATTTATCTGGAACTGTATTTATTAGAAATATATTTCGTCGCATAAGTAATTGTTTGGACTCATATTTTGATTGAAAAGTATTTATTTGAAAATGTAGACTGTAAATCAAATCATCGGAAAATATTGTTTTGGAAATGTATTTAATTGACAGTATTTTTTCGGAATAGTAAATGTTTAGAATCGTATTTTTCTGAATTGTATACTTGTTTAAACTGTATACAAAAAATTCAATAAGTAATATAAATTACCAACAAAAAATTTTCCTTAAAAATACGTTTCCGATTGATTTTGATTCTGACATAATATAATAATTCAAATAAATTACGATTCCAAACAAATATGATTTAATAAAATTATAGTTTTAACAATTTGTGTTTCGATTCATAATTTTTCTTGGATAATATGGTTCTTCACAAATAATTTTCCAACTTTTTATGAGTCCCTCTCTAATTTTGTTAAAATGTAAGCTTAAAATATCAATTAAAAAAATTGTTAGTATATATTTTAATTAAAGAATTAAATACTTAAATTATCTAAAAAATATTATTAATTAAATAATTATTTTTTTCTAACGATAAAATAACGATAACAACTCCAACAGCACTCACAGTCATTAAAAGTCGATAACTTTGTAACATCGTAACTTTGATCAAAGGTAATGAATCTATCGATAAGTAGGGCTTGTTTGTACGTATGAGCCGGGTCTCTAAATTTTATATATTATCGTGTATCAGGTATCAATAAAGTTTTTACCGAGTACATAATATAATATATATATATAATAATGACATTTATTTTTATTTTTTTTATTAATAGCCAGGATCTACAATCTTTTTTCCTGGGACTCAACTTACCTTCTACTTGTATTTTACCTGGAATCAATTTACCGCTTTCAAAATGTACCAAACTTATCTCGGACCCAATTTACCTACCCCGTTCTACCTATAGGCTATAAACCTTATAATATAAGAGTTTTGAAGTTCCAATTTAAATAGACACACAGCCACATAGGTAGCCCGTGTCTACTGATCTGATCATTGGTCAATAGTATACGGCTTGTTAATACCAGATTTGAGATTGGTCATTGATAATAGTGGTAAAGAATTCAATTATTAGTTTGAAATCTGCATTAGTGTTTGTAATTTGCATCAAAATAAGGGTATGTAATCTGCACCATCCTCAGGTAGTCGAAAATAGAATTTGTAATTTGCACCAAAACGATTATTTATTTGTTCGATTATCGAATATTTGATTTTGAAATATTTGATTATTCCTCGATATATTCGTTGACGTCAAGAATAGATGGACACGAATGACAATAATATTTTTTTGTATTCATAATAATACGACTTTAATTTTACATTTATTTTTTTTTTAATTGGCTAACTTTTTTTTATATTCATAATTATACGATTTTATATAAACTTACAAAAATATGTGTATAAATTCAGCTATTTTATAAATAAAAACTAAGCTAAATTTATATTATGATATAGAAATAACTTGTAAGTTGGTACTATCGAGATACTATCAAAAAAATAATCAATTTTAATTTTGGTGCAAATTACAATTCCTACTTCTTACTACCTGAGGATGGCGCAAATAACATATCCTTATTTTGGTGCAAATTACAAACGTAGGTATTTTTTAAAAAATGGTGCAAATTATACATGTTGTATATATTTTGGGTCAATTTTATGCAAATTGACTACATCCTTTGGTATTATGTGTAGTATTGAAAATACTTCCAAAAACGGTGTGTAGTATAATCGACTATTAACAAGGGTACATTATGACATTCAAACCGTTTTTTTCGATTTATATATTTTATGTTATTAAATGAACTTAAACTATACTATTAGGGTTATCAGATGAGTGTTATCTAATCGGTTTATAGAAAACTGTGAATCAACTACGAACAATATTTATTACAGCCATTATACAGGTATATATAATATTATATTATATTTACAAATCTGTATATTATGATATAGTACCTACTTTAATACATTAAAATATTGTAACTATTTTTATCTAATAAATTACCCTCAATCAGATTATCAATACGTATTACATGTATTATGCATATTATACAGTATTGAGACGAAAGCAAATCATTAAAAAACTGCACGACATGCACATTTAAATTTTTATATTCAATTAAGTATTAATAGGTAGGAATATAAATAATGCTGGTTATATATCCCAACTTCACTCTGGAAAATATGAACAAATTACATAAAATGCTGCGCTAAATTTGTGTATCTCGGTAGTTGTAGTGTATCTGCTACAGTTCACGGGTAACTCGGAATCAGTGTACCTACTTCGCTTTGTGAACTCATTCGATCAAGATTTGCCCGTGGTCGGTTGAATTATGATTATGGAAATTGGTATATTTTCGAACGTGCCGGTTCAAACTACCTACCCTCTAAGCTTTTACGATATTTCTAAAACCATTCCCGAAAATTTCGTCAAAATCTATTGAAATATGTTGAGTCTAAAAGCTACAAACATAATTTATAGATACGTTGTATGTTTTTGTACATTTGAATAATATTTGAATATAAAAATTAAATAAATTATCTTATTTTATTAAAAAACAATTTTGTTAGATAATCTACCAACTGTTTTCTATACCAACTGCATTATATGACAATCCTAAAAAATATAAACGACATTTTAGTCGATCTTCATGAGCCAGTCACCCTATATATCAGGGGTGCTAAACCTTTTTTGGTTCTAGTGCCATACTTTTTCTAATCGAGAGCTTAAAAATTACAACTTAAACTAATAATATATAAAAAAATATTATAATACAGGAAAAATAAGGACCTTAAAAGTAGTCTCATATCTTCCGTACAATGTATGCAGTTAGTGATTTTCTAGTTGAATAAGATTATCATTTAGCTTATTAAAGGTTGTGATATGACCTAACCTAACCTATGAATCTCAATTGTGATTAAAGACATAGTTATATGTAAAGTGATGACATACTCATTTACTAAATATTAATCAAATTACCTATTTATTTTGTGAATAACAAATTAATAAATGTAAGCTTTAGTTTAATATTATCATCACCATAATATATTTTCGTTTGTGGAACGTTTACATTTTTACAGTCAAATACAAAAATGATTATGAAAAGGATTCATTTAAAATATAAATAACCTTAAGTAGGTATCTACTTATATGTTGGTACCTATCTTTATATTATAAATTATAATATCTATAAACCTTATCTATTATTAGGTAATTAAAAAAAAAATGTATGCTAGTGATAAGTATACAACTAGGAAATAATCAAAGCAACATAATTTTGAGGCTATACCTATTTAGATTGTACACTATTGGGTAATTAATTTATGTTTTAAATTCAAACACTTGGCCTAATGACTAATATATTTCGAAATAATACATTTATAGGGTAATCAGAATAAGAGATCCATATACGAATGGCTAGCAGAGGAGTATCAGCAGTGATTCAAGAAGAAATCAATAACAACGATGAATGGACAAAAACTATGGAAAACCAAGGAATGTATGGTAAAAAAACACAATAATATAAAAATAACCAAAATAATAACATTTTTATAAGTATTTATTGATATTTTAGTAATTCGTTTGTTATTTTAGTCGTTGAAGTATACAGTGAATGGTGCGGCCATTGTACGGTAATGACGACTTATTTTAGAAGAATCAAATTGAAATTAAGCAGCGAACATCTACATTTCGCCATAGTAAATATTCTAAGTTGATTATCTGATATATGTTGTATAAACTACATCATCAACTGAAATACACTTATATAGCAAAAGTCAAAACATAGTTGAAATGAAAAAACGACAATATTTTTACATTACTGAATGAGTTGGACGTTATAAATTTAAATTTAAAATATTATAAAGTAAAAAATGTTGAATTAGTTACTTGAAGGTTAGGTTACCAATTTAAGGCAAAGTAGGCATCTAGTACCTACCTATATCTTAAATAATATAACACTACCTCTGTTTATATTGTTTCTATCTCTCGCTCACTCTATCTAGATTCTAAATATAAGCATGCATATTACTAAGTATATTTTATGACATATATTTATATATTTATATTAAATTCATTTAATTTACTATCACATAGTTCACGGTAATACCTGCATAGGATGAATACATTTTGCTGAAAACATTGCATTTGAAAATGTCATTGTGTGTATAAAATTTTAAATTAATGATATACCGTAAAAGTTCCAATAAGCTACCAGCATAAATAATATTTTAAAATTACAAAAAAAAACTAAAATTGTTATTCTTCATTTAAATATCTAATTTCTTAAAATATCTAAAACAAAATTTCTTTTACAAATCTTTTTTGAATTTTTAGTTATTTATGAGTTATGTGTAGAGCTCAGATTTTAAAGCATAATAAATAACAATAAAAGCACAAAATTATTTTTAAAAAAGCAAAATTAAAGCATGACCAAAAATTAACATAAATTAGTTATAAAACTGAATAAAAACAATTGAAAAATTAATTTAAATTTAAAAAAAAACAGGTAAGTGGATGTCGCTCTGCTGTACATTAGGGGGTAGGGTGGACCTATGACTAAGGTAGGTTAAATTTGAATGCAATGATAGGTATCACTGTATACGAAAAACGTTTCTGAACGAGGATGATTATTAAAGATGATTTTTCAGTTTAGGATAATATATTATCTTTAAATATTATCATATATTCTATTTTGAAACAAATATTTTATTTTTCAATTAAGGCGCATTTTGCAAAAGGCATCGTTAATCAATTTTTCCAAAAACATTGCATGAAGTTATCATAATTCATAATACCTTATATTATCATAGATATACATATTATACCTGGTTTGAGGATAAATCGTTATCATTACACGATTCCATAAAAATTTAAAACTCAAACGCTCAAAACATTTTTCCTATAATGACACTTCAAATTTTCTCTTTAGCTATTTGAAACAAAACTTATGGAAAACTAAGTGTTGAATTTTATAACCTTAGATATAAATACAAACAATATTATGAACTTTGAACTACAAAATTATTTGCAAATATTCATGATTTTGACGAATTTTTGTCAATATTTGAAATTCAAATGCTAATAAAAATTTAAGTTGAATTTCCAGTGGACATTTTTTTGCGATAAATATTGAAAAATTTGTAAGGAATCTTGTATTAAATTTTCAAATCTTAGATTCAAAAAAAAAATTTTTTATGAATTTCTAGCTTAAAACAATTTGCGAATTTTTGTGATTTTTACGTATTTTTTCAAAATTCAAAATTTTAATGCTTATAAAAAAAAATTGTGACTATGAATTTCTTTTATTTTTCAACTGCTATTGTAACAATATGTTAAGAGTATTGTATTAAATTTTCAAGATTTTTTACCCAAAAAATAAATTTTTTTCGATATTAATTTAAAAAAAACTAATAATGATCGAAAATTGCATATGCCTATGAATAGTTCAACTTAAGTCAAAAATTTTTTAAAATTGCATGGTGGATAAAATATACTTATATAAACATTCGGTGAAAATTTCATGTATCAATGGTCATTTGTTTTAAAGTTACATCAAAAATCAAAATCGATTTTGTCGAAAACTGATTGTGCGTAAAATTTCCCGTTTTCCCCTTAATTTTTAGTTTGTTTATCCCGATTATTTAAAAAAATATTAAGAATTTTTTACTTTTGACCCTCAAAATACCAACTAGATTCACCACTTTCTGATCGAACGAGGTACTGAAGTCAAAAATCGAAGCACTTTCACTGCCCCAAAACGTGATGACAGATATAAAAAAAAAAATATTCATGGTTTTAACGAATTTTTGTCAATATTTGAACTTTGAAAAAAAAAATTGTGCCTATGTATTCTTATAATATTTTAATCATTATAAAATAAATTATGAGGAACTTTGTATTAAATTTTCAAGTATTTTGATTGGGACAAAAAAATTTTATCGACACTTAAAAAAAAAATTTTCAGAAATATTGAAAATTTCAGTTGTCTATAAATATCTCAAAAAAAGTCAGAATATTTTGAAAATAAAATCATGTAAATAAAATGCCAATCTAAATAACTGGTAAAATTTTCATGTGTCTACGACTTATACTTTTTGAATAATAACAAATATTTAAAATCGTTTGAGGATAAATCGTTATCGTTACGCTATTTCATAAAAATTTAAAATTCAAACGCACTTAAAATAGTTCCTATATTGATGCTTCGAGTTTTCTCTATAGCTACTTGAAGGAAAACTTAGTGTTGTATTTCTAATCCTTAGTTATAAACACAAACAATTTTATGATTTATCAATTTCAAAATTACTTGCAAATTTTCGCGTTTTCGACAGATTTCGTAAAAATTTTAACTATAAACGCTTATAAAAAAAAAATTGTGACTAACGATTTTTAATTTTTTTTAGCTACAATAAAAACAACTCATAAGGAACCTTGTATTAAATTTTCAAGCATTTTTGGTTATCCAACATTTTTTTACCAACACTTCAAAAAAAAATTCTAAAAAAACTCGAAAATTTCAGTGGTCTATAAATAACTGAAAAAAAATCAAAACTTTTTAAAAATTAAACTGTATATATATAACACTAACATAAACATTTGGTGAAAATTTCAAGTATTTACAGTGATTAGTTTTTGAATTACAACCATATAAAAAAATAAATTTGGTCGAAAACTGGTTTTGCGTAAAAATTCCAGTTTTTCTGTCATTTTTTTTTGTTTTTCTCGATTTTTTTTTAAAACTGTTGGAAAATGTTTACTTTTGACCTGTATAATGCACCAAGAATCTTCAATTTTACATAGGAAACCACCCCCAAAGTTTGAAATCGAAGCATTATTTCGAATAGTTATGCTGTACACAGACATAAAACCAAAAAAAAAACACACATCATTGTAAAATCAATACATTCATCACTTTGTTCAGAATCTAAAATCAAAATCAATTTTTCTTCTATTTATCTTCTATACAGACACACAAAAACACATCATCATAAAATCAATACACTTAATGCTCCGCTCAGAAACCAAAATTTTGTTTGACTAAGATATTAAAATTCTAGGCAAAATCTGATGAAATAAATGTGCTGGAAAGGTTTCGACAGAAAAGTGAACCACATTGGTTGATTTTTTTTGTAAGTACTTATACGGGGTGATCCATTTAAAGTAAAACATTCATTATTTCAAAAAGTACTAACATTTTTCAAATTGTTATTTTTTAAATATCAAAATGTTATAATAGTCTAACATTTTTTATGCCCCCTATTATTTTAACCTTTATGTTTTAGGTGAAATCACTATCAAATTTTAATTTTCATATGGCAACCTATGTACAAAATTTATGAAATATATTAAACTACAATTGGTAAGATATAGCTCCTCAAAGTTAAATGTTTTTTGTGTGTGCTATTGTATTTTCCGTTCATTAAGACCAGGAGTTAATATATTTTGTCCAAGTTAATAGATAACCATAGTATAGGTATCTATGATAAATATTTATTTTCATACTAATAATAAATAGTAAAATAAGATGATAAGACGTTATATCCTATCCATGTCTTTAATATCTATGTGTGTAATATAATAAGCGTTTATAAGTCGTCCTGATTCAAAGACTATTGATTTGTATGATTGACCAAATTATTTTTGGTATAATTTATTTATTATAAGGACAAATGTAAACAAATACAAAAAGCTTCTCATCCTATATCGTATTTTGAATTGGCTATATCTCATAATCTATTGAATCGAAATAAAAAATTCAAACGCAGATCTTAAAAAAATTAGTTTTATAATTTGTTGGTATTAAATATATATGTGTTACCATTTAAAACTCCAAACTTGATTCATATTAATTATCATATAACAAAATGTAAATGTAAATGAAAATCTTAGGAAATTTAATTATTTGTGGATTTCATTAAATTTCAACATCTCCAAAAAAACAAAAAAATAAAAGTTAAAACTTTTTGAAATAATAAGAGTCTTACGTTAAATGGATCACTCTGTACATTGATTATTAACAGACAATAAAACATATTTTTTTCGTAAAGTCCGAACTATAACTATTTATTTTTGATTAATCATAAAAAGGATGGGAAATTGGTTAATCTCATTATTGGCGTCGATGCTTCTAGATTAATTCAATTAATAGAAGAGGAATGGAATCAGTATGTTAAGTTCAAGAATGGAGAAATTTTTAAAGATTTTGTGAGTATATAATATGGAATTCATATTTTTGTGTATTTATGTCATTATTAACGTTGAGTTACCTAAATCTTAAATTGTTATAAATTAAGATTCCAATAAGTAAAATCACCGATGAGGAAAAAAAAAGACTAATGAAAATTAAAAACTATGAAAATCAGAAAATAAGGACAGAACAAATGATAAGAGGTTTGTATTGTTTTTGTGTTTTGATTACGAATATATTTAATTATGCACCCATGCTTGACTCATTGCTTATCAATCTGCAGTTTGCAATTTGTATTTATCATAATTAGGACTGGGATTTCAATGCACTTTTCATTTTTCCCAGAGGTTGCTGTACGATGCTCGCCTAGTCACAAATCTGTCATATGTACTTTTGAATGAGAATAAGAAAATGTATTTTGCATTTTTTGACAATTTTTGATTTTAACGTCATTTTCTTCATTTTTTAGGGCTTTATAGACTTTATAGGGGTTTTAGGGCATTATTGAGGTTTTTGGGTTCAAAATTCAAACTTGATTATACACGCTAACGCGAGTTTTATATAAATTATTATTTTTTTTTTTGCAAACAAACAATTAAGTCGGTACCTACCTATTCGTATCTCATATCGTAAAAAAAAACTTAGATAACGAGTTTGCGATTGACGGCTGTAAAGTATATTTTACAATACAAGTAAATAATTGTTTTTTCAGATTAATAAAAATCTAACTTGAAATTTAGCCTATAGAAAAATTATTTTAATCACTTTGATTTCAATTAAATTAGTTTTATCAAATATTATTTATAATTTATACTAAAATTATTAAAAATAAAAACAATTTACCTGCATTTTTTAGAATTTTTAGGGTTTTATAGGGCATTAAATTCCCAGCCCTAATCATAGTAGACTAAATCTGTGTATAAAATAATAACAGATGGGTAGTTTAATATTATAATCTAATATTCCTACTTAGTTAATATGGTTGGCTTCAATAGTAGTAGGGATATATTATATATTTTAATTAATTCTCGTATACACATTTCTTCTATTGTGAAATGGTACAAGTGGGTTTTGCCATTTTAAACAAATTAAAACTTAATTCGTACTTTATGATTTCAGATAAAAGAATGATGGAAGTAAGAGAACGTGCTTTGAACAAATTTTCTTTTAACATCCAAATGCAAACGTGTGTCATGTTTTTCCCTCACACAGTCAAATACATTATGGTTGAAAAACCATTGGAAGGGGACGTCGAAGAACTCGACGAACCACCTGAACCTGTGATGATAGAAAAAAGGGTGTGCGAGGTGGCCAACTCATGTGCTAGCAAGTATGAGGAACTAATCGTTATTGAAGCTAAAGAAGTGAAATTGACGGAAGAAAATTTGCACCAGGTAAATGAAAACATATTTTAAACATGATTAGTCAGGATAATAGTTGGTCAAAATATTCGATGATGTTTACAAATCATAAAATATAACCAAAAAAATTATATTATCTTAGACTGCAGAGTGCAGGAAAAGAAAGATCTGATAAATAATAATCGAAAATATTTCAGTAAAAAAAAAAAATAATAATAATAAATAAAATATTAGTATTATTATTATATTATAATATGTATATAATATACATATTTATATGGATTTAATGAGTTAAGAAATTCAGTTGGTATATCTATAGCTTCATCTTGATTAGTAAGTGTGTGGAAATATAGTTTTTTTTATCAGCTTCAAACATTTCAAACTTTATCGTTTATGATGTTGGTGGTGTCGTTTTTAGGGGCCAAAATTGCACGTTCACGGAACCATTCATTAGATTTATTGAAAAGATGAGAATTTTTTTTAAATCTTTAAATTTTAAATTTATTTTAAATTTTTTTTAACCGTCGGCCGTCGGACACGCTTGGTGGTCAGGGAGGATCGAATTGTAGTGATTGCGAAAACCCAGAATGCTTGTCATGTTACCAATTCTATGTAACAGACCATTATTTCTAATAATTGATAACTCCTTTTATTAAGTTAGAGAATCGATCAAATGCCATAAACCTTCTCCACAATAAGCTCTTCAATTTAAAAAAAAAAAAAACCATAACGATCGGTTCAGTAATTTCCGAGAACATAGGCCTCAAAGGTTTTCGTTTTCCCATTTATATAATAGATTATTATTATTAATAATTCCGTAAAATATTTAAGACAATCTTCAAAACAAATATCTACTGAATATTTTTATCATAAATCATAGTACAACTGAATGGATAGAACTTAATCATTTATATTCCTAGATAATTTACATAATATATACAACTGATTATTGCACTTTTCCAATTATATACCATAGTTGATTTGATACTACTTGTTGATAATCTTGACTGCCGTCGTTTTCGGCTGTCTGAGTTTTTTTTTTTGTTTAGGAGTTAACCTCTGGAAACAGGCCATTGAGGGTGGGGTGGTACGGCGGGGGTTATTTTTGTATATTTTTGGTTCTTGAGTTGGCAAGGTTGTACCTAACACGTTTTTGTGTATGTGTGGCAAGGATATTATGTTGCTAAAAATCCCGGGTGGTCATACATCCGAGAGATAGTAACTGCGGCCATTGCGTACGCTCACTGCGTTTCTGCAGATTGTGTGTACAACCACGCCTCACCAAACCACTTAACCACCTAACTTTTTTATTATTTTATTAACGTATATTATCAATTTCACTAAAATATTAGGTAGACATTTATTAATTGAATACAAATAAAAGGAAATGTGTTTTGAAATCTTCCGTAAACTATGAAAAACAACCTAGGGTAAGTCACGGAATAAAAAATAATTTTGAATAGGCAACTAGAACCAAGGTGTCAATCTGATCATATATCGACTGTTAAAATTGGAAATATACCACGATTTTATAAAATGTATTATCAATATCTGACAGTCAAAATAATCCATAAATTATTGGTGTAGTACGAGATACCAAAATGTTGTTATTGGAGCATGACTGATGAGAAGTATAGTTGAAGGTAACCAACAATAGTTTTCAGTATTATTAACAATAGAGCTAACTGGTTTAAAAATAAATTTGTATCATCATGAATAATTAATGATTGAATAACTGACCAAAAAAGTTTTTTTTTTTAAATATTTTTTTACCCATACCTTTGTTTAAAATGTTGAATAATCTGTTAAGTATCAACGTTATTAATACATTGTAGGGCTTTATAATTTTTATACATAATATTAGTTACCTAGAAACTAATCTATATCAAATGAAATTGATATTTGAATTATATTTCAACCTTCCGTTTTAGTTGTTTTTTATGGAAAAAGAGTTTTTGGAAAGTTTTTCCCAAGAATTGGTCGACGAACTGTTGAGTAAAAATGTGTATTCTGTAATGTTGTCAATGCCTACTGTCAAACATGACACCAGTTCCGAAGAAGAAGTCGAAAATACACCTGTTTCTACCGACTTAATGGGAGTAATAGAGCAAAAGTTGAGCACGATAATTTACGGTGACGGAAGCCCGTTAAATCCTAGTCCGGATTCGTAAGTACTTTAACTAAGAAGTTCCTAACTAAATATGCATATATGGTACCTACTCTGTTTATGTGTTGTGATATAATATATACTCCTTGACATAGCATTTATGTAAAATAAAAATTACATAAATATAATACTTTAATAAGGTGATGGACAAGTAGATACCGCTCTGTTGTACATTATGTGTTGTGTAGGTCAGAATAATGGACATATTAAATTTGAATTCAGTGATATTGTATTATTGTTACGAAAAACAATTATTATAGGTAGCTAAGACTAAACATATTACATTACTAATGTTAGTAACTACTAAATATTATACTATATTATCAAAACTATATTGCTAATTAAATAATATCTAGTTTACTAACAGTATAATTAGTGTTGAATTATTTTTGTTAAAAATATTGCATTTGAAAATGTCATTGTGTTGTAATGCAAGAAACCTTGTCACTAGGTACACAGTCGGATGTTATTTGGTTTACAAAATGAAACACAATATGAAT
The DNA here is from genome assembly GCF_037042655.1 of Diuraphis noxia. Taxonomy (NCBI): domain Eukaryota; kingdom Metazoa; phylum Arthropoda; class Insecta; order Hemiptera; family Aphididae; genus Diuraphis; species Diuraphis noxia. The sequence goes on from NW_028301711.1 coordinate 59,823,793, forward strand.
GACAGATAATTAAATACTTTTATTTTAAAACATTGAAAATTACATAATGGTGTACATCAACTCACATGAATGTAACGTTTATTTAGAACAAAATAGTACCTATAACCTAAACATATTACTAACTTTATTTATACGTTATACCTGTCATATATATACAACAGTGTGTAATGTTTATAAAATACAATATAATAACACCTATGCTATATTAAATATTTCAAATACAAAGAAATACAAATAATAGTTATAAGGATATATAAACTACAACAAAATAACTAAAATTGTTATTGTTCGTAAAAATACCTTATTTCGTCCAAATTTTAAATAAATATGTCTATCAAAAAACTGTTGTTACAGTATGAAATATAAAAAACTCACAAGAAATCTTGTTTTCGAATTTCGATCCTTAACTATAAAAAAGCGGGTAAGCCGTGGATGTCACTCTGCTGTACAGTAGGTTACAAATGAGTTACTGTAATGAATGGAATTAAATTTGAATCCAATGATATTATATCATTGTTTTTCCGAAAAACGATCCTGAGCGGAAACGGTTTATGTGTCTAGGATATATTATAGATTATTAAAAATTTTCAAAACTTAGATTTAAAAAGAAAATGTTTATGAATTTCTAGCATAAAATAATTTGCGAATTTTTGTGATTTTTACGTATTTTTTCAAAATTTTCAACCTTGAATGCTTATAAAAAAATTGTGACTATATATATTTCTTTTATTTTTCAACTGCTATTGTAAAAATATGTTAGGAGCCTTGTATTAAATTTTCAAGCTTTTCTACCAAACAAATAATTTTCATCGATATTTATAGAAAAAAAAACTAAAAAAGTTGAAAAATTAAAATGTCAGTAAACAGCTCAAATCAAATCAAAATATTTTGAAAATTTTATAAAATGTATAAAATTCCTATATAAACATTCAGTGAAAATTTCAAGTACCTGAGGTCATTTGTTTTAAAGTTACATTAAAAACCAAAATCGATTTTGTCGAAAATTGATATTGTGTAAAAATTCCCGTTTTTTCCTTAATTTTTAGTTTGTTTATACCAATATTAAGAAAAATATTGAGAATTTTCTACTTTTGACCTCTCAAAGTACCCGGACACGGACGTTTTGTTGCCGCCGTTTGGGCGCTGCCGTTTTGGCCCTGCCGTTTTGGCGCTAACTCGGTTTGGCGCTATCCATTTTGGCGCTAACTAACCTAATAGAATTTGTATCAAAATTGTACCTAAAAAATTATTACAAGATTAAGTAAAAATATAAATATATAGTAAAAAATTAAAACATAGTAAATAGGTAGTTAATTATAAAATTGTACTTAAAACATTATTATGAGATAATATAGTTAAAATATAAATATAAATATAAAGTAAAAATTAATAGTTTTAAAAAATTATTACAAGATATAGTCAAAGTATAAATATAAATTTATAATTTAATTTTTTACTATATTATATTTATATTTATATTTTTACAACTAACTATTTACTATATTTTTATTTCAAATTAATTGTAATATTTAACAAAATTGTAATTTTAAATATTATATAGAAATATTAGTTGGCGCCAAAACGGCAGCGCCAAAACGTCCTAGACCGCAAAGTACCATCTAGATTCGCTTTCCGATTGAACGAGGTATACTGAAGTTGAAAATCGAAGCACTTTTACTCCCCCAAAACGTGATGACAGACACAACAAAAAACACACACATCATTGTAAAATCAATACATTCCTCGCTCCGCTCAGAATCTAAAATTGAACATTTTATAAATTATAACTACAAAATTATATGTACATTTTCACGATTTTGACAAATTTTGTTAAAATTGTAACATCAAATACTTATAAAATAAAATTGTGTTTATATTGTGTATTTTAATAGGTAAATTAACTACTTATGAGGAACCATTATAATATTTATTTATATTTACACATAAATATATTTTTATTACAACAATTCAATTTTTAACGTCACTTCAGTTGGTGACCAAATTTAATATAGACTTGCAGGTTTACATACAGTAATAAACAAATACGGACAAAAAAAACCATCAATATACACTCCTAGAAATCCGTTAAGTAAAGCTTCAGCACTCACCATTTTGTTCTACAAATTCTGTCGAAACAATGGATACGTCGCACCCAAGCCACCTTTACCACAGGTTAGAGAACTAGTTTTATTACACATACATGGTCGGATTTTTTGTTTCCTATATTTTATGATGTATACAGAAATCTATAATGTTATAAATTATTTTAATTATTATATAACAACTTATTTGTTACGCTGGTCATTGAGGCGAATTCCCAAAACAAATTACATATTAACATATTTATTATACACTCACTATACAGTATATTATAAATAACCTGCCGACATATTATTTTTTTTCAGTACCTTATGATTTTCGATATTAACAAATCAAACAAAGTGTTACCGATTATCGAGGATCTGAGTGATAAAGTCGTCTATTACGGGTTTTTCCGTAGCGCCAATCCTGAAAACCCTAAGTTACTGTGTAAAGATCCTGCATTTTTGACTCTATATGGTATGGAAAAGATTGGGTAGGTACCTTATAATATTATAATAATAATATAGAGCTCTTAAATATACCAATTATGATTAAATCAATACGAATAAGGATCGGTTAGGAAAACATTAAAACAGAAAATGTAATGGTTTACAATAAAATATAAACAAAAAACTTTTTAATCAACTACGATATATATATATTGTATATACTATATATTTTATTTTTAAACTACCAATGCGGCAATACGTAATAATTATCACGGTTTTGAACATTATCATAATTTACGCAGTTTTTATTTTTAATGTTGTCTGTGCATTACTGCATTATAAACACGTGTCCGACGTTTCGTCACGCATACAATTTTTTAGATAGTATTTATACTTTCTGGAATTTGAATTTGAAAATGTGCTCCAAAAATAGTTTCTAGATAGTCGCTAATCAACATAAATAGCTCACAGGCTGATCTGCTGATTCTATACCGGAAGACAATTATTATAATAATAAGTCGATCCTTAATTTTTTTTCAAAAATACATTGGTGGCTTAAATTCTATCATGATTTATCTCGTGATAATATTTAAATCTCTTTAATTATTACTTCATTACGGTTCCTATATTATTAAGTATTATGTATAGTAAGATATGAAAATCACTCTTTTTACTACCCTATCCTGTAGTAGGTATTAAACGTATTTTTAGTTTTATATTTTTTTACAACATCTGCGCTAATAATAGTTGTTTAAATGGGGTTTTTTTAAATGTTATCTGTGCATATAGTATAATAGTTATAACTAATACATACATTATAATTTTTATATAGCAAAGAGGCCACATTGGTGTTGTCTGTGCTAAAGGACGACAGTGACAAGAGCCTGTTGCAGTTCGTCGATATTGGGCCGATGTACGTAAGCCCGGATCACAAAGTGGGAATCGATGATACTATTAAATTTTTCCCATATGACTTTGACGAGATGGACGGTGAGATAAAATTGTGGCTGGACCAGCAGGCGCTCCGGAACGAGGAATATACGGCCACGGAATATGAATTTGATGAAGGTGAAGAGGGAATGATTGAAGAAGATTACTCCTCGCAGGATCATCGACAGGACTCATCGAAGTAGACTGCCATTGGTTATTATTATGTTTTTCCACGGGCACCGACTGCAAGTACAATTATCTCCAATCATTGGCATGAATTACGGATTATATTTTGGTCTAATGTTTAACATTTGTAATAATACCTATGTGCATACATAACTGTTACTGTGCATGCATAATACATACCTATTATATGTTATAACGTAATATATATCCACACTAAATATTTTATAAATTATCATATTATTTTAATTGAAATTTAGTACGGGTAAATTGTTATTATTTTAGTTTTTGTTTGCAGGTGGCAACAATTTTACCTATCAGCCTTATATTACCTACTAAGTATATTTTATGATAGGTATAGGAATACAATAAATTGAATTTATTTTTGCCAAAAACAATGCATTACGCAGTGTGTATAATTTAAAACATTATAGTTTATAGCTAGCTACTTTAAAAGTTTCAAGTACCCATGAATAATAATATTTTTAAATTATTACTACAACATAACTAAAATTGTTATTCTTCCAACTTTGAACTTCAAATATCTACGAAAAAAACTGTAGGTACTTATTTTCATTTTTATTACATTTTCAAGTTTTTAACCCTGTGAAATATTTTTTAAGCGAAATTTAAAGAAAAAAAAATACTAAATAAATACTAAATACTTAATACCTAGGTCAAAAAGCATTAAAAAAATATTCTTAAAAGCAAAAAAAAAAAACAAACATTTGGTTAATATTATAAGTATTTACGAACTTATGGTTATTCGTTTTTGAGTTAAGCACATCAAAAAATCTGGTTTTGCATAAAAGACTTGTTTTTGATTATTTTAAATTCTAAGCGGAACGATGAATGTGGTATTGATTTTACAATGAATGTGTTTTTTTGTGTCTGTGTACAGTGTACACGACAAGTGACACTCAAGACAAAATCATTTTTCGGTTTTCAATTTCAATAGGTATCTTTCCCATTGGGAAAGTTAAAATCTAATTGGTGCATTCGGGAAGTTAAAATTTAAAATTTAAAATAGTTTTCGAATGTGCCAAAAAAAAAAATCGGGAAAAACAGGAATTTTTAATTTTCATGCATTTTCAACGATTTAAAGTGCATATATATTTATGGATATTTAAGATAATTAGTGCATATTTGGTTGTTTTTTAATGCATATAAATCCACGGTCTATTCATAACATTTCCAGTGTCTGCCACGAGAGAACGATCGCTTTCAACAATTCGTCGTTTGAAAACTTATTTGAGAAATTCTTCTGGACAAATACGTTTAAATGGTTTAGCTAGGCCTATCATATTTTTGGCCCTGGCACCTGGTACAGAACAAAATCCAGCCCCCTCTTAAATAACAATTAATTTTATAACTTTTTTCTAATTTATATTGAATTAATTATTTGCCTCAATGCCGGGCCCCTCAAAAATCCCGGCCCCAATAATGTGGGTGATGCTAACCCCCCCCCCCCCCCCCCCTCTTGTGGTTGCCCTAGTTTAGCTTTACTAAATTCATCGCGATATCAACTTTGCAATCAATGATGTTATAGATGAACTTGATAAAATATCAAAATGAAAAATTGATTTACATTAATATACATAAATATACATTCGTAGTTTTTAAATAAGATATTTACAAATTTCAACTTTTATAATCAGCATTGTAAAATGTTAATAAAATCTTCAATGTATTTCAAGGCCTCCCTTCCCAAAAAAATAAGGTTCTGGATACGTCGCTAGGACAACAACTATTATGGAGTGGTTTGACTCGCATGCGAATTTTGTATTGTTATAATATGTTATATGTTATAATGTAATATAATATATGTGATAATGTTATGCAACAAAGAAAATATAAATATTCGGAAACAACGAGAATATATGTATCAGGAACGTATGTAGTGATTATGATAGCTGTTGAATATGTATTTGAACGACACTGCCGTCGTCGTCGATCTACGAAACTGAGAACGTGTAGCGACTACATAGTCCATGCGCCCCTAATACTTAGATGGTCAGTTTCGTTGGAGTCCTCGGTTTATTCACAATTATTACACAATCGGAATATATTACGTACGGAATTTATGTAGCGAAAATACATTATGGAAAAGTGGTTTTATACAGGAAAAAATTTAGGCGGGCCTCAGGAGGCTAAAAACATTCAAACGGCTGTATTGTAAAAATAACCGAGTGTAATTATTATCAAAATTATGATATCATATATTTATATTTAGTATCATTGATTTTATAATATATTATAAAATCAATGGTAGAACAGCGCATGTAAATGTAACAGTTGTATATAAATGTATATGTTTAACTTATGAAAATTAACAAATAAAAATGTTTAAGTTAAATTAAATAAAATGTTTAAAAATATCTTAAAATCGTACACAAGAAATTAGATATTAAACCAAGAATAATTAGGTACTTTAATTATTATTTTGTTGTAGGTAATTCAAAATTTTTTTTTTTTTGCGTTATTTTTATAGTTTAATAATTTATGTGTATATATAATATAATATATATATTATATAGTCTTTTTTGTTACCAGGAAACCACTAGGGCCGGATTGGAATTGTTTATCCAAAGTATCTCTTCTTATAAAATTATATTTTTTAAATATTTAGATCAATTTTAATCTATTGCCTATTTATATCAAGTATTCATTCAATAATTCACATGTCGGTATTCACTCAAAAATTATAAAGAAATCAATAATTATATATGATTGAGGATATTGATGATAAATATAAACTACTGTAAAAGGTTAATTAATAAGAACAAAAAAGCGGGTAAGTCGTGGATGTCGCTCTGCTGTACAGTAGGTTACTGTAATGGATGGGATTAAATTTGAATGCAATGATAGGTATCATTGTATACGAAAAACGATTCTGAACGGAGATGATTTGTCAGTCTAGGATATATTATATTTAAATATTGTCATATATTCTATTTTGATACAAATATTTTATTTTTCAATTAAGACGCATTTTGCATAAGGTACGGTTAATCAATTAGTGTAGTTATCATAATTCATAATACCTTATATTATCATAGATATACATATACCTGGTTTGAGGATAAATCGTTATCATTACACGATTCCATAAAAATTTAAAACTCAAACGCTCAAAACATTTTTCCTATAATGACACTTCAAATTTTCTCTTTAGCTATTTGAAACAAAACTTATGGAAAACTAAGTGTTGAATTTTATAACCTTATATATAAATACAAACAATATTATGAACATTGAACTACAAAATAATTTGCAAATATTAATGATTTTGACGAATTTTTGTCAATATTTGAAATTCAAATGCTAATAAAAATTTAAGTTAAATTTCCGGTGGACATTTTTTTCGATAAATATTGACAAATTTGTAAGGAATCTTGTATTAAATTTTCAAATCTTAGATTCAAAAAGAAAAATTTTTATGAATTTCTAGCTTAAAACAATTTGCGAATTTTTGTGATTTTTACGTATTTTTACAAAATTCAAAATTTTAATGCTTATAAAAAAAAATTGTGACTATAAATTTCTTTTATTTTTCAACTGCTATTGTAACAATATGTTAAGAGTATTGTATTAAATTTTCAAGATTTTTTACCCAAAAAATAAATTTTTATCGATATTAATTTAAAAAAAACTAATAATGATCGAAAATTGCATATGCCTATGAATAGTTCAACTTAAGTCGAAATTTTTTTTAAATTGCATGGTGGATAAAATATACTTATATAAACATTCGGTGAAAATTTCATGTATCAATGGTCATTTGTTTTAAAGTTACATCAAAAATCAAAATCGATTTTGTCGAAAACTGATTGTGCGTAAAATTTCCCGTTTTCCCCTTAATTTTTAGTTTGTTTATCCTGATTATTTAAAAAAATATTAAGAATTTTTTACTTTTGACCCTCAAAATACCAACTAGATTCACCACTTTCTGATCGAATAAGGTACTGAAGTCAAAAATCGAAGCACTTTCACTGCCCCAAAACGTGATGACAGATATAAAAAAAAAAATATTCATGGTTTTCGGTATGCTATTTCGTAAAAATTTAAAATTCAAACGCACTTAAAATTTTTCCTATAATGATGCTTCGAGTTTTCTCTATAGCTACTTGAAGGAAAACTTATGGAAAACTTAGTGTTGTATTTTTAATCCTTAGTTATAAATGCAAAAAATCTTATGATTTTTCAACTTCAAAATTACTTGCAAATTTTCGCGTTTTCGACAGATTTCGTAAAATTTTGAACTATAAACGTTATTAAAAAAAATCGTGACTTACGATTTTTAATTTCTTTTAGCTACAATAAGAACAACTCATAAGAAACCTTGTATTAAATTTTCAAGTATTTTTGGTCATCCAACATTTTTTTACCAACACTTCAAAAAAAAATTCTAAAAAAACTCGAAAATTTCAGTGGCCTATAAATAACTGAAAAAAAATCAAAACTTTTTTAAAATTAAACTGTATATATATAACACTAACATAAACATTTGGTGAAAATTTCAAGTATTTACAGTGATTAGTTTTTGAATTACAACCATATAAAAAAATCAATTTGGTCGAAAACTGGTTTTGCGTAAAAATTCTCGTTTTTCTGTCATTTTTTTTTTTTTGTTTTTCTCGATTTTTTTGAAAAATGTTGGTAAATGTTTACTTTTAACCTAAATAATGCACCAAGGATCTTCACTTTTACATCGGAAACTACCCCCAAAGTTTGAAATCGAAGCATTATTTCGACTAGTTATGCTGTACACAGACACAAAAACAAAAAAAAAAACAAAAACAAAAAAAACACACATCATTGTAAAATCAATACATTCTTCACTTCTTTCAGAATCTAAAATAAAATAAATGTAATGTTTTTGACAAATTACCGTATTACTATTTACAAGTAGTTAAATGAATTACTACAATATAAATTTAAATGTAAGGTAAAATATACTTAGTTCCCTGTATATTTAATATACTTTTTGAACAAGTTATAGCTTTATTAAATTTAAATTTAGTTTAATTTCAATCACATATATTAATTTTATTAACTGTTATTCCTAATTAAGTTATAGTTTTCTACCATTGATTATAATTTACAAATTTTATAGTACCCATTTAAAATCAATGGCTGTACTGCCTGTACTGAAGAATTTTTAATGAATAATATAACATAAAATATATATGTTATGTTATACATACTTAAAGTAACAGTGCCGTTAACAGGAATTTAATATGGGGGGTATATTAATATAATAAATACATTAATATGCTTTCCTTGTACCTAGTAAGGGGGATTTGAATTCCCTACCTCTTTAGGTTCTTTATATCTACAGCCCTGTATAGTAATGTAGACTGCAGAAATCAGACAAGCTTTTCCCGCAGAGAATCGTTTTACGTCAATACATCATATATGCTTAGACTTATATCATTGACTATTGAGTGCAAATTTATCACATCCATTACAGTAACCTACAATACACAAAATACATTAATTGGCACCAGTAGGCCGGGTCGTCCCATATTAGCCATATTCACACATAAGTACCTACAAAAAAATATGATTTTATTATGGTTAATAAACTTATCGTATACTATTATGTTATTATATCAAATATTATACAATTTTTCAAGGTTAAAAATCCAAAATAGTCAACGAGAACATGATATAAATAATTATAACATAAAAATGTGCGTGCTGCCGAACACATAAAATAATATTATTCATGCCGTGGTTACCGAAATACTTTCAACGTTAGTTTATAGTAGGTAGTATAGTATTATAATACTTATACACCGACTGGATGATATTTAGATGTCTATGTATAGTGATATGTGTATGTGTAAGTAAATCAGCAGTGATCGGGATCGCCGGGCAATTATTGTTGTGATATATGTACCTAATATGGATATATTATGATAGTGAGTAGTGACATGTGAGCACGATTAATGATAGTATATTATCATCGATAGCCGTGCTAGTACGAATGTATATAATATATTGAAATAATTTTATTAGTGAGCAACATAAATAAATTAGAAAAAATAGTAACTACATATTATGTTTTTATATTACAAAATGAATAAATAAATAATAGGTAGGTATTTCGTAGATTTATAAATGATTAATTTAATACAGCTATTTGGCTATTACACATTATAATAAATTATTATAAACAAATCAATAATCGTATGGTGCTTGGTTTGTATCGTAGATTGGAAAAATACTCAGATGGTTCGCTAAAAAAAATAAACTCTATTAAACTTTAAATAAACACTGTAAAATAGTAAATTTACATCACAGTGATTCATGTATTATAGGAATAATATAAAGAAAGAAATAGTGAAAATTCACCCAACTTCAGTAATATCATTTTAAATGCAGCAATATTAGTGAATACGATATCATAAAAATACACTGTGACTTACGACTACAATGTAATAAAAAATAACACGGCCATATACCTAATAAAAATATCACCTATGATAATAAATAATAATAATACAAAAATAAAAATAAAAAAGAGTATAGGTACTCCTTGGGTGGACTTGAAATGGTACATACTAAATAGGTATATATACGGTTCACTCTGGTGAAACTCACCAGAGCTACCACTAGTTCTGCATAAGTTTAATAATTTTAGATTCTGAGCGGAGCGATGAATGTATTGATTTTACCATGATGTGTGTTTTAATTTTTTTGTGTCTGTCATCACGTTTTGGGGCAGTAAAAATGCTTCGATTTTTGACTCAGTACCTCGTTCGATCAGAAAGTGAATCTAGTTGGTACTTTGGGGGGTCAAAAGTAAAAAATTCTTAATACTTTTCTAAGTAATCGAGAAAAACAAACTAAAATTAAGGGAAAAACGGGAAATTTTACGCACACTCATTTTTCGACAAAATCGATTTTGGTTTTTGATGTAACTTTAAAATGAATGACCATACATGAAATTTTCACCGAATTTTTATGTAAGTATATTCTATCCACCATGCAATTTTCAAAAAATTTCGACTTAAGTTGAACTATTCATAGGTATTTGAAATTTTCGATCATTTATTTGTCAGCAGAAAAGCTTGAAAATTTAATACAAGGCTCTTAACATATTGTTACAATAGCAGTTGAAAAATAAAATAAATTCATAGTCACAATTTTTTTTTATAAGCATTCAAAGTTTGAATTTTGACAAAATACGTAAAAATCACGAAAATTCACAAATTATTTTAAGCTAGAAATTCATAAAAAATTTTCTTTTTAAATCTAAGATTTCAAAATTTAATACAAGATTCCTTACAAGTTTTTCAATCTTTATCACAAATAAAAATTCCAACGGAAATTCAAATTAAATTTTTATGAGCATTTGAAATTTAAATTTTTACAACATTGGATTTTCACTTTTAGCGATTTCCATATTTTGGTGTAACTCTAAAACAAATGACCGAAGATACTTAAAATTTTCACTGAATGTTTATATAGGCATTTTATATATTTGATAAAATTTTAAAAATATTTAGATTTGTTTTGAGCTGTTTACTGACATTTTAATTTTTCAATTTTTTTAGTTTTTTTTTCTATAAATATCGATAAAAATTTATTTGTTCGGTAGAAAAGCTTGAGAATTTAATACAAGGCTTATAACACATTGTTACAATAGCAGTAAAAAATATTAAAAATTCGTAGGCACGATTTTTTTTTATAAGCATTTAAAGTTCAAATTTTGACTAAATACGTAAAAATTACGGCAATGTTCAAATTATCTTAGATAGAAATTCATAAAAATTTTCCTTTTTAATTCTAAGATTTGGAAATTTAATACAAGGCTCCTTATATATTTTTACAATAGCAGTTGCAAAATAAAAGGAATACATAGTCACAATTTTTATTTATAAGCATTTAAAGTTCAAATTTTGACAACATATTATGTAAATATCACGAAAATTCGTAAATTATTGTATGCTAGAAATTCATAAAAAATTTTCCTTTTATATCTAAGATTTCAAAATTTAATACAAGGCTCATAATATATTTTTACAATAGCAATTGAAAAATAAAAGAAATTTATAGTCACCATTTTGTTTTATAAGCATTTAAAGTTCTAATTTTGACTAAATACGTAAAAATTACGGCAATGTTCAAATCATCTTAGATAGAAATTCATAAAAGTTTTTCTTTTTAATTCTAAGATTTGGAAATTTAATACAAGGCTCCTAACATATTTTTACAATAGCAGTTGCAAAATAAAAGAATTATATAGTCAGAATTTTTTTTTAAGCATTCAAAGTTTGAGTGTTGACAACATATTATGTAAAATTCACAAATTATTTTAAGCTAGAAATTCATAAAAAATTTTCTTTTTAAATCTAAGATTTGAAAATTTAAATCAAGATTCCTTACAAGTTTGACAATCTTTATCACAAATAAAAAGTCCACCGGAAATTCAAATTAAATTTTTATGAGCATTTGAAATTTTAATTTTTAAAACATTGGATTTTCGCTGGATTTCACATTTAGCGATTTTCTTATTTTGGTGTAACTCTAAAAGTCTAAAACAAATGATCGCAAATACTTGACATTTTTACTGAATGTTTATATAGGCATTTTCCATATTTGATAAAATTTTCAAAATATTTAGATTTGTTTTGAGCTGTTTACTGACATTTTAATTTTTCAACTTTTTTAGTTTTTTTTTCTATAAATATCGATAAAAATTTATTTGTTCGGTAGAAAAGCTTGAAAATTTAATACAAGGCTTCTAACACATTTTAACTAAGAAGTTGAAAAATAAAATAAATTCATAGTCACAATTTTTTTTTACAAGCATTCAAAGTTTGAATTTTGACAACATAAGTAAAAATCACGAAAATCACGAAAATTCGCAAATTATTTTAAACTAGAAATTCATAAAAAAAATTCTTTTTAAATCTAAGATTTGAAATTTTTTAATAATCTATAATATATCCTAGACAGATATATCGTCTTCGCTCAGAATCGTTTTTCGTATCAATGATATAATATCATTGGATTCAAATTTAACATCCACGACTTACCCGACTTTTTTTTGTATGATTCAAACTTTGAAGCCCAGAAGAGGACTTTCCCAATATAGCATAATATTATACATTATATTAAGGCTTAGGAAATCAGTTTTGATTTGTTGGTAAAAATTAAGCCTTTTAAGCCCTCCTTAAAACAAATATATAATAAAAATATTGTCCGGAAATTCCATGCAATAGTGTTATACGGTTATACCACTTTAATAAAAATTTATAATAGGTATTTTCTTAGCAATAATGATAAATATTTTCACCGAAAAAAATTCTTTTTCCTTGATGAGCTTTCAAAACAACAACTAATTTTTATTATTTTAATATATTTTATAAAAAAAATCGAAGAGCTTGCTTATGCTGCATAGTCGGCTGAGATTTAACTAATTCAACAAATCATTAAATATACAAAAAAAAAAAAAAACATTTCTAAGCAATAGGAGACATACAATTTGAATAATAAACGCTTACCAAATAAAAATGTAAACCTACATAATATATTTAAGATATTTTTAAATTGGTATAAGAACAACATAAATAATACCTAGTTACAACTTTAAAGTAGGTACATAGCGTAAATTAAAAATGCTTATAAAGTTAATACTTATAAATTATAAGTCACTTAAAAATATAATTATCGTAAATATCTTCATACAAACACAGATAATTTTCTTACCACCAAGTTTCATAATAGGTCGATTAACTCTAATTTTTTAATTAATGAGGTTAAACGTGATCTTCCGAGCGAAAATTTTTCATGTTACGCACTTGTAAGACAGAAACAAAAAGAAAAAAAACAAAATAGGTACATATTATACTAGCGTCATCCTCTTAAATAAATGCAATACACACGTCACACATACACAATAATCATTTCGATAAATTTGAAATGTGATAAAATTTGTGGTATACATATATTATAGAATATGGCACCAATAATGGTCTTCAAAATTTTTGACTTACGACTCTCTGTTTTTGTGAAAACTTTGTTGGTCATGGAAAAAGAAAAAAAATTTGAAAAAGTCTTTAGCTGCAAGTTTTCCGTAACTTTCTGCGCATTATTGTGTCCAAAACACTTCTAAAAAAGTTTCAATAAACGTTCATTTAAGTTTGGGATCACTAGTATATATTCAATGAATTGATTATTATTTAAAAAAATTAGACTTTTCGTGGCCCAAATTAGGGTCGTGATCCATTGATGAAAAAAGCTAACTACAGATAGTTAATATGACATGATTACTTTTAGAAAACACTTAACAGTAATAATAATATATAACAGAAAAGTTTAAACGAAAACATTTTGTTGTTATTTTTTACGTTTCCAGTTAAACTATTGAATATTTTGGTTATGTATACCTAGTACTTACCTATATGTATTATGTAATGTGCACAATTAAATGCACATTAAAAATGTAATAAACTCAAAAATGTTTAGTGGTAAGTTTTGAGACAATGTTGTTTGTAGCTGCTTCCAAAATGATCATAATTTTACATCAATTTGATGTTCTTTTTGAATTTTTACTTTTAGTAGTTTTCATTATTCTATTTAATCAAGTTTTTACTCGTTTTTGCTTTTTTTAAATTAAAAACAGATAATTTAATTAGTCTGAATTAAAAAAAATTATAAATTACTGGGACAGGTACGTATATAATATTGTTTTTATGCCATCACGTCTTTTACTAACGTTAAAAATTAATAAGCTGTAAAATCTATAACTTTAATATTATATTTGTGTATAAGTGTGGAAATAAAAATTATTTTTATTATTATAACGAAATAATACCATCATTATCAAAGGATATAAAAAAAACTATTCCCAAAAACTAATTTTCGAGAAATATATAGTGTTAACCCGAGAATCTCTCTGTACCTATAGGTACAGAGTAATTAGAACTCAGTAATTTCCTCTTATAAACATGCAATATAAAATTAAGTTGGTTATCAAAATGTATAGAAACAAAATATAATTTAACACGATAGCCTCAAATACTTTTTTGAACTCCCTTTTAAGAGTTGTTTGAGGGGTATATTTTAGAAAAACGAATGAGCGTGCTTACTTTTTAAGCATTAATCACGTCAAGATATTGTAATTTATGAATTTAAGTACTTTTTAATTTCAATTCAATCCCTTTATCCATAGTACATTGCACCCATATACAATATGGTATATTTGCCAATGTTCGCTATGTTATGCAATTGACAATAATATTGTCGGTGCTCAATCACGTATCCAGATAATATGGATAAATGCATTAACTCTATAATGTTCTAAATTATCAATGACTATGTTTATTCATATTTATCAAACTATTTAAGTTAAATATGAAAAAATGTTACTGGGTAACTTGATATCTCCATAAATAACCAGATAGGTACGCATAGCACACACATAGTGCCCACGCCATATACACTGGAATTTAGATCCCTAATTTTAATTACCAGTTTAAAAATGTATTATAAAATAGGTACATAATATTTTAGCATAATATGTAGATAATGAATTTCTAAGCACACAAGAATTATGTTCATTAGATATAATTCTTAATAAGCTTATAGTGATGTAG
Source organism: Diuraphis noxia (assembly GCF_037042655.1). NCBI lineage: Eukaryota > Metazoa > Arthropoda > Insecta > Hemiptera > Aphididae > Diuraphis > Diuraphis noxia. Next base: position 59,839,049 of record NW_028301711.1, read on the forward strand.
TGTAGTATTGTAGTAAGATTTCGAAGAGACTAAAATAACTTGATTAAAAAATAAAAATGTATTTCATGAATTATTTCTAAATTCAATCGTCAAGTAATGTAAAAATGAAAGATAATTCCACTATATTTTTACAAATTTGATATTATACAAAAAACCGATATTCTTCGTGAATGTTTGATTTATGGATAACATCTATTATACATGAATTACTATTCAAAGGCGAAGAGGAGAAACCCTTAAAACAATCGAAGCCTACCATAATAGTACTATATTATTATGTATACACTTCGACTTCGCGTGGTAACTAGTGAGCCTGTTCTGGTCACACTGTTGAACGCCCTTGTTCATAGGAATAAAAAGAAAGAAAATGTTGTCTGAACTCTGCCGAGTCTGAGCGTGCCCGCTATTGCAAATTATGCGTCTCGTCCTGTCTAGCGTGAGCTCAACCATGGCTGAAATTCGCTTAACTTTACATCGGCGAGCAGCATTATGTATAATATATATATATATATATTCTAATATATTATTTGCCATTTCTCGTGCGCATGCGTGCGATAGTGTAAAATCACCGTTGCCCCCGCCGCGCCGGCGCAGTACCCACGATCCGCGGCATCGTCGGCGATGGCGTTGATACTTGATAAACTGATAAGGTATCGTAAACACTGCGGCAGTGCAGTGGTGTACGACGGTGTCCATAACTATTATTAATAATAATTTATAAATCATAATATTACATGAACAGTGTTCAATAGTTTAAGATTAATTATTGTAATATTTGTCTATGATAATAAGGTTCTACGTTCGCCAGCGATTACGACTGTACGGCCGTCAATCGTAAACAGCGATAGGTAATAGTTATAAGCGCGCGTCGCCCGATTTCCTTGATGCATCATATTGCCGGTCCGTCGTTGTCGTCGTCGTCGTTTGCGCTGCGCGGACCGCGTCGTCGTGTGCCGTACGACTATTGCAATAGGAATTAGGAATAATGACGTGCTCGCCCGCGCCGCGCCGTCAGTCGGTCGCTAATCGGCGGATGCGATGAACGCGCCATCGTTATCGAAATCAGAAAGGCATTAGGCAGTGCAACAACGACGGTACGCCACGCTGCGTCGTGAACGCCCGCACATATCGTACAAACACACCGTCCGGGAGATGTGGATAGCAACATGGTGTCTGGGCTTCGTCTTGTTCTCGTGTCCCAATTGCCTGTACGTTTGCATCGGACGCGCAGCCGCCCAGAACAAAAGCAGCTGCGACTCTCAGAGTAAGTCCGCCACCTAGTGCAGTACAGAGGTGTCTGTCGTCATTACGCTCTCCTAAATTATGGTATTAGCGATCTTGGATCCCGGTCCTCGTCTTGCCCCCCCTTCCATAGTTAACATGGTACTTTGTTAGGCCTGCATCTAAAGGACGTGTATCTTTGCACACGGTTCATACGTTTGCAGATTATACACCGACACTGACTCGTTTTATTAAATTTGCCAGCCACACACTCATTTGTGTAGTTAGAATTGTAGAATTGTAGTAGAATTTTTAAAAATGTACTCTGATATATTGCATTAAATTAAAAGTGGATCCACGTAATTTACCAAAGTTTAACAAAACGACTAATTTATTTTCATACCTATTTTACTGGAATATTATATTGTGCTTTATTTTATCAATTATACTACTAAAAACCTCATAATTATAAGTTATTTACATTAAACTTTTTATCTAACTAAAACCATAGTAAAATATTTTGATATAGCTATCTTACTGGCAAAATACCTACCAATATCTTTTTAAATTATGTTTTTTGAATCTTTTTAAATCCTGTACCATCCTATCCTATTCTACTATTTCTTTTAGTTAACTTTAAGTGTGATTACAGGCTCTCTCTCATTAGTACAACCGTGTATCGTAATATTATATCTAAAATAAGGATAAATTTATTCAGTCATAAAAATATTTTCTTCTGTATTTAAAGATAGATTACAATTGCAAACTATTTTTGTATTTTCATGATTCAAACCAATTAAAAACTTTTATCTTGAAAACATTTGCATGAATTAGATACATGAGAAAAGTAAGCAGTTTATTATTAAAAAATAAAATATACTATAGATATTCATATTTAATAATAATCATAGGCGCAAATAAGGAGAACTGGGGTGGGGGGCTAAGCCTCTACACTTTGCATAGGCCCCCCCAAAAAATCTAAATGTAGACTTAATTTTCATTGGTAAGTCTTGTATCTGCCCGATTGCTCAGAGAACCATTACAAATATGAATGAGTAGGTAGTAGGTAACCAACTAGATATTCAATCATTTAAATTTTGATTAGTTTTGCATAGATGTATTTTCAATTATTTATCAAGTTTAATACCAATGATAGTTTTCAGATTCAAAAATTTGTATTTGATTATGAATTTATATCTAATTTTAGATATTGTTATCACATTGAGTCAAATTTATATCTATTACCTATAAAATACTTTGAATTTAAAAATAAATGTTTTTACTTAAAAATACAAAATTCTTATCATTATAATATGAATACTATTACATTTAATAATACTTTTTACCTTTTGTCCTTTCTTTTATAATTAGTATTAATTATCCCAATTATGATTTCATCAATTGAAATGTTTTTAATTTCATTTACAAGGCTTTTAAAATTGGGTACAAAAATGTTGTATTTGTAATTTTTAATTTAAAATTTAATAGGTATGTGAATATTAATGAAATAGTTTATCTTTAATTTTAATTGTATTTATTGTTACAGTAACCAAAAGCAAACCACAAAATTTAACTGTTGCTAATGTAACCAGTCGATCCATAACAATAACATGGCTCGCACCAAAAGATGGCGAGGATGGAATCACCAATTATACTCTTTATTATTCAGACGACAATAACACATACGCAAAATTATTGGCAAATACACACATATATACTATTATAGATCTCAGTAAGTATTTAACTATTTTTATAATATTTTAAACAGACTACTCTTTTTTTTATAATTGAAAATGTTCATTTTATATTTTACTAAAATATAATTAATTAGTTGAAATTACTCCTTGTAGAACAATGATTAATCCTCAGCATCTTATGTTATTCAATTCAAAGTCATCTTTCATTCATTTTTATACCCCAATTTTTTGTCCAATTGGGGTATAAAAATTACTTAAATCTTCTATTACCTATACTATAATATTGTATTTCTTAATTATTTAAAATTATAGTTGTATTATATTGTAATTAATCTAAATTAATAATCAAAAAAATTAAAACTAAAAAAATTTGAGATTTTAAATTTTTATTAAAATCAAATTTTTTTTTAAAAACAGGCAACTGTATAGTTACATCTTTTATCATAAAATAAATTCAAGCTGACAATGTATGAATTAATATTTCAAATAATTAATTTTATTTTGACGTATATTTTTTTTACTGTGCTAAGGTTTTAAAATATTTTATACAATATTTGGTATTTATCTGTTATCCCGACTTTGAGTTTCTATTACTTCGACTTCTATCCCAATGCAATGACAAACGCTGATTACTATTCCGTTATTATTTAGTGTTTACTGTTAGTTGAAATTATAATTGATCTTTAGAGATTACCAAAAAATGTGATAGAAATAAAAGTATAAGGGGGAAAGACACTATTTATTGGAGTCCTTTCTTGGCGGACTAACTTAGAAAAAATAATCCATTTGATAATTTGTTGAAAAATATTTCTAAAAATTAGTCACCAAAAATAGATTTTATTTATTTTTTGAACATTATTGATCATTATTACTTAACTTTCTTCTTTTAGGTTAATTATAATATTATAATATTTAGGTTAATTAACCTAACCTAACCGAGGTTGTTTGATATTAAAACCTGTATAATTTTTTAAATAGTTTGTTGATAATAATTTTATGTTTATGTTAACATGGTGGTAGTCAAGATAATGATACCCAATATTCCAATATTTCTAAATTATCTAATGTTAAATCTAAATTTGCATATCTTTCTTATTTCTAATTGTTTATAGTAATAAATTGAGAAGCAAATGTAAGAAATGACAAGGTTTTTAACTAATAAATCATGAAAATGTTTGGGTAATTTCATTAAAATTTATAAACGGTGTAACAAAATGTAATATAATAATATAAGCTCTAAATATTCTAATATATTTTTTTGAATGGATTGATTATAGAAAATGTACACTTTTTATACTTTACTTCACAATTTATACAATAGATTTCATTGTTATATATATATTATATAAGATTTTACAATATTATTTAAATTGTTATAGCATACAATTTAGCAGATATTAATTGTTTAATGATTTTAACTGGATAAATGATTCTTTTAAATTTAAATTAATATTCAAAAGAGTATTGCCATTTTTTACTGTGACATTGAATTTTATTGGTTAATATATGTATTGGTACATTTTATTTTATTTTTTAATTGTTTCTTTGACAAATCGAAATTCAAAAGAACAATCGCAATTCATAATAATTGTTTGCAGTTCAAATTGTTTTTAATGATTTTACTTAAAACAATTTTAGTTATTTAACAAATAATAGATAATTCAAGACACTACCTATATTAGAAATTTGAAACATTTCATTATTACTAGTATTATATAGGTATTTAATAATTAAAATTAAATGAAACTTAAAAATATTAATTCCAACTTTTAATGGTTTATAGGTAGTTAACATTTTCTAATTTGCTTAGTAACTTAATTATTTTAAAATTTATATTTGATTTTTGGTATAGTTTAATAATTTAATTCAAGGTTTCTCATTAATTTAAAAATATCTCATTTACGAGGGTAAAATATTCTTTTTATGTATTTTGATATTTGAATTTCTATCAAATTGAATATTAATATATCAAGAAATAACAGTGTTTGTTCTCAAATAGAAAATACATAAAAAATATAATTTTACAGAAATACATAACTCTACCTAGATCTGATTCATTAATTCACATATAACAGTACAGTAAACTACTTAATAACATACTACATTTGAAACCTACCATACAACAGAAGTAAAGTTCCTTACTTTTTAGGTCTCAAATCTGTTATTTTTTCGTGTTATATTATTAAAATTATGTCTATATTTTTTTTTGGTGATATTTCTAAAGATTGTTCGGGAAATTCAAATATGACACCTATAACCCTAGATTACACGTATAAAAAGTATTCACGAGGTTCCACACACACAGTGTTTTTGAGCGTGTATTGAAATATTTCAATTAAAAATCATTGTCCATTCTAATGAAAAAATAGTATAATGTAAAAAAACTATATTGAAAATATAGTGAGACTAAAACAAAAAATTGCCTGGTAAAAATAAAATGTAATAATACTTACATTTATCAATGTTTTATCCGTATGTGTAGTGTATTATACTCGTAGTTACACACAGTATGGCGAACCAATGTCAACTAGCAACAATCTTGCCAGTCACAATGAAAATAAATATTCATTTACGTTTTATGGATAGAAAATAATGTCTTATCGGTGATTAGAGAGTTTAAAAAAACCCCATATTTGAGTTTTCATAAAATTAAATTGTTTATTAATGTCACATCATAGCACGCACACGGTCTTTTAGATCGTATATTGATAGGTAGTGAACTTTGAACCCTTCTATAGTACAGGCATAAAATCGTAAACAATCAGGAGTTGTATCTAATCTTAGTTTATTATCTAATTTAAAGGTTAATATTTCGTATTTTTGAAACAATGAACAAAATTCTTAAAGTCTGGTCTTTTTGACCGTGAAGCGTGTGCTGTACGGTTAAAGTTCAACCTATCATTACTTTTTACATAGGTAAAGAAATGGCATATTATAACCTAACAGTTTTCGGATTGTTCAGATTATAAAAAAAAAAGTATGATAAAAAATAAATCCTTCTAAGTCATTAATGCAATCGTAAAACCAATGGAACCTTCATTTTGTTCATTATTAGTGTATATGAAAAATTTTGATGTGATCACAGTTTAAAATTTGAATGGTTCTTATCATATTAAGTAAACTTATGTTATATTAATCAGTAGAACTGATGACTTTTTTAGTGCAAGCTCTTAACATTTAAGATGTGTAGTAATTAAACTTTAATATTTATAGAATCATGAATTTGATATGATATGTATCAGATTTATTTTTATCAATTAAATTTCAAAATCTTTTAGCCTCTCACACATTCTGAAATTTTTGAATCCTTCAATCGTAGACATTTGTGCAACACTATTCCCAATTTATGATCTTGGCAGATTTGACAATCCTAGATATTTTTCAAAATTGCAATTCTCTTTAGATATTTTTTAAATACCTTTTTATTTCAGAAATTAACTAGTTTCGTTTTTATAATGTGATGAGTAGGGTTCGGAAGTTATAGGACCAAAAAAGGGCAAAAAATTATAAAAAATGTGAAATATGTATTTATTTATTGAAAGTGTATAATATACACGAAAATAAATTATAAAAATGTATATTTAAAAAATTGTATTATTTAAAACTCCAACTGGCGTTAAAAATGTATATTTAAAAAATTGTATTATTTAAAACTCCAACTGGCGTTTAAGATTCTATTGAACTGAAAAAATGTAACATTATTTAAAAGAAATTAGTTAAGAATGAAAAAAATAATTTTTATAGAAAATATTAAATGCGCATACAAATATGCAAAAATCAATGAAAATGACGAAATATGCACTTTTCTCTAAAATAATCGAAATATGCAAAATATGCATTTTAGATTCTGAACGAAGTGATAGTGACAGAAGAAATAATGCTTCGATTTCAAACTTTGGGGGTGGTTTCCGATGTAAAATTGAAGATCCTTGGTGCATTATAGAGGTGAAAAGTAAATATTTTCCAACAGTTTTCAAAAAAATCGAGAAAAACAAAAAAAAAATGACAGAAAAACTGGAATTTTTACGCAAAACCAGTTTTCGACCAAATTGATTTTTTTATATGGTTGTAATTCAAAAACTAATCACTGTAAATACTTAAAATTTTCACCAAATGTTTATGTTAGTGTTATATATATACAGTTTAATTTTCAAAAAGTGTTGACTTTTTTGAGTTATTTATAGACCACTGAAATTTTCAATTTTTTTGACAATTTTTTTTTTTGAAGTGTCGGTAAACAAATGTTGGACGACCAAAAAACTTGAAAATTTAATACAAGGTTGCTTATAAGTTGTTCTTATTGTAGCTAAAAAAAATTAAAAATCGTTAGCCACAATTTTTTTTTATACGCGTGTATAGTTCAAATTTTTACGAAATATGTCGAAAACGCGAAAATTTGTAAGTAATTTTGAAGTTTAAAAATCATAAAAATTTTTCTGTTTATAACTAAGGATTAAAAATATAACACTAAGTTTTCCATAAGTTTTCCTTCAAATAACTATAGAGAAAACTCGAAGCGTCGTTATAGGAAAAATTTTAAGTGCGTTTGAATTTTAAATTTTTTCGAAATAGCGTAACGATAACGATATATCCTCAAACGATTTTAAACATTTGTTATTATTCAAAAAGTATAAGTCGTAGATACTTGAACATTTTACCAGTTATTTAGATTGGCATTTTCTTTACATGATTTAATTTTCTTTTTTTTTTGAGGTATTTATAGACAACTGAAATTTTCATATTTTCTGAAAAAATTTTTTTGAAGTGTTGATAAAATATTTTGGCCGAATCAAAATACTTGAAAATTTAATACAAAGTTCCTCATAAGTTATTCATATAGTGATTAAAAAAATACAAAAATACATAGGCACGATTTTTTTTTATTAGGATTTGAATTTCAAATATTGACTTAATACGTAAAAATTACGGCAATTTTAATATTATCTTAGATCAAAATTCATAAAAGTTTTTCTTTTTAATTCTAAGATTTGAGAATTTAATACAAGGCTCATAATATATTTTTACAATAGCAGTTGAAAAATAAAAGAAATATATAGCCACAATTTTTTTTTACATGCATTCAAAGTTTAATTTTGACAACATACGTAAAAATCACGAAAATTCGTAAATTATTTTTCCTAGAAATTCATAAAAAATTTTCCTTTTATACCTAAGATTTGAAAATTTAATACAAGATTCCTTACAAATTTGTCAATCTTTATCACAAAAAAAATGTCAACCAGAAATTTTTATTAGCATTGGAATTTCAAATATCGACAAAAATTCGTTAAAACCATGAATATTTGCGAATTATTTTGTAGTTCAAAATTCATAATATTGTTTGTATTTTTATCTAAGGTTATAAAATTCAACACTAAATTTTCCATAAGTTTTGCTCCAAATAGCTATAGAGAAAATTTGAAGCGTCATTATAGGAAAAATGTTTTGAGCGTTTGAGTTTTAAATTTTTATGAAATCGCATAATGATAACAATTTATCCTCAAACCAGGTATATGTATATCTATGATAATATAAGGTATTATGAATTATGATAACTACACTAATTGATTAACCATGCCATATGCAAAATGCGTCTTAATTGAAAAATCAAATATTTGTTTCAAAATAGAATATATGACAATATTTAAATATAATATATCCTAGACTGACAAATCATCTCCGTTCAGAATCGTTTTTCATATACAATGATACCTATCATTGCATTCAAATTTAATCCCATCCATTACAGTAACCTACTGTACAGCAGAGCGACATCCACGACTTACCCGCTTTTTTAATTTTCAATTTTTAAACTCAACATTGTATAGCTCAGATTTCTAGCTGGATCTGCTATAATTCAACAGCATACCAAACAATATGCAACTCCTATAATTTCCGAACCCTAGTGTTGAGCTAAACAAGTAAAATTCAATATTTTTGCTACAAAGTTTGTATTGAATTACTATTTTCTAAGGAAATTTCATAATATTAAATATTTGTGTTACAATATTTTGAAAAAAAATTTGATCTATATATTATGTCATTGTTAAAATGATTCATAGGAATATTTACCATTACATAAAACAACTTTGATGAATGAAATGCTATACATTTTTATTATTTTCAATTTTTAAGAATACCTTTTTTTGTTTATTTCTTTAGAATTATTGCTATTTATGGAATTTCTTGTCATCTGATACTATGATGTTATATTTATATTTTACATCATAAAATTAATCCATTGGTTGAAAATTAATTTTAGATAAATTTAAAAAAAAAAAAATATTTTAACTGTCATATTTTTTTACTTTTGGTAAATTTAAATAACAGAATATTCAACAAAATAAGAACTTAACAATGGTTAAAAAATGTAAGCTATTATCTTCCATTTAAGAACACATTTTAATTTACAGGTACTTCGATAAACTTTCAATTTATTTGCCTTGAAAATACATTATTATAATATGTCCATCAATGATAAAAATGCATATTCATTTAGGTTCTGATGATTAGAGGTAGTTTTAAAGATAACATTAATATTTTTTGTCTTCTCAAGCTTTTATTGATTTTAACTGTAAAGATATATAAAAATATTATGATAAATTTATAGATAATAAAAAATAAAAGTTGAAATATTGTTTATTCATTAACTGGGAAATTAAATGAAAACATTTGTATCCAAGAATTATTTTTCTATCAATTCTTCTGCCCACCACAAAAAATAACATTTACGTATAAATTTGAACTATTTATTACAATAACCAATTTATTATGACAATAGTTTTTTAATTAGCACTTATTTGTTAATTATTAATAAACACATTTCTCAATCAAACTATTTGACATATTGTTAGTTTAATTGAATTATTTGTTTTTGTGGTTATTTTCTAGAATATATTTGATAATTTTCTGGAAGTATTTAATTTTTTTAAATTTAATTGTTTGTAGACTTTGATTATATAATAGGACCAATTATAGTAAAGTTGGTTTTTTATTTATTACAGATTTGATTCTCAAAATTAGATGCTATATTCCTAAATATTTGAACATACATTATCTATTATGTACCTATCTAACTAGGTTATTTTTAAAACAAAAATATTATTATAATTATTGCATTAAAACAAATTTTTGATGATACATTTTAGTATTGTAAATTGTTACTTATTTATGTTATTATTTATTATTAAAATAAAATGTTTAATCTCAATTTTCTGTTTTTAAACACTTTTTTTACTTAAATTTGCAGTACCTTTTACTAAGTACCAAGTACACGTTGTAGCCAAATGTGAACAATTTATAAAAAGTGAATCTTCAGATACAATAATTCAATATACTGATGTTGATGGTCCAGGTCCACCAATTATTACAAATGCTACATGTGTACCAGGAACTAATGGTACATCTATTTTTTTACAATGGACTACACCTCAACTGTTTTATAAATCAGTGGATGAATATATAATTTATGTTTCCGATACTTCAGATATTGTTAAGAATTTCAACATTTCATTACCGAAAGACAGTATCAATTCAAATGTATGTAAATTATGGGTTTTCAGATTTCATCTTAACATAATATTTGATTTAATTTATTATAAAATTATTATTTTTTAGCATAATCAGTATATTGTTCAAAACTTAACAAGCAATACCATTTATGAATTAAAAATAAATGGAGCAACAAATAGTTTCCTAGGTGATAATTTAATTGAAGGTCAAGCTTCAGAACCTCGTTCAGTCTACTTACATAAAGATTGTGATAATGATAATACTTCAAAAAATAATCATAATTTAATTGAAAACACAAAATCCCTTTTAATTGGCTTATGTTGCGTTTTGGGATTACTCTTCATAGTAGCTGTTGTTTTATTTTGGCAGTAAGTATTTGTTTGTTTATTAACATAAATATAATATTTTACACATTCATTTTTTTTCACCATAGCTAACAATATGTGTGATTCTTTACATGTAACACATAAAATAAATGTTTTGTACTATAGATGCCATCCTGTGTGTAGGGTATACTTTCATGCTGCTTATTATTATCTGGAGGATCCACCATTTGTGTCACATACTGTACCAACATTACCAAATTCTGATTGGTGGAAGCACAAACAAGAATCTCATGTTGTAACAGTGGATGGTTTTGCTAGGCATGTTGCTAATTTACATGTTGATGGGGATATTGGTTTTAGCAAAGAATATGAAATTATTCAAGAGGAGTCTATGAATTTTGATTTTTCAACTGAATCATCACAACTACCAGAAAATAAATCAAAAAACCGATACCTCAACATAGTTCCTTGTAAGCAAATAAATTAAAGTAAATTATGCTACTGTAATCTACTCATATATTTGGAATGAGAGTCTAAAACAATGTTCAAAGTGTATTTGATAACAGAGTGCTTAGTTTTGTCTAATTCCTAAGATGATTGCCTCTCTGATATAATACTCTGATATTATATATGTTACAGATAATGTTGACATAAGCCATAAACTTTAGCTAGAGTAGTTATGTATCCTTAGTTTAAATATAACCCAGCTAATATTAATACAGTGAAGATATTACATTTTTAGTTCCATATAATTCTGTTACCTCTTTATACTATAATGTAACCGTAATCTAATTGCATTAGTGCTTTTTTATTTAATTGAGAAGACAATAAACCCCTCTGAAAGAGTAAGATAAATCTTATTAATTTATCTTAGTGGTATACGGGTTAAATTTATGGATGGGCACTTTATAGATTTAATCTTAATTGAGTAGAATTTTTAACATTTTCAAGATTTTAATTATTAAACATTAAGCTACCAGCTTTGGTGCACTCATTAATTAATAAGTGAACCTTGTTTTATTTATAGCACTCGTAGCTTAAAATTAAGTACACCTTAATGTGTAGTTATAAAAATAAGGTTTTTTAGGTAAAAGTCAGTTGCATGCCTATGTATTTGTTGAAAGCTGACCATAAAATTTAATGTAGTCTTCTGTATTCCTTTCATGTGCTCCACTAGTTTACAATGAGAAATTCAGGTATCCACCATTGTAGATTAGAAATGGTATTCTAATATTATTGCTTCTTTTGTATTAAATATTCTTATATTGTTATGTATGAAATAATAATTAAATAGGCATCTCATTAAAATATGTACTTCAAAAGTTTAATTTAAAACACGTTTGTACGTTCAAAGAATATGGGTTACAGAGTAATTTTATTGTAAAAACTTATGATCAAAATTGTAGAGGAGATTCATCTCCTGTTCCGTAAGAAGCCCTATATAGTGAGTATAAGGCTAATAACGCTATCTCTTGAACATTGTTGTCTACACGTTTTCGTATATTTGAGACCTTAATTTGGATTGTTATATTTATAGAATATATTAATTGTTTTAGTCAGACATCTTTTTCCCCCGAGATCAGTTCATATCCAGTAATTTGAATTAACTTACGCTTTTAACAATACAAATTGTAAAAAATAATGTATTTATGGTATTATTATTATAGTTTTTACAAAATTATTTAGAATCCATTGGCTAATATTCAACAAAATGCATGGTAGTTTATCAAGGGTATGACATTCTATCTTCCTGTAATAAATAAATGAGTTACCTAATTACCTTGAGCCTCTGACCGGGTGTTGGCCATAATTTGATAAAAAATGTAATAATTATGAGGACGTCATAACGACATATTATATTGTTTCAGTCTTACACACATAGGGCATTGTAAATTTTCATTCACCAGTTTTAATAGAGTGCTATCAGTTTTTATAATTGAGTGTCTCATCAAACTTTTAGATAAAAACATGATTTGTGTTCTCTCGTTATTTTTACGCGATACTATTTTAATTTTAAGTGAATTATGAGAATACATAATATTAATATTTGAAAATACTTTTAATTCGTTTAAAAATGAAAACATCCAAAAAACTAACAAGAAAACACAGATAATGTTCTTATCTAAAAGTTTGATAATAGGTTAGTTCGCTCTAATTTTAAAATTAACCAGTACTCTATTGAAACTAATGAACGATGAACGTAAATTATTTACCTTGTTGACACAACATGCAGATATGATGCCCTCTTAATATTAAATTCTGAGTGAAGCAAATGAATGTATTGTATTTACAATGATATGCATTTTTTTCTGTCATAAATATTGGAGATAGTAAAAATATTACGATTTTTGTTTCAGTATCTTTTCAAATAATAAAGTGAATCTTTTTGGTAATTTTATATTATTAAAATTAAAATTCCTAGTGGTTTTCATAGTCAGGGAAAAAAACAAAAAAAAAAAATGGTTATTTTTACGCAAACCAAATTTTATTTTTAAAACTACCAAAATTCAACAAAGCATAGAGAAGAACTTTATTTGTTTAAATAATAGAAACGCACAAAACAGGAAAAAATTTCAGTATGCCTTGTCAAATTTTGGAAATTCTGTGATAAATTCAGAGGAAATAAAGTTGTTTCGCATAGAATAGTGTTTGCTATAATGTACGTTTTTAAGAAGACATTATACACGCATATGTTGTCCAAAATATTATTAACATAATATAGTTCATAGGCACAAATAGTGTTTGAAATCTGAGGGGGCTGAAGCTGTAGCTCAGATCAGGATACTGAATACTCTTATGATGCGTTTAAATTAAATAATGTGTATCATGTAGTTATTTTTGGGGGGCTATAGCAATTCTTAGGGAGGGCTAAGCCCCCCTGGCCCCCCTATTTGCGCCTATGCATAAGTTTGATACTATAGTTGTTATTTAATCAATTTGGGTTTTAGCTATAATTTTGCTAATTATTCTTTGATAAAAAGATGAATTAAAATGATTTTAAAGCAACAAACAAAATAAATAAATATCATTGTAAATACTACTATACAAATAGATTCTTAATAAAAAAATGCACAAACTCATATGCGGAGCCTCCATTGGTATGTTAGTAACTTTGTGGCCAGGTCTCCACTATTATATCATACTATAGAGCAGCAGTCTCCACTACACGGTCTGTACTAAAATAAAATTGTATATTCTAAAATTCGAAATAGATAGTTCAAGAAAAACGTTTGTGTTATACATGAACTTTTTCTACAATACCCTTTTCTTACAAAATATCTTGTCTCGTTTTATTATTATTATTATTATTTTTACTATTCTTCACTAAATTCAGTGAAAATGTAAGCATGAAGTACTATTATTGAACAGTTTTTCTAATCAATCCAACCAAGCTCCCTTATGCATTCTTTCATCTATTGTGCTTATTGTAAAAATATTTTATACAGATCATACAAATTAAAATAAATATGACATTAATAAAAATGCAAGTGGCCCCCAAGTGATTTTCAAAAATTATATTTGGCCTTTTCGAAAATCCTAGTGAGGACTGCTGCTCTTAGAGTGTGGTTTCTTATTTATTCTTTGCTAATAATGACATTTGGCTATCATTACATTATCCATAACCATAATGTATATAGAATGGATTGTAATTAAAAATCAATTAATACAAAATATATACTAATTTAATCAACTTTTGTTTATTTTTTATAGGTTTTATTTAAAATTGTGTAATCAATGATTCGTTTGATAATATTTTAATTTACAGACGATCATAGCAGAGTTAAACTCCACGTTAATAATATTCCAGGAAGTCATTCTGACTATATAAACGCTAACTATATTGATGGTTTTGAAAAAGCTAATGCATACATTGGTACACAAGGACCATTACCATCAACAATTATTGATTTTTGGCAAATGGTGTGGGAACAACATGTTCATGTTATTGTGATGATAACAAATTTAGTGGAACGTGGCCGGGTAATATATTTGAAGAATCAGTATAATTAAAATTGATCATAAAATAAATTTAAAAATTAAATTTTTTTAATTTTAAAACTGAATTTATTATCTTACAATTTATTCTGTATAATCTAATAGTGTTTCGTGTTAAAAGTTAATTTAAAATATTGTGGTAGAGATAAGTAGGAAACTGGAACCTCATATTTGATTCATACTTTTAAAGATATTATGTGATTATTTCACTTTACTTTAAATATCAGTTTTAAGTATAATAATATTTTTAGGTTAACAATTTAGTTTGTTAACCAATCATCTCACAATAATTTCAACTTCAAAGCATACTTAGAAATAAGCCCCCTTTTTAATAATTTGTAACCAAAGTCTTACCCACCATTAATGTTTTAATTTTTGGAGTTCAGCCTGTGACTGCTATTATTATTTATAATTTTATAATGATTTGATTCAAGGATAAAAATGTTATTTAGGTTGTAAATTGTCAATCAAATCAATAAATTAGTTGAATATTTTTATTATTTTTTCTTCTTCATAAAGAAGTTTAATAATAATTTCAGCTACTTGTAGCCTAATGACGGAGAATGCATTAACATCAAAATCTACTACTAAAACTACATAATAATTATAGCTTTACCTCTTTCTTCAGAAATTCTACTATATTTTGATCATTGTATAGAATATGTGCTAAAGATAATTTCTACATTGAGAAGTATATTCTGTATACAATCAAGGCCGCCCGCAGAAATTTTTCTCGGTGGGGAGGGGGGGGGGGTGTGGGGGGCAGCAAAAAATAATACACTTACCATAAATTCTGTTTTTTATATAAATTAGGTAATATCTTAATTAGCAGGGGTCGTTGCCCTCCCTCCCTGCTGGCGACCTTGTATACAATAAAGCTTGGTTCTCCACATCAGTGGTGTGGCGATCTTTATTAAGTTATGAAGCACACTTACCAAGCACACATGACCAAATATAATATTATTAGATCACGGTGCTATACTTAGTTAGACTAGTGGTTATGCAATTAAGTTTATATTTATCTTAACATCATATAGTATAAGTGTATTGTTTATAATAATTTATAGTCTACTATGTTCAATACTGTAATTATCTATTATAAACATTTTAAAAATAATGATTGTCAAAAAAGAAAAAACATTAATTAACCTTAAAATTTAATTTTATTTGGTGCCTTGAGTGTATTAATATTATATCCAAATACTTGTTGGTTTTGGAATTATCTGTGAAGATTTGTAGATTAGAAAGTGAAAAATTCAAATTGTCTCTAAATACATTTTTATGTTTAATTTTCATCATTTTTTTTTTTTTGTATAATCTGCTTGATTCTGTTGTATATAATGCAATTTTAAGTACAAAAAAATTATGAAACACAAAATTAATTATAGAAAATAGTGCAAAAATGTTTATTAGACTTACTGTTTATTTTTTTTTTTTTAATAGAGGAAGTGTGATTTATACTGGCCAAATGAAGGTATTGAAACATATGGTTTCATTCAGGTTAAACTATTAAAAGAAGAACTTATGGCTATGTATACTGTTCGTACATTTCAAGTGCATCATACACGAGTAATATTATTTTATTATATATTTTCGAAATAAAAGAAGTTTAAGAAAAATATTTTTTTAGGCTAAAAAGAAAAAAAACATGCCATTAGGTAGAACTATATATCAATATCATTATACTAATTGGCCTGATCATGGAACGCCCGATCATCCTTTGCCAATTTTAAGTTTTGTGAATAAATCAGCTGGTGCTAATCCTGCTGATGCTGGTCCTATTGTTGTTCATTGCAGGTATGTTAATAAATTTATGTGTTTATAATTTAGTTTAAAGTTTAAAAAAAAACTGATAAATCATGTTAATTAAATTTATTTTTTAGTGCTGGCGTCGGTAGAACTGGTACATATATTGTATTAGACACTATGCTAAAACAAATTAAAAGTGAAAAAGAAGTGAATATATTTGATTTCTTAAAGCACATTAGACAGCAAAGAAATTTTTTAGTTCAAACTGAAGAACAGTATATATTTATCCATGACGCTCTATTAGAAGCAATAAATTGTATGTATTCTAGCATTAATAAAAAAACCCTAAAAAGTTATCTTCAAACAGACATAGCCGATTGTAAAATTGCATCATTTGCCTCAGATTTTGAAAAACATTATAAGGTTTGAATAACTAGAAATATTTTAGAAAATAATTTTTTTTTATGATTATTTATATTTTATTTATCTTGCAGATGATAACATCATTTGTCCCACAAGAATATTTGTTACTTTCTGCAAATAAACCATTTAATCAAAGTAAAAATAGATCTCAAGAATTTATTCCCGTTGAAAATTCTCGAGTGCACTTAACACCAAAACCTGGAATTGAAGGAAGTGATTACATTAATGCATCTTGGATAATTGGTAACTAATTTATATTCCACTAAAATAATTATATATTAAATAAATTTGTTGACTTAGATCAGAATTGCCATGATAAATTCACATAAATATTAAGAATTTGAAATTATATTCATTTTTTACTTCGTGGGTACAAACCTTAAATTAAATTTAAATTTAAATCAATGAGTAAAACACACTCTTAGGGATAAATCATAACTAGAAGTTGGTAGAACTCATAATTTATTTAAGCCATTTTTTATGATTCACACTATAATATTAGAGTATATGTGAAATCTCTTTATGGATAAGCAATTGGATCTCTAGGAACTAAGTAGTCTAGGAAAAGATACCATCATTCTTCAAACCGGGCAAAGCAGAAACCTACAGATGCCCAAACAAAATTTTAAATTGACGACCTATTCATCAACCTGACTAGACCAATTGGGCTTACTATTGGTCAATAGTCAAAACTCCTCATATGGAAAAAACGATACTAGTTTCAACTTCAATTATGATCATGACAAATTTTTCTAGTATATAATTATACAACTTAAATATTATATTTTATATTTTCAGGGTTTAAACGACTAGGAGAATTCATTGTTACACAGCATCCTCTAGAAAATACAGTTTTAGATTTTTGGCAAATGCTCTGGGACCACAATGCACAGACTGTAGTAATATTAACTGATATGAGTGAAGACACGGTTTGTTGTATTTACTTTAATGGTTTAAAACTAATTAAAATATGAATTTTTATTATAATATAGGACTCACTTATTAAATTTTGGCCTATGGACTCTGACACAACATTAGATAGTGATAATTTTAAAGTTAAAAGTGTTCAAGAAGACAAAATAGGAGATGATTATGAAACAAGAGATCTTGTCATTCAATCTGTACAAGATGATTTTATGCTTCCAGTTAGATTAATTCACAGTAAATATTCTGTGAGAGAATTATCCTCATTGATTAAATTATTAGAAATTGTACAAATGTGGCATTTAGAATACCAAAATGGTCCAATTGTTGTAGTAGATAAGTGAGTATTTGTTCATATGATATATAAAATAATAGTAATGTAAATACAATAAAAATTGTAGATACATGATTATATTTTATTATTTAGTTGTTTGATAATTTATTAAATAGCATACATATTGATAAAAATATTAATAAAGGTAGCTTCATTTAATATTACTCTAAAACATAGTTTTATAATTTGTATGTAAATAAGGCTTACAATATAAAGTGTCATAAAAATTATCTATACTGCAGTCTATTATTCAATTAATTTATACCTAACTGATTGACTTACAATATACTTGAAATTAATAAGCTTTAAATAAAAATAAAACCATAATGTTAACCTTAAATGTTTAGAGATCCATTAATTGTTAAGTATACATTTTTACAGATAAAGATCAGCTTTAATTTTTTTAATTGTTTTAATTTTAAATATTTACTAAAAAACTATAAATATTAACTTGCTTATTTTAAATATCACTTTATTGTAGATATGGTGGAACAGAAGCAGCAATATTTTGTTGTTTAACAACTATAGGTAAGCAACTGCAACATGAAAATGTAGTTGATATTGCATTGTATGCTAAACTTTACCATAATCAAAGACCCGGCATTTGGAAGGATATAGTAAGTTAAACTATCAAAAAACATAATATGTATGTGTACTATTTATTATTTATTTTGAATAGGAAAATTACTTATTATTATATCGGGCTTTGGAACTCATGTCTGGAGGAAGCTGCTTTAATGTATTGCCATCAACATCAATTACTAGTATAAATAATGTGGCTAATGGTAGTCATAGTTCACTCACTTTACCAAATGGAAATGCTCTTTCGCCAAATAAACAAAATGGAGTATTAATTTCTCAATCATAGAAATTCATAAACTCGTATGTAGTTTAAAAGTAGCTGTTAAGTAGTTTGACTAATTACTCAATTACTGTTTTGGTACATTAAACAAGTCTATTAGTATCTTCAATTTTTTAGAAATTGTATGTTTAAATTACTTAGTAAATTTAAATCACTATAAATTAACCTTCTATTAATTTATCAGAATTTAAAATAGAAATATTGGTAATATAAAAAAAAAAATAACATATATTAACAATTATGATTAGTGATAGTAAAAATTAATTATCATCAACATTTTTCTAGTTTTACATTTTGGAAAATAACCAACTATTTTTAGTTTATAATTGCAATATATTTAAATAAGGTACTTAATTACTGATTTGCCGGTATAATATTTGCAATCTTTATTTATACTAGCTACGCTAAAAATATTAATATGAAAGACTAGTATAGTACTTAGAAAATTATAGAATTTAATGCAAGATACCTAAAAAACATTTCATAAATATCTTCTTCATTAAAAATGCTGATCACATCCCCATCATCGAAATTTTTTTTGTGTTGATTAAATTTATCTTGAGATGAGTAAGGTATTTTTCCATTTAAATCTTTTAAATAAAAAAAATACCTTTTTACTTCCATTATTATCACTGTTTTAAAATTATAAAGACAATTGGATTTGTATACAAGATTTCTATCAATTAAAGCAGTTTTATACATTTGATGGATAAAATCATTTTTTTTTTTTTATGTAGTTCTTTATTACAATATTAATATCATTCTAACTATTTACTCATTAATACATCATAATATTATTTTATTATTTTTCAACACTAATGAATAATGATCCAAAACCATTACTGTAACAAATTTACTACATTCAAATAAAAATCATCATGGGAAAAATATTTAAAAAAAATAGTTCTATTAATTAATTGTTAAGTTTGAATCATGTTTGTTCAATGCTAGGAGTATAAAATTACCAACCCAACAAACAAATCCCTTTTTTTTAGTATGGCAAAATTATACTATTAGCTCATGATCAAGTTTAATATAATGGTATAGTCTATTATATTATATTATTATTAGTATTAGTAATATGTGTGGATGTTTATAAATTATTTTTTTTTTATGTTTTTGTTTGGCTTAACCAGATTTGGCTGTACATCTGTACAGACTAATATAATATGTTCAAACAAATTTCATCTCAATTTACTGTATAGAAAAATACTTCTGTGGCGGCCTTTTACATAAATTGGTAAAAATTTTTTAGTTTACTAGGTATTCCATTTAACTTTAGAGACACTCATAATTCAAAACTAAATAGTTATTCAAAATATTTATTTTGCATCTTTATTGAAGAAAAATTACTATTTTTTATTGTTTAATAACAAAAATTTTTTTAAATTGTTTTACTTTTTTAAAGATAAGGTTCAATTTTAATTTCTTAGTCAAATTCTAGAGCATGATATTTGTTAGAGTATACCTGTAATTACCACAAGTGACTAATTATGTTTAATTAATCAATTTGATTAAATCATTTTTATATTTTATAAATTGGACTATTAATTCAATATTACAAGTGCAATTTCATAACCTTATACACAATGTTTTCTCTCAGTTTTACTAGTCATCATTCCATTGTCTTAATTAATTACATAATTTGAGTTTGCTTGATGTTTTTTTTTTAAGTATGTTATTATTAATTGGATTTTAATAATGTGTGTTTAAATAATATGTCTATTCTAAATATTTATTATTATTGTGTACCCCATGTCTGATGTCTATTAACAATTTAAATGTATTATTTTTCCGATGTAAATATTTCAAGTTATTTTATAACGTTATTTTAAACTAGACATATAAATATTCTTGGTATTAAAAGAAATATTGTTTAATAGAAATGAAAATTTTTTAAAACATTTACTAGGTAATTCAATTTTAACATTTTTTTTTTCCCGTTATAAAAGTCTGTTATTATTACTTAAATGTATAAATTTATAATAAAACATTATTTTATCATTTTATACAGTTATGTTAAGATTATTAGTTATATTGGATATTTTAACTAAGGTTTTATTTATTTGAAAGTTATGTAATTTAAGATAAAACTATTTTCAAATAATTTTTAATGTTATCCATCTTGGGTAATATTCAAATTTTTTCTAAATATTTTAAACTTTTTACAATTTAACCCCATCTAATAGTATAGTATTAAACATAATAATTTGAATAATAACCGATAAAGGCCGCCATAAATATTTATAATTTTTTACATTCAGCTATTGCATTTTAACTTTCTACCATATTCTAACTTTTTATAATATAGTTTTTATACCATAATTAATATTAACACAATACAAATTTTTTAAATAAGTATTTTTTATTCTCAATTTTATATTTTGATCCTACATAATCTTATTATCATAAGATACCAACACATTTTTCTTAGCTATTTTTAAATATTTGACATGAGATGATTTTATCCAATTACTTTTTTTAATATACATCTAATGTAACATAAAACAAACCTTGACCTAACCAATTTTTGTTGTTAATAATCGTATTTTTTATCAGTTAGTATATCAGTGTTATTGTACATAATGCATTGCAATAATGAAAACTAAAAGAATACTATCCAATTATTTATGCTTTTAAATCTAATTTATTGTTATATTATTTTGTAATTGGTAACAATGATATTTGTTCCGAATTGTTTTAGAAATGTTTTAGAATTATTGAATAGTTACCTTTTTTTCTTTTAGTTTGCCTAATAAATAATAGTTAATAAAATAGTCATAAACTTTAAACATAGTTTTTTTTTATCAGATACTTCAACAATTTCCCTTTATTAAATGATAGTCCTAATAAATTCGTTTTAAACAAAATATACTCTTAAATGTTTCAAAAAAGTGATAAAATCTATTAAAATAATTATTTCTGTGTGATGATACTTAATTTTTAACATCATTAATAAAAAAAATCACTCATTGTTTCAAATAATTTTTTTTTCTTTTTAATTTTCAGTTAAATTACACATTTTTTACCAATTAATTTAATAATCATTTGGTGAAATTTAAAATTTTCCAAAATGTTAGGATTAATAAGCTTATTTTAAATTGTTCCCCTTGCTGAAAAATGTATCCTTTAAACACTTTGCAGAAAATTTAAGTCTTATTTTCAAAATTTGAATTGATTTAAGTACATTTTTTGTCCAGTCAAAGAAATATAGTTACTTTTTAAGATATGTAACATTATTTTTTTTTACCATGTTAATTAACATATAAATTTATATTAATTAAATTAACAGTTAATTAATAATGATCATTAGTTTATGTAATTAAAAATAGTAAGTATTAAGTTATTCTGCTTGCTATATCAATCATGATTTTTTAAGTTAAAAAACATACTTCTTATGTCAATGATGATGTATTTATTGTAATTACAGTTTATTTATATTTTTAGTTTTATTATTACAGTTTAAAATTATAAATTTAGAATCCCTATATTATTCAAAATTTATGAAATTAAAATACAAATCTGAAATTGTAGTGCCATAATTAAAAGCGTTCGTATAATATACTTTTAGTCATGTCAATTTAAAATGCTAAAGATAAAACAATTATTTATTTAAATTATTTGTGATGAACGTAATCTAAACAATAATAAATAATGAAGTATCGAGATAAACACTATGGCAACATTTTAACACACTTAATTGATCCTTAAAGCTTTTGTAATATACTTTTAATTATTGCACAATCTAGATTTAGTTTTATGCTGCACTATATTTATACACCTATTTATGTCAAATGCTACTGATTTATTATATAACCTCTTAGAATTATGATGACATTATACATTAACGTGTATTTTAGTTTAATACTAGTCAATAATTAAAAAAATGTAGTTGACAATTGTATTAGATGTTTTATATGTTAATAAATATTTACTAAGACTGTTTTATACCATGTATTAAAACAATTCATTTAATTTGATATTGGTAGATAAAAATGCATGATCAACATACATTTGGTTTATGACACACACAGTAGAAATTAATTAATACATTTTCTAAGTAAGAGATAGAAGACTGGTGACACTGAGATTGGCCGCAAATATTAAAAATTTAAAAGTTTTTCTCAAGTAAATAGATCATTTAAAAAAAAAAATTTAAATCAATTAAACCTTATCAAATTAAAGTGAAATAAAATTATACCCAAGAATTAATTATAGGTTTATTATACAATTTAGATGTTTATGATAATGATCTTAATATATAGAATTTGTGAGGGAAATATATATATTCATTATTTATGTTATAGAAGTCTTAACGTAAATGATTCTATTTCTTTTTAGAATGTATCAATGTATGACATTCTTGCTTTAGATAAAAATATTTATGTATGTATAGATTTTTCCAGAATATTCGGTAACCTTTAATTTGTACAAACTTCCAAACTACACTTCACAAATTTATGTCAATCTGTATAACTTAATTTTAATGTCACTACCTATTTTTAATTGTCTCCTGACGGTCCATTGTATAAATTTACCATTATGTTTAATGTCTTTATTTACTAGTCTTATATGTATGGCCTAATTTATATTTATTATTATTATTTTCCTATTGAAGTGATTTGAAATATTCTTCAAGTTCCATAAATTTAATTTATACTTATTTTAGAGTAAGTAAATATATTTAAATATAACAGTGCCTTTCATTTTTATTATTTATTGATTTCTTGGCACTTACAATTCTAAACAATTTTGTCTCTAAATTGCTGCAGGTGTATATAACTAATATAATTACAACTACATGTTTTCACATTTTATAGAGTACTCTATGTTTTGGCTAAACATTTATTAAATGGTTGATTTTTAAGTTAACTGTTTAATAAAACTATTTATTGAACTGTATATTTATATTTGGAGTTTTGTAAGTTGAAATTTTTTAAATAATGATTGGCAAATCATTGAGTAAGCAACATTAAAATGTTAATTTTGCTCAATAAAATTTTGTATTTTTTTATATTTTCTATCCTCAACCTACACTTTTTCAGTAAATTGTGCCAAAATTTAATTATTATAAGACAGTATTTTCTGTCTTATAAAAAACAAATTTTGTTTTAATGTTTTGAAGTCTGATTAAATAGTATAGATGTAGTTATGTAGATGCTATTTATGAATGATATTATTTTTGGTAATTTTTTTGACTATTTCAATTGTAA
Organism: Diuraphis noxia; assembly: GCF_037042655.1. NCBI lineage: Eukaryota > Metazoa > Arthropoda > Insecta > Hemiptera > Aphididae > Diuraphis > Diuraphis noxia. The sequence goes on from NW_028301711.1 coordinate 59,863,306, forward strand.
AAAATTAATAAAGTATTACCGTCTTATTTATTGTAATTATTTTCCACTCCAAGTTCAAGGAAGATAACATAAATTTTTACAAAAACTATTTAAACTATTAAAATTCAATTCAATGTCCCTTGAAAAAAATATTATTTTCTACGGAGTAAAATGCTTAATATCTATTGTTTATTTATTAGTTACCTAATTATTGTACACACATTTTAGTTACTAAAATACTTGAATTTTGTTCATTCTAATTATTGACAAAAAAATTAGTATGTATAGAAAACTAGTCAAAATTTTAAAAGATTCATTGTTTTCTATTGGTTTTTAATTTATTTTTGTTGTAAACTTTGTTTAAATTACCGAACAGTAAAATATGATCTTAATTCTTTTAATTTTTGTATATATAGTTTTGATTAAATACATTGTATTATTATAATTATTAAAATTACGATCAAATATATTTATTAACTGTATAAACCAAATTATTATCATATAAAATGGCATCACTTACTGTTAATTTAGCAAGATATATAACATCAAAATGATAAAATTTTATAAAGAAATATTTGACCTGTTGATTTAAGTCTTTGATTCATTTTTTATAATTATTGGTGCACACACACACACACTCACACACATACATACATACATATGCAAATGTAAATATAATGGAATGAATGTTTGAAGAAATTTACATTGGTATGATTAATAATAATTACATGCCATAGTACTTATTAAAAATACATAAACCAATATTTTTACTGTAAAAATAATATACTTACTTGCATGACTTTTATACAAACATTTGATTTAATATTTATGTTATTTAACTGGATGCATATTTGAATAAAGTTATTATTATTATATGTACTTGTGAAGTTTTAATAACTATAGACAATATAATATAATAATTTAATACTTTAATATACTGTAGAATAGTTTAAATAAAATATGTAATTCATTTGTATACAATACATTTCTAAGTTACATTGTATATTGTAATAACAAATTTATTTTATTCACGCAATAACAAATGAAAAAATAAATTTTATATTTATACGCCTTATTTTTTGTTAATGAATTAATTTTGAATACACAATATTCTATGTATTGGCTCATATAGGGGGGACGGGCAGTATGGTTTTCGCTCTGTACAGTGTATGTAAACCAGTACTAATCACCAGCGGTGGATTTTAGAGGTAAGATTCAGAAAGGTCTGGGACTCATGTTTTATTTATATAGTTATGATGTAAAACTTATTAGAAAAGAAATTTAAAAAAAAATTAAAATATTTTATTAACAAATTGTTTAAATAAAAATAGGTTTCTGAAGCATATTTATTTTGATACATTATAAATAAATACTTTATACTTTTCATTTATAAGTCAATCAAATAGGTGTAACATCTTATCTTAAAATCAATTAAACTGACATGATATTACGTCAATAATAATATAAAATTTCTTTTATTAACCATTTTGAAAAGTGATTTTTTTAAATATGTGTTTAATACTATTTTTTAAATTGTTGGCTTAACAAAAAAATATCAAACACATTTATTAAGTGATTCAATTTTCAAATATTTTTTTCCAGTTATAAAAGTGTTATTATAACTGATATTTATGAATTTAAAACAAAACACTATTTTATCATTTTGTACACATCTGTTCCATAAGAGAATTACTTGATCTCTTTCTATATATCACATCCGAGGACAATTATTGTAAGAATTACAAACTTGTCCAACTCGTTGAATAATACTGGTGGGGGGGGGGGGGATTTGCAATTCATGATGAAACCAGTCAGTGGTCTATGGGGGAGCGTATATAAACCTGGAATTTATAAATCTGGACCATAAATATCTGCAAAATACAAACCTGGACCATACATAATATATATTAAATATCAGGAATGTAGAATTCTGGACTTATATAATACCACATATGTGGAATTGACAAACTTATTTTGGGGCTAAGCATTTTACTAAGTATTTCATATTTAGCATTTATATTATATGATATTACACGTATAGGTACTGTTTATACTAGTTATACTACAATAATCATTATAAGTATCATATTACGATCGGTGGGGACTGTTCATCGGTTATTACTTATTAGTGAGTAGAACTATAATGTACGTCATTACGATTTATAATTTTAACAATAAATGTCTATATAACACGTTTATGTTATAATTTGTATTAATAATACGTAACAAATTGGCGATGAAGAAAATAATAATCTAATCGTAATCACTATAGTGCATTAGAAGTTTCAAGTGTTGTATTCATACTAATAAAAAATGGCAACTCCTAAGACAGAATCCATAACGAACTTCAATCAAGTTATTGGGCCACCGGGAACCTTTAAAACAGGTATGGATATTACAATTTTAAAGTCAAAATTTACTAATTTTTTTGCAATAAATTGAAAACAATATTCAAAAAAGAGCAATACTCTCAATGAGAAAATTCACAAAATACTTTTTAGTTTATATGTTCTTAGCATGCCTAACGATCAACGATGTTGAGTATGGCACTTTAATGAAAAGTTTGAACAAATATTAATGAATCGGTGTGCCAATGGGGTGCTCGTGCTTCAAATCTTGCTTCAAAATTTGGGTTTTCGTCGGAACTAACAACAATCATTCGAGACATATCTGCTGTCGGTATGGGTTCAGGACCAATCCAAGATCGTCTGTTAGAAGAAGATGTCTCAAAAATTGGAGTTACATATTCAAATCTAATCGAAATCGTGACAGCCAAAGAAGCTGCAATAAATGACGAGTGGCTGGAAAAAGAAGAATACGCAGACTTGAAGTAGGTACCAAAAAAAAAAATAATGGACATAGTGCCAAGCAGGAATTCAACACATACAAGGAATCAAAAATCAAATGCGGGATTCGTGGCCGTTCTAATCACTTTCAAAAAGACTGCAGATACAAGGACTTCGAATGCAACAATTGCGGTGAAAAAGGTAATTTATCCACCGTATGTAAAGATTCCCCCTCAAAATATCCCACGTTAAAAATATCCCCGTCACAAATATCCTAGGTTAGCTAACCAGGGGCGGCCTTTAAAAAAAAAAGTTTACGAGAAGATGGACAGACGATTAAAAGAAGTGATTCCTAACATCCTAACTATTAACATGTTTCTATACTTATTGTTTAAAAGGTATTGTGTATAGTTTTTCATTAAAAAAAATCTTTATTATGTATGCCATCAATTGCCATGTGTATTATGTTATTTATTTATGTATAATTTTTTTATTTAAAAAATGTTAATTTTAATACAATACGATAATATACATATAAAAGTTTAAATTGCCAAAAAACGATAAAAATGTAATTAAAATTTATAAAAAAATATAAATATGAATTAAGGGATAACATTATTGGGGATATTTTGTATATAGGATATTTTTAACGTGGGACATTTTGAACGAGGGATATTTTGAGGGTGCACCTTATGTAAAACGGGTACGAAAGAAAAGAAGAATAACAAAATACAAAATCAATTTTTGTATGATAACAATGATGATGACGAAACAGTTAATTATGATATTTCCAATACTTTTTTTCCATAAATGATCAAAATTGAAAATTCTTAAAATAAAGCGGTGAAAACGTTTACAGTAAATTTAATCGTAAAAAACCATAATGTAAGCTTCAAAATTGATACCACTTCACAACACAGCGTAATTTCAAAAATATTATACCGTCAACTTTTAGGTAGTCATATCAAATTAAAATAAAATGAAATTTAGCTATCTGGTAACGTTGGCAACGATATTAAACCGATGGGGAAAATATTTATCGATTCGGTGTACCGAAATAAAAAATTTACAATGTGCCTTTATGTTATCATTGGGGGTCTTCCACTTATAGGTCAAAATGATATAAAAAATATAAAATGTTTACCTTGTTCATTATTGAAAATTACGGAAGTGTAAAGTGTCGAATAATAATATAAAAAAATATAACAATGTTTTTAAAAATGAAATAGGCACTTTTAATTAAATATCAAAGCTAATGCGGTACCTAAATTTTACAAGCATATGGTATAGGAATATACATTCCTTTACCATTTAAGGGAAAAGTTTAAACCGAAATTGAGCGCTTAATCAAAAGCAACATTCTACCTAGTTGATTACCACAGTGAATGGGCAACTCCATTAAAACCAATAGTAAAACCAGACGGCATGGTTAGAATTTATGGTGATTTTAAAATAACAATAAATCCGGTATTAGAAGGGACTGAATACCCTCTTCCAAAAATAGAACATTTATATGCAAATGTTAGTGGTTCAAAATATTTATATCAAAAATGGATTTAAAAGACGAATACCAACATATGGTTATTAAAGAATCTGATCGCAAATATACCACTATTAACACACATAAAGTTTTATTTTGCTCTACACGTAACCCTTTTGGAATAAAGTCGTCAGCAGGGGAGTTTCAAAAAGCTATGGAAACTTCCACAGCAGGTCTTGAAGGCATAGGTATATTCCAAGATGACATTATTGTTGCAGGTTCCACTATTACAGAGCACAATGCTCGTTTAGACAAATTACTAAATGTATTGTCAAATGCCGGTTTAAGAGTAAAAATGAATAAGTGCAAATTTATACAAAAGTCAATTGAATATTTGGGTCACAGTTTAGATGAAAATGGTTTACACAAACTAACAAAACACACAGATGATATAAACAATACCATTGTCCCAGAAAATAAAACATTGCTAAAATCATTTTTAGGTTTAGTTACGTATTATATATAAAATGTATTCAAATTTCTAAACGCTGCAAATATTTTAAAATCATTGTACACTCTTTTACGTAACGGCAGTGAATGGAATTGGTCACCAGAATGTGACCAAGCATTCAATAGAGTCAAACAAATTTTAATTTCGAAACCCGTATTGGGACACCATTATGATCATATAATATTCCGATTAAACTCGTTGAAGGCGCAGTTCTTTCCCACTTGTACCTAGATCGTACAGAAAAACCTATAACATATGCATCAAGAGTTCTATCTGAGTCAGAATGTAAATTTCCACAAATTGAAAAAGAAGCTTTGGCAATTATTTACGGTGTTACGAAATTTTATGACTATTTTAATGACTAAATTTATATGGTATGCATTTTCTATTAGAAACCGACCATAAACCGTTAATATAATATAATATGTTTGGTGATAAGAAAGGTATTCCAATTTACGCGACTATGGGCCAGTTGTACCGTCTCTGATTAAAGTTAACCGGTGTTTAATCGGCCGAATTTGCACGGTTAAATCCATAAGGTATATATATATATATATATATACTCTATGGTTAAATCACAGAATAAATACAATATGTTATCAGCTGATTAAGCGCACAGACTTCTATACTTACTAGATAAGTAACTCTTATAATATTTACATTGTTATCAGTGAAGCTCGCACGGGGATGACCGCCATCTTTTCGATTAGCAAAACATTGGTTGGCATAATATACAAAATGTATAAGGAATAAATGCAATTATAAATTTTTTTAAAGGTAATATATAACAATAATGACAAAATGATATATATTAAATAATTTTTTTTTGTTACAAACAACAAGTCTAGAAATACAATACAACATCAATTAATATTTACCATAAATACATATATAATATTGCATACTATTTGCCAACCGAGAAAATGGCGGAACCCGGCTTCAACTAATGCACGGAGTTACTTATCTAGTTATTATAGAAGTCTGTGATTAAGCGTAATCGAAGTTTAACCACAGAATAACCAGAAGAGACACTTTTTCAGTTTAACATGGGTTCTTATGGGGTACAGATGTGCAACACCTGGTGGAATATCAGTGCTGCCGGTAGCAGGATAATTCTCATTATTCTTTGTTTCTAGCGCGGCTGTTACTCCCCGAACAGAGGCAATTACCTTTAGCCTAATAAGTAATAAAGTCGTAAATTGCAATATACATGGATATACTGATATTCCACCAAATTGAATAGTATATTCCCAATTTTTGAGTGCTCAGCGAGTGTCCATTCTGGTTATTCTGTGGTTTAACCGTAGACGGTACAACTGGCCCTAATAGGTTACAACGATGGACCTATGGTTTATCATCATTCGATTTCGACGTAAAATATGTGAAATCCGAAGATAATACAGCCGAATTTTTATCACAAATAAAAGGTTCAAAATTAAAAATTGAAAATCATAATGAAGAATGTATTAGTCTTAATTTTATTCACAAACAATCATCTGTACATTAACAATACTTTGGGGTATAAGTGAATTTAACAATTTTGTAAATAAGTGTTTGACATTAATTTTAGGATTTCAGGAATTAATTTAGCTGTTGCAATTAGCAAGTGTTTGCTCTATGTGATTGAAGAGCAGTAATAATGTCTGAGTAACCTGTAGTAATATCTTGTAGTAATCTAAATGAATGTTACATTCAGTGATAATAGTCAATCGAACTAAACTCAAAAGTAAATGTTCTAGTTGGGTTTTCGTAGTATATTGTTATATCCATGACAAAATAGATTTTGCCATGGTTATATCTTAGACTGCGTATAGAATAGCCAAGAATTTGAATGTGGGAGTTTCAATTTTCTAATGAATTTAACTACAGAGTTGCGATAAAGTGCTATACAATTTGGATAACGCTAAATCTCGTTGTGAAACATCCTAGATCCAAGAAATTTATTAACTTCATGTCCGAATCTGTAACTTTTACTTTGCATAAAAATTTATAATAAAGTCCTGCGGGGTTGAAATTCTGCCGGTGCCAACTTGATGAACATTATTGAAACCATTCTATGAATGATACTAATGATTATCCATCGATATTTTACAGAAAATTGAAAATGAACAGTTCAACAATAATCATTAAGTACCTGCTTGGCATCTCGATTCTCAAAATTAACAAAAGTTAACGGAATGTCAGAAACTTCTACCCGGAGATGTAACCACAATTACACATTTCAACAACTGGGTTTCCGGAAAAACCAAAAAGCATCTAGCATAATCTAGCAATTCAATAGTAATATTTTGATATAACTATCGAGCTAATTGGACAATGTGCCGATGCTGAGTCATGTTGGCACCGGCATATTAGAATTTTGATTGACACTTAAACGAGATACTAGCATATTCTGAAAATTAGCTAGAAAAATCTAGCAAATTCCTAGTAATTTTTTGATATTATAATTACAGTCCTAGTGTATTGTCCCCGTGTCAACTTGATCGACATGTTTCAATTGGTTCTGATGAATTTTTTTCTTTATTATTACATTTTTACTGGTAGGATCAACTTCTAAAACTTCGAAAAGACCTAACCATTTTGGAGTTAGTTTATTAATTGAGGTTTTGTCTTGTAACAGAACTTTTTGATCTACTTTAAATATTCGATGATTAGCATTTTTATCTTATTGAGCTTTTGATTTATGTTTAGCTTCAATCAAATGCTTTTTAGCTATTGCATGTGATTCTTTCAATTATTTCATGATTTCAAACTGATAATCCTCATAATTATATCGAGGTTCTAGTTGTTTTGATAAAGATGAACGTATGGTAACTGGATTTGCGTATACCAATTCGTAAGGTTGGAATTTAGTAGCAGAATGGTGGCAGAACATTGCGTAGGTACGGAATTTTTGTACCCCAATTCAATGGATCTTTGTTAGTAAAATTGCGCAGATATTCACCTAAAGTACGATGACTTTTCTCTAGAGAATCGTTACTCTGAAGATGATATCTTTGAAGACTTTTATATTTTAACAAATTAGTCATTTATTATTATGTACAACAAACAATTTTATTTAAAAAATAAAGAACAAACACTTCACTGAATTAGGCCTGGTGATTTTTAATATTTTTTTTAACATGTAGTATGTAAGTATGTTACAATATAACCTATATATTTGTTATATATCTGTATAAAGCGGAGCATGTGCAATGTCACAGTGTTACCACAACAAAGACTTTACTAAAAAAATTAAATTACAAACCTCTGCGATAGAACATGCAAGCATACAAACTGCGTTACAAAATGGTGTACCACCGTATTAGCTTTCTGGTTTTCTATAAGGACTGCCCAATCGAATTTCGTTAGGTTATCTAATAGTATTAGGACAAATGAATTCTCTTTATGAGATCTTGGTAAATGTCCCACTACATCCAAAAATATCTTCTCGAAGGGTCGGCTAGAAGTAGTTGTGATCACTATGGGATCTTTCAATGGTTTATTCCCTATTTTATTTTTTTGACATATTATAAGAAACTTCTTAATAAAATCTTGGATTTGTTTCCTCGGTTTCTTCCAGTGACACTGATCGTATAATCTGTTAAAAGTTCTAGTCACTCGTTGTGATGATTTCCTAGGGGAGTGTCATGAAATTAATCGCAATTTCTCATTTTCGGTTAATTCTTCCTTAGAGTAAACACTTACATAGATAATAGTGCTTTTAAAAATGTAACGAAATATTTTGCGGATTTCCTCCCATTTAAGTCTATCCAGTCCACAACCTATTCTAGGGCAAGCAATTTTAGAATATTATTATAATATTATGAACTGGGTATTGATTCAATATTTTAAATTACAATAGATACTCGTACTTTAGAATACAAAAAAAATTAATCGATAAATAAAAAATATCACAATGATAAAAATATTAGTTGTTTTCCATTCAAAGCTATGTGTAAGAAGTTATAAAGGTATTAAACAATTTGTTTGTGTAAAGAGTAAAATTGCAAATATCAAAAAAATTGGTGTCATATATTTATAAAAAAATTCTGGTATATATGACTTTGTTTACATACTAAATTAGATCCTTAAAAAGTTGATTATATAAGAGACAAGAACATTGATTCATATAAGTTTTAGGTGTAAAGTAATACCTAAAATAAAATAGTATCCTATTTATTGTCTTACTAATATACATGTGAAGAATACCGAATAATAGACAAGTAATGTAGATTTGAAACAAGTTAAAGAAATCTAACAAATAATAAGAAGACCATGATATTTATTACTTCATTAGGCATACAAGTTATATTAATCTCTTTGGTATTTAAAAAAAAAACAATATTGAATTATTTTCATTAGTGATTGGTTCAATAAAATGTAAATTACAAAATAAATATACGAATATTATTTTCATGCAATATAAAAAATTATTAATTTTCTAATTTAACATTATTTTTGTTAAAATTATAACCTACAGATATAATAATATACCTATATAATATATAGTTATTGGAGTTAATATATTTAAAAACATAATATAATATTGAAGTTAAAAAATAATGTAATAAGTATTTATTATATATAATATATGAATGTATAACAAAAATAAAATATTTGAATTTGTTCTAATAACAATATAATGTTTATAATTCACTAATATAAAGTTAAGTAGGTACAATTGGATACTGAAATAATATTTGAGTTTATTTATTTATTTTGTACATTTTATTGGTTATTAAGTGAACAAATTTAATTCTTTGTAGGCATATTAATAATAAAATTATTTTGCTAACATATTAATGCCTACATTTAATATTTACCCTAATAAGTTATTAGTAATAACTATCATTATTTACTTAGTTATAATAATGTAATCTAATTAATTTACATTAACAACTTAATTGGATTTAAAATTGTACTTAAATGTATACTAAAGAAGTACTTAAAATACCCAAAACTAAATGACAAATATAAATGTAAAACATTTTTCACAAATAAATGAAGAAAAATTAATTTTATAGAATACAATAAATTTATTAAAATATAATTTTACTTTTAAATAATTTAATGTTTTTCAACCAACTTTTTTAATTGACTTTGAAATAAAATTATGAAAAACAAATTATTTAAATATATGGTTATGATAATTTTAATAATTGAATAGTAATATTTTTTCATAAATTATCTAAAAAATATACTTTATCGACTAAATTAAAAAAAAATGTGTTATTTACATAATATTTTTTTTGAAAATAATAATAAAAATATGTATATAATAATTTTTACAGTTTCAAAAATACAATATTATTTTCTAATTACAATATAATACAATTACTCAATATATTTAGCACATATTTTTTGAATATAGCCAAGATTAAAAAAACAACCTAACTCTAAAATACATTCTCATAGTTTAGAACATAAAACATTGGTAGATAGGTATATATAAACAAATGTTTCATTTCAACCAAAAATAACCGATGAGTTGAATAATAATTTTTCTTTGTTTTAAATACTCTTAATGAATATTTATTAATTATATTATATTCAAGAATAGTTGAATAGAATGAAACACAACAAAATTAATTAAAAACATAAACTCAACAATTTTAAAACCATCAAAATGTCTTACACAACTAGAACATGCATTATGAATTATTATAATGATATATTCACACAAAAAATTGATAATATATATATATATATAAAATGCTCTTTAAAAATAATGATAAAAATGATTGTCAATTAAGGTTTATCGGAGAGTATTTATTAATATTTTTACTAAAAATAACGGAATTCTCCTTTTTTACCAATTCGTTCTTTTCTTACCCAATCAGCGGGTGCTGGAATTGGTGCTGCTACAGAAGGATTTCTAGATGGATCAGAACTCAAGCTTTGATCAACAAACTCACTTTTTATAGACTCCTGTAAAGAAATAAGTATTAAATAGTTACAACAAACCACAAAGAATTATTTTAAATAGTAGAATTCCTAACTTAGGAAACTTTGAAGCTTAACATACAAATATTTCAAAAACTAATAAAATCAGGAAATTTTAATGTAGGTACTGAATTAATATAATGTTGGTGGTATGCAATCAAAACAAACTTATAAAAAGTTATTGATATACTAATTCAAAAACTAGGTATCCTGGTACCCATATCTATTATATGATGGGGTACCTCGGGAGTCTAAGCAAGTTTATATATTATATTAGTAATTTATCATAAACAGACATGTAACTTATACACATTACATACAATGTTAATCATAATATTAATGAGTAATTAATGTTACTCACTTGGGTGTAATTTTGTGATTGTGAAGTTGATCTTTTATCATACCCTTTAGCGTACACTGGATTCGTAAATATATCGCTTGAGTCCAGCATTGGATTAAATGGCGTAACAATGGTGTGAGGTACATGAGCCACCTGCGAACGGTTATTTCGAGCTTTCCACCATTTTCTACTATCATCCAAAATCTAAAGTCAATGATAGGATAATAATTATATAAATATTTAATACAGTGGATGAAATTAAATTGTTTTAAATAGAAAATGTATTTTTAACTAATACCTATTTAAAATCTTAAGACTTAAGGTTTGTACAAAATATTAAAATATACGCATTTAAAAAAAATCAGTCGGGCTACACTGAATACCTAATACCTACTCATAAAATAAACCAAATGTGTATAGGTAAAAATATAAAAAAACATTAATTTCTGTGTCATGGAACCAGCAGTTCTTAAACTGTGATACACGGAGCCCCAGGGCTCTGTGAGAATAATAGTGTGTCCTGTAGGAAAATCTTAATTAAATTAAAATGAATAATACTTGATTTATCACGTTTAGTTTAAAATAATACCCGTTAATAACTCACATATTTTGATTCGTAGTCAAAGACGATATTAGATGTGAGTTGGTTGAAGGTTATATAGCTTTTATCGTTTATGTATCATACGATTATATTATACAGAAACAAATTAATGGGAATATAATTTATGTACTATAATTCAAGAGTTATGCATATTTGATGAGCATTTCTATATTTTAGGGCTCCATAGAATTTGTTTAGCTACTTAAGGGATCCACGCACAAAAAAGTTTGAAGGACTACTGTCGTTCAATATAGTACTTTAAAATCCTGTTTTTCATACTTGTACGACTTTTTTTGAGTTAATGATATGAAACAAACTTTATGACACATGAATTATTGTCTTCTAAAACTAAAACGTTAATAAATTTATAAATTTGATTTCATAAAGGTCCATAAACATGGCTATTATAGCCTGGATACATTTTTGTGCAAAACCATTTTTCTACATAATTAATCAAAAATGTAATATTTGAAAATAATGTTATACATTTCATACAGATACGTGTTACTATAAAGACGAAAAAATTAGGAAATATGTTAAATTCTATAAAAATTCTATAAATATTATTATTATTATTATTATAATTCAAATACTTAAATAAATTAATTCACATATACCTACTTTATTATTCATCTAATTTTATGATATCCATAAAATATACAATGTATAATAAAAAATATGTAAAAAAATACTAGGTGCCGGGTGCCTAGATATTCATACTATAAAATGCTTTGTTTAAATTGTATGACTTTTTTTATTAAATGTTGAAAATAATTTATATTTTAGTTATTAGATAAACACAAAAACTTAAACCATTAGCATTTTAAATAGGTATCTATCTTTATTTCCACTGAAAAATATTGTCAAAATATACTCGACTCAATATTTAAATATTAATAATTTAATTATTATAGTTGACTTACTTCTAACAATTCACCACGTACAACAGATAGTTCTTTGTCATTATTTGCCGTTCTCGGATAGGTTACTTGAACTATTTTTACACCTCGAGCTCGCATGTCTTCCAACCATCTAGCTTGAGCTCTTTCAAATCTTTCACTTCCCGGTCCACTTGCATTATTACGCTCAATCGAATCAGCAGAAATGTCACTGCGTGCCGCCATATTATCTGCACGTTCTTTATCCATTCTTGGTGGACTATGAAGCGATAATGTGTTAAAATCAGGTTCTGATTCACCTTCCAAACTATGTGAATCATCTCTGAAAAAAAATGTTGATCTCAATAGTGATAAATTAAGAGCATTTATTCAGGCCTTTTTTTTTTTAATTTTTGAATCGATACTGGGGGTGGAACCGACGTTAGTCATTACACCCCCCAGTCACCATCATTTACTGAAGAAAATTACAATAACGTCAAGGGAAATTACACATTTTTTTTTTTTTTGGGGGGGGGGGGGGGGAATACAACAAAGGTGAGAGGCCCCTACTTCTCTCATTTATTCAGGCCTAAAAGCCATCATGTTATTAACCACTTATAAACAAATTTTCAAATTATTTTTAGGTGCTGATGAGGCACAATTATTTAAAAAAATTTTTTGGGGTACCCACCTACCATTTTTAAGTATTTCGATTTCTTATATTTTACATGTTAATTATTAAAAATATTATTTCTTTTAGGAAATGGAGGATGTAACATTCATATTTTTCTTTATTAATCTGAGTGATTATTTTATATACTCTCCTGCTTTCAACTCTAAGTTTGTACTTTATTTTAAAGTGATTTAAATATATTATATAACTGTAAATTAATATGTATATACGTAATAAAAATTATCTGCTTTACATCATATATTTCCAACATATCGAGTTTCTTAAAAAAATTGATAGCAATAATTATTGCATATTGAGAATAGCCAAATTTAAGAAACAGCCTTGCAGCATAAAGGAAACATTTTTTGTGATTTGTTATACATCCAACATGTAGTTTGGTTGGATGGGGATCTATAAAATATTTTGTGCCAAAGCTCATCCACCTAGCCTCTACCCAGTTGTGTTAATGCAACCCCAGAAAAACCTTTCTAATTTCCCAAATACTTCCCTACTACTTGACGCAAACTACTAATAATTAAAAATTATTTAACAACTCAAATTTCTCTTTAAATTGACAATCAAACTTACCTATCATCTGGTCCAAATTGTTCTTGATGATGGCCAGAATAGTTGCCACCAGTATTATATGTGTACTGTGGTCTAATTCCCATCATAGCTGACTGTTCGTGTTCATATTCAAAATAGTCACTGCTATCATCACCTACACCGTGTTCTCGATCACGATGGTGATACAAAGTGTCTCGCAACTCTCCCTAGAACAGATCATGAATTGGATAGAAATAATAAATTAATATATTTAAATACATTTTTTTAGAATTTTGTTAAATGTTTACCTCTGGATTTGAATTTTTAATTTCGTCTCTTGATTTCTTTGAATCAATTGCACCAGTAGTTGGAACATTAGTTAAATGATCATCAGAAACTGGAATCGGATACTCTGGTGACCACCCATCCATAAAAATTGGATGGTAAGGAGCTGCATAGCCTTTCCATTGCTCTCTATCAAAAGTTATTTTTATAATTACTTATAATATAGTAAAATATTTGAAAAATACCGCTATAAAATAGAATAAATAATTCAAAATATTAAGAATACCTTGGTATAAGCCAAGCATCGCCTAAAGAATGCCATAATTCTGTTTCTTTACTGGTTACACAGTTCATCAAGAGATTAATTGCGTCTCTTGTGAGTAAAGGTGATACAACTCTAGATGGAATGTTTGGTTTATATTGAGTGTCATGAGAAGCATCAACGATCAATGCCAATGGAGTAAATAAGAAATGTACAAGTTCTGGAGCATTTGGGTCATGGATGTGAGCTTTTAATTTAGCCTGAAAGGTAACAGTTATAATTGTAGATTTCTAAAAATATTAAGCACAAGATTTTTTTTTGTCTTTATTATAATCATGTATTTACCAAAAGATTGAATGACAGTTTGAATTTTTGAAAGATATCAATGAATTCAATTTCTGGAGGTGGTTTAGCTCGCATTGTAAGCATTCCGTCACCTATGTCCTTCTTTTTTGATTTGCGATTCCTTTATATAAATAGCACTATGATTACAAAATAACAAAATAGAGATAAATAATAATCATGAAATTACCTTCTCCGGCGTTCCAGTTCTCGGGATGCAGCAGCTGCATGTTGTAACCTTGCAATGAATTTTTCGATATCATCAAAGCAGTGATTCAGTACTATAACATCTCTCTCATATTTTTCACTAGATGTGGAACTTGTTTCATCATCAACTCTAGTGATATTATCTGAATCTAAAATATAAAATAAATATATCTCAAATTATTGTACCTAAATAATGTCATTAGTTGGTACTAGACATTGATTGAATATTTAACATTTAATAGTAATGTATAAAATACTATAATTGATAAAGTTGTATAAACATTAAGAAAAAAACTAACGATGAGCAACAGCATTAAAAACAGACACTTGTTCTCGCACACTGACTCCATTTGGTGGTGGATTTGGTGGTGGTGTTGGAGGAGGTGGTGGTACATGTCTTGATTTTCTATTAATCCCTTTTCCCGACCTCAGCAGCTTTAGGTCATCAACTAATTCTTGAGCTGGTACGCTTTGGCTCTAAAACATACCATGGTCAAAAAACTAAAAACTAGGTAACTTAATATTCTATAATATGATCAATCTATTATATACCCAAAAACATAGTAAAAGTATATTATACAGATTAAATATGAATAGTATTAAATCTGAATCAGTCATTATCTTAAGAATATTTTAAATTTTTATTTTTATCATTGCAATTTCTACTACTAGTATAGTATGTCTATTAATTTATTTTCAACCAAACATTCAAATATTTAATAATTGTCCAATCAAAACCATAGACATATTTGTAATGACTAATAAGAAATGACCTATTGGCCTATTTTAAGAATGCCAGCTTAAGTATATATATTCTGGTATTGTAGTGCTTGAAAATAATGATTTGTGAAAGTTCATATTTTTAATTTTTAACATTTTTGAGAAAATATATTTTTTAATAAAAAAAATATAGTATAACTGAAATGATGTCTCTTTTTGTCTTTAATTTTTTTTTTTATATAAAGGTGAAACATGATTCAAATGATTTTATAATTTATCTATTTTTATTTTAGCTTCAGAAACATTGTTGTGTATTTCGTAAAGATATTTATTGAACAATGTAATTGTTTCGGTGATAAAAATTTACAGTTATAATCTTTAATTTATACTGTTCTTACAGATGCTATCATAATTAACATTGAACTTTAATGTATTTATTTTAGGACCAATCTTTGCTTAGAAAAAAATATTTACTAAAAAATAAGCAATCTAATTTAAACCCATCTAGTATCTCTCTTTAAATCTTAAATTAAAAATAAACATGAAAAAAAAACTGTGTTATAACTTAAGTAAAACTATCCTAAATTACACGTCATATTTTCAAATTTGAATTATAAATGAACAATTTGGTAGAACCTAATAGACAATAGTTGCTGCAAGAATAAATACCATATATTTATATTGTTATTTTTGATATAGGTAAGGAAAATGGCTAATTACTATTGGTTATTTAAAATACAAATAATTGTAATTGAAGATTAACTAGTATTCTTTTTGTGGAATTGTAAAATAAATAAGTTTCATGAGGACAAAAAACTGTGTTTATATAGTTTTCAGATTTTTTTGTCACAGGATTAAATACTTGAGTGGAACCTAGTTTTAAATTTTCAATCCTTGTTATAAAAGTTAAAGGTCTTATACATTTTTAACGACAAAATAATTTATAAATTTTATCAAAATTCGAACTTTCAATGGTTATTAAAAAATATTGTAACTATTATGTATTTTTAATATTTTTTAACTACTATTATAACAATAAATTAAAGTCCTTGTATTACATTTTGAAGCTATTTTATCAAACGAATGAAATTTTATAGAAGAAAAAACAAAAAAAATTGAAAATTGAAAATGTCTATAAATACGAGTAACTTTAAAATATTTGAAAAATTTATCAAGCATGTAAAATGCCAATATCAAAATTCAGTAAAAAATGCATGTATTTACGGTAATACGTTTTAAAGTTGCACCAATATCTAAGATCAATTTTCTAAAAATTGGATTTTACATAAAATTCCCGTTTTCTGTAATTTTTTTTTTCCTAACGTTTTTGAAAACTACTGGAAATATGATCTCTCCCAATGCATTTACTGGATACAATTTCCAATCGGAAAACCTATTGAAGTTGAAAATTGAAGTATTACTTCGACAATTTATCGTATGAAAAGGCAAAAAATAAAAACACACATTGTAAAATCAATATATTCATCATTTCGCTCAGAATCTAAAAAAAAAAAAATGTTAGGTATATTATTCATGAAGTGCAATAGTTTATAAATTTATGTAGAAAAATAAGAATACAACATTTTGATTAGAAATTTAGAACATAAGTTATTTCATTTGTCAACTATTTATACTCTGTAATATTCTGTCCTATAGAATTGCTAAATAACATGTAAAATATATTAAACCCATAATTTCTTTTCTCTTACTTGAAATATATGCATCTCCGATCGTGAATCAACTTGACCAACTACAAATACTAGAATATTGTTATAAATTTCCATTGGATCGTTACTTGTAAAAGCAGTAGGTTCTTTTACTAATGAAATCGGAAATCGTTCCATAACAGCCTAAACCAAAAAAATAGTGTGATTTATTTAAAAACATAATTCGACATCGATGTGTTATAACTTAATAGTTATTAATTTATTACTTACACCCGTTTCAAAATCCATTATCAACACCCAAGATTGATCGAGACGCAGTTGCATTTTTTGTGACCAAATACCGTTTGATTTTTCTAAGTGCAATAGTCTCCTCATTCCATCTGCTGGGTATACTATACCCGTACTTTTTGAAACCGTAAATGTGGCCAAATGTTCAATCACATAAGTTGGGGCTGAATTATTTTCATCACCGTTCCGTTCTTCGACAGCAATACTTTGTTGACCTCCATCTTAGAAATTTAAACAAAAATAATAAATTTAAGTAATCTAAGTACTATATTTTTAAATAACTATAGGTAGTATGATCGTTTATTACCTGTTGAGTATCCATTTGAATTTACGCTGTTTCGATGATACGGCATTATTGGTTTTTCGTTTAGATCTCTGTAATTCAAAATATGTTCAATTTTGACATTTGTTAGAAATAAATAGTACCTATTATAAAATATACCTTTTGCTACTATTTCCTGGTTGTTGCATCGACATATCTTTCAATCCAGGCATTTCTTAAGGTGATAAATTGAGGCAACATCTAAGCCTAATACAAAAACATGCATATTAATTATGTATTTATATGATTGATTACGATACAACTAATACTTTTTAGATTAATATATTTAAATTAATCATAATAATATTCATACACCATGTTATGAAAATTAAATGTTAATTTTTATAGTTTTATAAACATGTCTAATGTCTATAGGTTAAAATATTTTTACAATTGATTTGATACATAAATACACTGGTAAAATATTATTATTCAGTAGTAAAATCTGTATAAATGAAAACTGAATTCAGTGGAAACCTGTCTTATGTGGGAAAATGTTACAATACCGGTAAGCCTAATATTATATATTTTTAAATATATAGACACCATAGATACATGGTGCCCTGAATAAAATGGATCATGGAACCAGCATTTTGTAATTCATGTATCAATTCAACTATTATAAAGGATCAAGTATAATATAACAAAATGTGGAAGTTAGTCTTTATTATCAGAAAATAATTCGTCTTTGGAATGGTTTAAAAGTATTAAAACAAAAATTTCACTACTTCTATACTATTGTTATATGGGCTAAAGCACGTTAAATCGATCGTGTCAGTCATACACCGAAAGATTAATGTTTAAAGATTCAAAAGGATGATCGAAGTTTTAAAAATTGATAAAAAAAAATTTTAATGAATGTATAATGAAAGATAAAATTAAAATCAACGATTGAAGGATATGAACCTAAAATGTTTTTAATGATTATGAAACGAGTTTATTTAATTTGTTTAAAAATGTCTCCTTTTCTTTTTCAATCTATAGAAATCTCCGAATCTACCCATATAAATTCATATATTATACCTATATAAATCAATCTAAACTTTGTTTTTTTTTTAAATTTCGGAAGTAGGTACATATTTGATTATAATCAATAATAAGTAATAACTGCAGATGACATATTAACATGTACGATATACCTATGGTGTAATCGTACACGAATATCGGAACGTATACATCTGTTTTATACCTACCTAATATATATTTTGTTATCACTATGCATTTATACTAAACAAAAACTAACAAAACCATTATTTATTTATTTTAGATTTTTTAAATTAGCTAAGTAATTAGATTAGTAATTCCAGAGTAGGAAATACTAAGTAATTGATATTATAATTATCTCCAGTATAATGCCGATTACTTTCAACAAATAGTTATACCAAAAATACAATCTTAAAGTTTTTAATTGTTTTCTTTAGTACCTATATTGAAAGATATTAAATCTATTTACCATACCATGCAGTAATATTTTTCTTATCAGCTATTCAGTAGAATTTATGTAAGTGAACAATGTTCAATAAACGAATAATCAATAATAAAATTATTATTTTACCGAAAAATATAAAGTATAAGACTGATATAGTTTAGTTAAAAAATAATCATTTAAATGTTCAACTATATGGAAGAAGAAAAATATCAGTTTAACGATATTATAATATTCAAGTATATTTTATATAAAATTATAAATAATAAAAAACAAACATACACCTAAATTCATTAGGTAGTACAGTGAATGGGTATAAATATGTATATATTTACGTAATAACGTTAAATTATATGAACAAACTAGTAACTATCGCTCTTTTGTACTCTTGTCATAGGTACGTTTCGAGTGTACCTCTTCATTGAATAGATTTCTATAATAGATGTACCTGTATATTTCAGTAACTGCAACTCCAATAATAATATCTACTATAGAAGGTATCTAATTCTTTCACTTTGTTTGACATTGTAGCACTCACAGGTTTAACTATTTAGGGGCAAACGTTTATAAATTTAATGTTTAAAAAATTTTAATCCACAGTATAGCCGTATCGGTCTTTCATTAATAAAATCGTTCATATTTTTTCTTCAAATGCATATATAGGTATTTACTATTTAGTATTCCAACGTTTTTATATTATACCTACCTATCGTAATCGTATTCGTATATCTAAGAGAATGTGTGTAATTGGCATGCCGTTTACTATCGCCACCCATCCGGAATGTAGCTATGCTTGACACGGTTCAATTCTAGACCTGGAATTACATATTATAATATCTGCAGTCTGCAGTAAGTATATAACCAGTTGGACGCTGTGCTATGCAGGTTATATGTCTGCATACCTATACATATACATCTAGTTTATGATAATATTTTGAAATGCTATTTTCTTTCAAAATCTCATTGACATAAAATATGTAATAATATCTTTTCTGTTAATATTTTACGATGTATGAAGCTTTTAAAAAAAATACAAATTACAATAATGAACCCCAAATATAATATAAATAATAAATTATGATTAATAATAATAATTATTAGGCATGTGATGATTGTGATGACATATTTTCAACTAGTGCAAATGCAATACCTGCCTAATTATATTATTTTATAATTAACAATTGAAAAAAAACTATAATAATACATAGGTATACATAGCTATATGATTTGATTCTATTATTATAAGTAAAATACTTCAATACAAATATCAAAATAATATATATCATAAATGCGGTGATTTAAATTATATTGGTTTAATCATAAATAAAACGACTAACGACATGTAACAATTATTATTAACAATTATTTGTATTCTAACGTCATTCTAGGCATGCAGTTGTTTCGAGTTGATGAAATTTACTGAATACGAAAAAAAAACAGATGCTAATAAATTTTCTTCACGGATTTTCTTGCATTCGTCACGTACAGATTTAAAACAGACATGCAACTGAATATTGATTGATAAAATATAAAATAACGGTAGTCGCAGTGTTCTGTTAAGTGGTAAAAACATGGTGTTATGCTTATGAATAAAAATGTTAAAGATATGCAACGAATGTTACTAAAGAATCGTAGTATTAGTACCTATATAGTAATATTATAGGTTCTCTATATATAGGTAAGTTCGTATAGGTTAGGTTAAGTACTTCAAGAGCCAAGAGGTGAGTCAACACTATATAAAAACAGGCTCGTGTATTTTAAACCAATATAAGTATGTACAATTACATCACGTTAAATATTATTTTTTTAAATACCATAATATATTATACTGTATATTAATGGGAATATAGGTATCGTACATGTACATCCATAATATAGGTATTAGTACATATATCGATATATTTATAACGCACTCGTAAAATAGAGATAACATAAGAAGAATATGAGGACAAATTCTTTATTCTATCTATCAAAACTGTTTTCTACGTAAAATCATAAAATTAAGTTACGTTTATGAAAACATTATAAATTATGTTTATTTTTTTCATTACACTACTACAACAGGCCTGTTGTTCTTTTTTCGCTAATGGCGTTTTTATTTTCAATAACCATCATTATACCTATAACCTATTATACATATAACATATAGCACTGTAGCAAGTTTTAAAATATTAACGTGATTCCAATGAAAATAATTAATGTGTAAAGTTTTCATCGGTACCGTACCCAATACATTATATTGCAAGTATGCAGTGTTGTAGCATTAAAATATTATTTTCTGAATAAGTTGCCAACGAATTCCTGAGCGATCGTATCAAATCAGAAATCATTATCATTTCATAACATTTAATCGACAATGTTCCTTATTACTACGACCAACTTCCTTTAGTTTAAAGTTACGGAAATTAATAAGATTCGAATACATACTGGAATATTTACTTGTGGAAGATAATCATATACCTAACTATTAATTGTAAGTACCTATGTTATAATGGGTCATTGTATTGATAGGTACAGACGGTACAGTCGTACAGAATATAGAATCTAACAGCGAGGTGTGACTTGTGAGTACTATTATATGACTATATTAAAATATGTAAGTTGGATCTTACAAATATTCGAATTTACTAACGTTTGTGGTTTTTACATGTGATTTGTATCCAGTTTTCTATATTTTAATATTTACGTATTATTTTTTAAATTTTAACAAGTGTAGTATAAATGTTTAATAACATAACTATCTAAATAGCTTATATCTAATGTTTTAGCCGTCAGTATTCGATTAATATGAAATTAATTGAAAGTTGTAAACGAACACTGAATGGACGACATTGACAAGGATGATGGAGGATTAGAGACTAGAGTGTCATAAAGAGAAATCGATATCGTAAAAGTGATTCTTATCGACATTTATTTAATTTATTTACGAGCTAACATTTTGGTTTTTAATTTTTTTGTAGAATAACATAAATTAACAATTAATAATAATATATTAAATACTGTTTTATACGTTTTGAAAAACTAACTTTCATTTTAAATTACATTTAATCGATTGGTGGTTGATGCCTAAATTTATTTTAATGTTGTAGATTATGATTGATATTATTAAAATAAGTAATTATAGTTATGATAGTTATAAGTAAAGACAGTATAGAGTATTTCAAAATATTGGAAAATATTAAGTTAGTATTAAGTACCTACTTTATAATTTGTATCTTTTATTATTTTAGATTTTCAATAAAAATTATTCATCATGTTGTAGTATTTCATAAATAAATGCAAATGTTTTGCGTTTATTTTCTTCTCGCAATAATCAATTATTATTACTATTATTATTATTTAGGTATTTTAAAAACATATATTGTTAAAAATTATTTTAAAATTATTCAATTGAAACATTAAACAACTCATTATTTTATATTTTATTATGTACCTATACCTAAATGGATATATTTTTAATTAAAATTAAATTATTTGTGTTTTCGCTTTTGATACATTTACATTTATTTATAAATTACAAATAAATTATGATTTCATTATTAGTAATTATCTGTCGTATATTCTAAAATCAAAATTACTTTTTTAAATAATATACAACAATAATTTCTAAAAATAATTTAATAAATCTTAAACTAGAAAAACTACGAATATAGGTAGGTACTATAGGTATACTTATGAGTTATGACTTGATTATTGATTAGTACGAAATATAGAGAGTGAGTTACGTATAAATGTGGTTACTTAAAACTTTTGGTCGATTTAGTTTTACTACCTGGTTTTACATCAATAGGTTTTATATTAGTTATTTCGGAATACGAGTAAAATACCAGTGTAAAGAGGACGCTACACTTATATTTGTTATCTCCGTCTTACAAATGTGTAACATGGCAAATTTACACTTGGCAGATCATGTTTAATTCTGTTAGTTTAAAAATTAGAGTAAATTTACTTATTATGAAACTTGATGGTAAGAACTTTATATATGTGGGTTTTTTACGATAACTTAGTTTTTAAGTGAGTTATGAGCATTTTTAATTTATCCTTTTTTATATACGCATAACTTACTATAAAATTGAACTATTGTGAAAAACCCACATACAAACAAGATAATGTTTCTTACATTATCAGCTTATCTCATATTTATAACATCAAATTTCATATTAGGTCGATTCACTCTAAATTTTAAATTAACGGAGCAAAACGTGATCTGTTGAGCACAAATTTGTTATGTTATGCACTTGTAAAATGGAGACAACAAATGTTTGTGTAGCGTCCTCTTAAAAATTTGTATATAGATATGGTTATCAAATTAAAAAAAGATTAAATTCAGCTAATACATTTTTATATTAATACGTTTTTTATCGTTATTTATTTATAGCCTATACTATAGGCCCTATAGGAATCACTTTTTAATCGGTATAATCAGTCCCATAGTCTTATGTGTATAATTATTGTGAATCAACTTATAAAGAATCATTGAAATTAAGGGAAATGGTAGCTTCACAAATAATATTATATTATATCACTAGCTTAAGTTTGTTTAAAAAATAATGTATACATAGTAAATAGAAATTATTTTCTCAAATATGAATATAAAATTGTTCACAATATATTAATAATGAATGTTAATGATACTATTCCCTACGTTGTTTTTAATAAAGATAAATAATTTTTTCTTTATCTATTTATTAAATATCTTACCTAATGATTCAATAATACTAAACTGTGTTATAGTTGGTACTTGGTTGTAGGAGCAACATGCGATTATAGTAATAATAGTACTTAACGGTAGTGAACGTGGGGAAGAGTAGGGTAAGCAAGTTTCTAGAAAATAAACTAAATTTAAAAACAAAAGAAATACAAATTAATATAAATAACAAAATAAAAATAAATTATAAATCAATAACAGGTATCAATCATGGGAATATTGGATAACTTTATATTAGCGAAAAAAATTTCTAATCTATTTTGAAACTTGGTTTTATTAGGTACCAATATAAAATTATAAACGTTGAACTAAAATTATTATTATAAGTATAATAACTTCTTTTTATTTTTCGCAATAATCGTGATGATAATTAGAGAGGGATAATTTGACCATTGAAGTATGGCTAAGCCCCTCCCTCCAAATTGCGAGTATGTTTTTGATTTAAATACGATTCCATAAATCATAATGAAATGCCGTAAGATACTGAATCCAATTTCATTATTTTCAATTCTCATCCTTTAATAAATAATCATACTATAATTCATATTATATAAATTAAATTTTTTGTCTTGATATTATCATTTGTAGCAATTATTACTTCCTAACACGAAATGTCTAAATGCCTTGCGTCTACTTTACATATTTTCGTAAACTATATAGAACTTGGCTTGACTCGCTACCGCGTGTCTAGATATAAATGCGAGGCCTGAGAATTTGCAGGAGTCGCATATTTCTCTATATTAATTAATTTTTAGCAGACTAATCTAGAAATCCAAGCTATACAATAAAGTGTTTAAAAATTAATAAAAAGTATTTTCCATGTTTAGTCAATTTTAGGGAAAGAGTGTATATTTCTTAATTTTTCTACCTATTCAATATATTCTAAAAATAAATTGGTATTTTTTTTTCTTGAGCTACGCATTTTAATAATACTATTGAATGTAAAACTCAATATTATTTATTGTGCATATTTTAATCTTTATTACGCTAATACTCCGAAGTACTGTCTTTTCGAATATATTTTATTGATTCAATAAAACATCAAAATGGCAAACAGTTTTCCGAGATATTTTAAATATTATAAATTTACTTCTCCTTATCCTACATTTTTTTTAGAGCAAATTCAATGTAATAATATAAAATTTATTTATTTTTTTGGGAATTTTGAATTTTGATGAAATTTTTTTAACATTTTTTAATTTGTACATCTATATTTTAAAAAATTGATGTGCTTATTTACTTGCATATTTTTCCTTTTTAACTAACATAGTAAAATAGTTTGATAATTTAATTATAAACAATTATAAAAAGTTAAAAATTAAAGTTATTGTCTTACCCACGTATAAATGTCACTGTTTTTTTGTTCATATAGTTAATTCAATCGACCCATTAATTCAACATACCAAGTCGAACCTTATTATAGCCCATAAAGTGCATGAACGAAATAAAAATCAATGACATCACATATAATATTATATGGCTGCTCTTCACGCTATTTACATATATATAATAGGTACGGCATGGTAAAGGTAAACATTTCAATTTTATCCTCGACATACTGCGATATAATAATATGATAATGAACACATACAGTATATAAACCCTTCAGCCGAGTAGATTTATTTATCTACATCCGAGGACTATTTGAACCGATTAGTAGGTATATATATATATATATATATATATATATATATAGTACTTATACATTTATATACGTATACTTAAATATATTATAATATGCAGATATGTAACATATTAAAAAATGGTATTTAAAATAATTGATATTTTGTGACCCAATGACACGATATATTATTGTATATGAATAATTCCTACAAAAATGGTCTTCATACAATCATACTATATAACTAATATAAATATTAATATTAAATAGTATATAGTGCCAAAAACAGATGAGATACCTATGAGAAAATGTTCATATAGGGCATAGATTATTCTACTTATGTATATTTAATATATTTTACTAATATTTTAGAATTTTTGGTATTTAAATAGTTTATATCAGTACCTTCTTACTAGAAGAATTTGTGAAAATAATAGTTATGATTGAAGCACCTCCTATATTGGCTATATACACACAGAGGGTAATATATATTTAAATTATTTTACATATATATATATATATATATATATATATATAGCTATACTATCGAACAATAAATATTTAATATAGTGACATATTAATAAAATTATTATTTATTAATATTAATATACTGCCGCATGGAATGAGTAAATAACAACATAATAATGGATACCGAAGGTCATCAAAATGCCACACCTATATGTGCGCGGACCGTTTTGACATTCCAGAACGTTTTTCACCACCACATAATGCATACCTATCTATATAATATGTAATATACATCGCAACCTGAATGCGTGAATACAATATTACATTGT
The DNA here is from genome assembly GCF_037042655.1 of Diuraphis noxia. Classification (NCBI taxonomy): domain Eukaryota; kingdom Metazoa; phylum Arthropoda; class Insecta; order Hemiptera; family Aphididae; genus Diuraphis; species Diuraphis noxia. Next base: position 59,889,670 of record NW_028301711.1, read on the forward strand.
ACAACCAAATGGTATACAAAAAATGTAGCTATACATATATTTAGTATAGTATTAATTAGTGATAACAATTATATGTGTTTTAACTTATAGGTATACCTACGATTAGATATTTACTACGCAATCCGTGCAGCCATTAGGTCCTACGTCACGTTTTCGCATAAATAATCGCGTTGTGTACGTTTAATATATAATGTATAATGTATATATTATAATTGATTCTTTGTCTATATGTAAGTATATATTATTATATATACTATATTGCGTAATGCGTATACACACAAATCAATATTGATTATTCTAAACAGACAAAAACGGATTATTATTTATTAGCTTGCACATAGATCGGTCAAGTAACTATTATGACTTATTACTTTATTAGTAAATAATATAGGTGCATATTAAATCTGGGACACAATAATATATATAATGTTCAACCTTTTGAACCAGAATCAAATAAGCCAAATTGTTGGAATTTCGAAGCAACGTCGATCAGACACGCGTATATGAAATAATAATAATAACACCGTTGAAGTCTCCGAGCAAGTTTTCGCGATCAACAGCACGGAAAACGAACATGCATAGCATACTCGTATGGACATATTTATTATTGTAATAATATAAAATTAGTATGATGTTTTTGAATATTCTCGGCGTTGTGGGCAATATAAGTGACTGGCGATTTCGAATTGGCTTGAGGTGGTTTTCATCACGTAAATGTTACCAATAATATCTAAAGGTAATAATTTAATATAGGTACCTACTAGATAAATAATAATAGTTGGGGTTATACCAGTTGTGTCATAGGCACGTATAATCTCAGAAAATATTGATATAAAATACATGATCGTGTACTGACATACTCCAGTGAAAGGAACACTGGCCACTGCTGCTATAATATTGTAGATGCAGAAATAATCTATATAGTACAGCTGACGTAGTCTATTGAGACGGATTACTACCTAGCTATAGGTCTTTCCGACTGTCCATGCAATGATATACTTGTAAATGATTTTATCGATAGTAGATACATGGTGTAAGCTATAAATAAGATTTTCGTCAAAGAAATAACACAAACGTCAAATAAATTGTAATACGTTGGAATGCGTTTGCAGTTATTAAATTATAATGTTATACACACACATTTACTCGATTCGCGTACATTTGCCTACGACGTTTGACTTATATAAAAAATATAAAAACCCATACAACCATTATATCATATATTACTGATGATTTCGACGGAATAGCGAGTTTTACGTACCTCGATAGCAACAACCAGCAGCGGTGACGAGACGAACATATGTGATTAGATCGACTTATCTTTGAATTTGGATCAACAGATCGGCTGCGAAAAGACTAACGCACCTCGCAAACTGTTACGATTATGTATAATGTTTTTTTTTTTTTTTTTTGTCCACTGGTGTAGTACAGTGCCAATCTGTTGTCGTCGTTACGCCGTTGACGCCGATGATGATGTGCGATGATCCTCTTAGGTCTTTTCGGTCCAAGAAATTTCCACAACGACTGCGGAACACAATTTGCAACACTATTATTTAGTATACGATTTGTGGCGAGGAAATTCGAGATTTTATTATATATCATCTATCGTCTGTCCTCCTCGGGCAGACGGACGACACGGATGGGTGTGTGTGTGAGGGAGAGAGATGGACAATGATGGCGATAGAGAACGAGGGAGAGAGAGCGCGCGCGCTGACGTATTGTTTATAATAGGTAAGTAAATAATACCTACCTTGTTGACTACCTATACCATAATATAATAGGTACACGATCAATAATATAATATATTACACCGACAACATTCGTTCGTTGACGACGAATAATAATAACAATAATCGATAAATGTATACTACGCGCCGCGAGTCGGAATAATAATAATAGCACGGATCTCTCGTATTCGTGTGTGATACTGGTAGGTGTGTAAAAATTATTGTTACCTGCCTACAAATGATCGACGACGAAGACGATAGTAATAATATTATGGCCAATATGAACGTACTGCAGGTGGCGTAGGTACAACGCGAGAGATTCCGACGGATTCGGTGACTGTACTGACACGGGAAAAGAGAAACACGCACGGCGGCGGAGAAAACACAAAAACACAAAAACGCGAAACGCGAAACGTCGATGGTTGGCGGGTGCGTGCGCGTGTGTGCGTTGTTGCAGCGGTTGTGAAAGCCGCTCGCGACCGTCGTCGTTGGAGTGAGCTTGGTGTATAATATTATACGATAGACGTCCTGTACGACTCCTCCGAGTCGACGTCGACTACGACGATGATGACGACGACGACGACGACGATGATGATGATGATGAATAATAATAATACGTACCAACAGCAATGCGCGATACGCGACCGGCGAGAACAGGTGCCCGCGTCCGCCTTCTCTATTAGGTATATACCTGCAGCGTTGTTGTCGTAACACGCTCGACTCTGGTTACTGGTTAGCACCTATCTACCTGGCGGTGAGTGGCCGCGTTACGATACAATATATATGTTGCATTTTTGTGGTATTTGGTATATATATATGTATACGTATAAAGGTATCTCAACCAGGCACCTGCAGCAGCTGCAGCTGACTCTATAGTAATATCCGCAACCACACCAGCCGACCTACAGTACATATATTTTTTTATTATTGTTATTATTTATTAATTCCAAGTTTTGCTAGAGTGATAGCTAGTAGGTACAACCGCCGCAGTAAAAAAGCGACGTGTGTGACAGGTATACACAAAGCATATGGTACATAGTAATTAATAATTATTATTACCTACCGTAATAATACACAATTATATGGGAAAATCCGGCAAATGGACATATTTTGGACATTTGGATTTGGACTGCAGTCAATAAATATACAAAATATATAAGTTCTGCCATCTGCTATACGGTAGTCGAGTGTACCTAGTAATTTGAAGTATCTATACGGCTAATCGTTTTTAAGTTAACTACACGGCTACACTAAAAACATAAAATTGATATCGTCAAAAACTGGTTTTGCGTAAAATTTCCCGTTTTTTCTTAATTTTACTTTTTTGATTTTTTGTCAAAAAATGATGGTAATTAAAATGAAAAAATCTGAATTTGTGATGTATAGGAAAATACTAAAAATTAGTTGGTACTGGGTAGGTAGTATGACAGGATCCGGTGTAATGTGCCCTAACACTAAAATTATATTTTGATGTTCAAAATGTTTAGCCATGACTAGTGACTACCTATTCTATTTTTAGTTTGTCTCTTAAGAGAACATGTACCCGTATGCAGAGCTGGATTAATGAATTAATGGCGCTGGAATAATTTATTTTATTCAAAGTATTTTTTATAATAATATATTCCAGTTGATATTTATTAGTTAAATAAGAAAAATATATTTTCTCAGACACCAAATTTACATTGGGTACATAGTTAATTTATTAAAAATACAATTTAGTTAAATGTTAAAATATAAAATATATAGTAAATTAGCAATAATACAAAACTACAAACAAAAGTCAAAAATGATTATTTAAAATATAATTTTCTAGATTTACTTGATGCAAAATCATCTAAAACGTCATCAAATGAAAGTATTACATTTGGCATTTTCAATTGACATAATTGTTAATGCGTTAAACCTATCTTCAATCTGTGTAGATCTTAGTCGATTTTTAATTAGAGCTAACTTTGAGAATGAACGTTCTGCTTCACAATTTGTCAACGGTATTATCAGGTATAATCTGAGTGCAATACATACCTACATTTGGAAAAACATCAATAAATTGTCATTTACGTAGAAGTTTTGCTATAGCACCACAACTGTCAATATCTGAAAAAACTATTTTGACATAATGATTAAAATGTGATATATATCTAATTCAATAACATGTAGGTTATTGTCACAGACAATTATTTCAAATGATTAATATGATTGTATTTTTAAATAAATATTGTTAAAATCATATTTTTCTAAATACCTATATATCATCTATAAGTGTAGAAAAGCTGCAGGCACATATTATTTTTTTGGGGGTGCCTTCTTTTTGGGGGACCCTGGGCTATAGCTCGCTCTTAGTCCTCTCTCTATGTCAGAGTGTGTTGTCTCTGTCTTACAAGCGCTTAACATTGCAATTTTTACGTTCAGCAATTCACGTGTAGCTCCGTTAGTTTAAAATTCAGAGTTAATTGACCTCTAATAAAATTTAAAGGTAAAATTATTATCTAGACAATCGCGTAGGTTTTTTATTATATTTTAATTTTAAAGCGAGTTTTGGATATTCTTAGATGTAAAAACTATTTACAATTTTAAAATACCTACTCATAATTTATGATTCATAAACACTGCCTAAAACAAACATACAGGGAAAATGAAAATTTCAGTGAGTTTTGTAGAACACTGGATGGGTTGGAATTTTTCTCTTAGAAATAATGTCTCATTTTATGAGTATAATACCAAACCATATGCCATTGATTTAGTTAATACTTTGATAAAACTTATGTTTATGGGTCTTTTAGACAGATAGGTGTTCCAGAAGATACTAGATAGGGTTTTAGAAATTTTCTTACCACTATTTCCTCTTGATTAAACTAATGGAAGACTCTTGATTTGACTTCAACAGAGAGTTATCATAATCACTGAAGGTTGGAATAACCGTTTTTTGATACCGATCGACTAAATACATTCAAATATTTTTGTTTTGATGATCAAAATGAAGTTAGAAATTGCTACAGATGAAACTAAGTTAACACTGCAATAAAGTCTATATTTATTGAGAATTAAAAGAATATTGCCGCGCTTCGAAAAAAAAAATAAAATAAAGAAAAATCTCTGTTTGGAAATCAAAAAATAAAATAAAAACTTTCCAGAATTTTGAACTGCAATAGCACATACTATATTTTATTTATCTGTTTTTGATTTATTTATTTGATGATTACCTATCATTTTATTTTGCGTATTGTTACTTGACATTTGATTTTAACATTTTAATTTTATTGCAGTAGCACCAAATAAGACTTATTGATTTATTTTATTTATATGTTATTTATTTACATCAATATAATAATAAATTAATATACAAATACATTTATTACTATAGAATATTTTTGGTAAGTACCAGTGCGACAACTATAAACTCTTGGGCACTTAAGCAGTTAGGCCCGCGTCATAGGCGCAACTAGGGTCAATTGGGTCAAATATTTAGATGGGCTAAGCCCCCTAGCCACCCTAATTGGGCCTATGGCCCGCGTACAAGGATTTATTTTAAGACCACAAATTAATATTATTATTTTAAAAATATAATATGGAATAATAAGTTACTTTATTAGTTATTAATTTTCGTAACTAACCTGTCAGATCAATATCGACAGTAATTTTTGTGTATATGTAGAAAAGTGGGGGGGGACACTCCAACAGGACCAAAATTGGTTTTTGTGATCATACCTATTTATTTAATTTATTTAGTCATGACTCATGATTCACGAGTCTATGATAGACAGTAGACGGTAGGTACCATGATACTATGATAACAATAAACGAATAAATAAGTAAATAAAATCCCTAGTTCCTAACTTATACCTATATTGAATATATCATTATAATATTAGGTATATTGTGTTTTAATTATTTAATTATAGAATGTAACTAATTAATTTATAAACAAGGGTTTTTCTTCATTGTACATACATTACATAACTTTTTCAGTTTATTATAAGTATTTAAAATAAATTTGTTTTTAAATTATTAACTAAATACTAAACATAAATACTAAGGCACATTGTCTTCTCAAAAAAATAAATAGAAATGAAACATTAATTTTCACGTTGGGTTCGAGCACTGGTTGGCCTTCCTCCTCATATAATTCAAAGTTAAATATTGTACATAAATTATAAAATTTAGTTATTGTGCTATCAAACAATCAAACACAGATTGTAAATAAATAATTCTACAAATAAAAAATAAAACTTTAAGGTTTAAACATTTAGAGTTAAATCAGAAGCCTGCTTAGGAATTTTGAGGGGGGAGCAGGGTTCAAAGTTTCACCAGGGTAAATTATCTGTTTTAAAATTGAGAAATACAATAATTATATGTAAATACGTACATGAGGAAGGAGGTTAAACAGCTTACCACCTTGAGCTCGTCCCTGAGTTAAATATTGTAAGATCCGTTCATCGTCGTTCCCCATTATAATATTAATTGCTATTATCTGCTGTTTGGTGATACAAAATTAATGGTTTCTGATAATTTTAGATAATTCATATAAATTATATGATGTAATTACTAATTATGTTTAAATGTTAAAGGGATATAAGATTTTTTTTTTAATAAGTAATATTCTTAGTTTAGGTTGATTAAAATGTTTTTTTTTAAAGAATCAGTAATTGAATTTAACTCAGAAATTTTTTTTTAATTTTAACCTCTACCTATTCAATCCCATAAAGTACCAAATAGATACAATTTTCCATCAGCAGTCACCAAAAAATTGAAGGTAGAAATATTACTAGTTCTATAAAAGGTGGTGAGTGATGTTTAAGTATTGAATAAACTTATTAACTACATAATATTATGAATATAATGCACATTAATAGTATGGTTTACATATGTAAGACATAAGTAGTAAGTATACATTACTTACAAAAAGATCTAACAATTCTTGACAAATTTTACAACAATTTAATAAAATAACTTTATTACAACAAACCTAGAAATTAAATATTACAGTACGTAAGAAACACGTTTTTATGTGTTCATAAAGTTATCCTCATATTGATTTGGTTAGTTCCATTTTCTTAATGTGGTACATTAGTTTTTAGAGTGATTTTTAAAAAATAGATTAATTATAAATAATAGTCATATTAAGAAAAATAAACTAAAATCAGAAAAAAAATAAAGAACCTAATACTTCTAGAATTGTTTTTTTTCATTGGTTAAGTTTAGTGATAGGAGAAACAACAGTCATGATAGTTAATAATTTGTATGAAAAGTAATTTTTTATGTTTTACACTTAATATACAGTAACTGATGGTTTGTATAAATGTAATTAGAATTATAATAATACAATATGTAACTTATATTCTTAGTATATGTTATTGAGTAATAAGCATAAAAAAATTACTAAAAATGTTATGACTTCATAAAAATAAAACGAGATCATAATAAGAATAAAATCATTTAGTAAGAAAATAAATTAAATCTAGTGATTAATAAATTATTTCATAGTTTCAAAAGTAGAAACTAAATGAATATGAAAACAATTTTTTTGTATGGTTAATTTTTTATTTCTGTTTAAAAGAAAATAGTTATTTTTTCTGTTTCTTGATATAAGTTTCATGCCCTCTTATAAATTTAACAGGAATTTTATATTGATCTGAAACAAAAATATACACACTTAATTAAAAACAATAACTCCGTTTATCAAACAAAAAATAATAAAATAGCTATCAGATCAACCACATATGACAGTTAGGGATGTTTTACATTTGCATAACATGTAACTTACATATGTTATATATATATTTATTTATAGTAATAATAATGTAACACTTTCTATAAAATCAAAATTTGACACATATGGGGCAATATTTTTGTTTAAATTTTTCTAGAACTTTGCAAATATCAACTAAAAGACCTCAACAATTAAGTTCAAATTTTTAACATTTTAAGTGCAAAGAAAATATTATATACTATTTTTTTTATTTAAAGGAAACTTTGTTTACAAGTAGTTTCAACACTTATGAATTATTAGATTAGATTTGAGATTAGATGATTGACAACTGTAGTTAATAAAAGTAATAAAGGGTTAATTGTGGCTTAAAAGTCCTCGAGAAATTCGGAGATTAAACTTTCAGGTGTTGGAGATGAAGTGTTGGCACTTGGCAGTAACATTGGCGTATGAACGTTCTTGTTTCTGGTTGGAGCTGGAGATTGATTTGATTATAAACGGTATGGTGTGATTGATCAAAAGCGTCGTCCTCGGAGAGTGAAGCATAACGATTTGGCGTGATGAATACTTTACTTCGGTTACCGCTAGATTTTGTTGGTGGAGATGATGATTAAGATAAATTGCGTTTCTAGGTATTCCGAGACATGTTTTGAATAACAATAATAAGTTAAGCTCCATTAGTGTAATGTGCAACAGATAACGGACAAACGAAAACGATGTCTGTTCATGTTCGGTGATAGACGTGAACTGATATTTAATCTTTATAGTAAATTGCCATTACAGTATGCTATGAATGGCTCAAACTAAAACTATTTGAAATGATAAATCAGAAAAATATAACAACTGTGTACTAAACACTAGGTCTATAACTATTGAGAGGACATTTTTTTAAAAATATTTGTTCTATAAAAATAATAATGTTTGTTCTATACCTATTATCAATAATAATAAAAATGGAATTTTGAACAATTATTAAAATACAATTTTATTTTCTAGTAAAATAAATGTATTCTAGTACACAGAAATATAATATCTTATTCTGAACATAGTCAGAAGCACTCAATGGGTTTTTAGCTAGTTAGTATAGAGATGTAAAATTAATGGTTAACATTGGAACAGCAAGAAGAATGTTTATTTTATTATATAATATATTTCAATGTTTTGTAAACCGTAATATGTAATTAATAAAAAATAGGAGATTATCAGCTATTTAAGTGAAAAATTTAAATTATGTTTTATGTGTAAATGACTTATTTTAAATACTTATAATTAAAGAGCAGATTTTTAGGTTCTTAAAAGTTTTAAATATGATGCTAATATGTTCTAAAAAAACCTTAAGATATTCTCTAAATATTCTTCAAACTTGTAAATATGCATAGAATATGATTTTTTTTAAACAGTTAAATAAAACCAATAAATAACTGTTATGCATCATTCCTTTAGTAACAGGTAAATTATTTAAACATAAAAAATGTTGATAGTTGAAGATTATTTAAAATACGAGAGATGAACAAAATATATATTTTTTTATGAACAACAATAAAATATATTTTAAAATATGAAAAATAGGGTTAATATTCTCTTAAGTCCAAAATAAGCTTTAATTTGCAAAAAAAAATTTTTTTCAACAAACTCTGTGATGAATAAATCATCCTAGTAAAATTGCATAAAGCCAGTCAAAATATTCAAAAACCTTACGATCCGCTCTCTATTTATATTATATACTTGCCTGTTAATAATTTATAGACAAAAAGAATTTGAGAGCCTTGAATTTGGACTTGTCTATTTTGTGCATTTGGTATATCATTAATAGTTGTACTGGCAGCTACACCGTGTTGACATTCTTTACTAAATTTTAAAACATCGATACCATACAGCTCTAGATTATTAACTAGAGTTACCTGAAATGATATTGTAAGAAATAAAATTAATATTTTCATTGGATTACAGCTTTTTTTATTATGACTATAAACAAACCTTTTTGTTTCCACTTCGATTGTTTACAGTCATTTCAATATAATTAATTTTTTTCTTTAAGTTTTTTTTTGTTTCAGTATTCAGAACTGATATTTCAGTCCGATGCATTATTTTTGTCACTTCTTCAATTAAATCTTTAAAGGTTATTGAAGATTTATCTTTTCTTTGAGATAATATTTTTTTTAAAACATCATTTGTATTTACTACCCTAGAACAAAATAAATTATTTGTTGCTTAATCTAGACAAATCGATAGAAGATTTTTTCCAGATGAGACAGTAGCCACAAAAATACAAGGGCATTGAAAATAAAAAAGTGTTTTATTTAAATTATTACATATTAATTAATATATATACAGTGTGTTCACCAATTTAGGGAACACTGAATTTTTCGGCCAGATTTGTTTGGAATAAATCAATTTTTTTTACAAACTGGTGGTATATGAATACACGTTTTTCAATACATTTCAAACATTTTTAGAATTTGGTCTGCGCATGCGTAGAAAAAACTTTTTTTTTTATTAAATAGCAACACTTATTTTTAACACCATATTCGGATAGGCCTATTTTTTTAAAGTAATTTTAATGTATCAACTATGGCCCTAAGTTCAATATTGACTGAATAAGAGCCATGTCAATTTTATTAAATAATACATTTTTAAACATTTATAAATAATTCTTATTGGTTACTTTTTGAATATGTATACATATTTTTTTTAGAAATGTTATAAACAAGACTAACATAATATGGATACAACATTTTTTACTAAAAATCGACTAGGTACAACTGGTACAAGTGAACAATAGTTATTTTATAATTACACAATAAATTAAATAAATTGTTCACAAATTAATTATAAATTATTTAAAATAATTTAAAAGTGTATTATTTAATAAAATTGGCATGGCTCTTATTCAGTCAATATTGAACTTAGAGCCATAGTTGATACATGAAAATTACTTTAAAAAAATAGTCCTATCCAAATTCCGAATATGGTGTTAAAAATAGATGTTGCTATTTAAAAAAAAGTTTTTACTGCGCATGCGCAGACCAAATTCTCAAAAATGTTTAAAATGTATTGAAAAATGTGTATTCATATACCTCCAGTTTGTAAAATTGATTTATTCCAAACAAATCCGGCCGAGAAATTCAGTGTCCATATTATCTAAAAAGTGCATCAAAATATACTGTTTCTTCTAAAGGTGTGTACCCACTGTATGCAGCTTTCTTTGATGTTTACCGACAATCATCGGGAACCTGAAGCTTCAAATCCACACCAAAATTTGAAGCCGAGTAGCTAAGTTGCACACCAGTGGGGATGCACCTCAAGAATTTTGTGAGTAATGTGCAGTGGTCTAAATTAAACTACAATTATTGTATAAAAAAAACATCAATGAAATTTATAAATTGATATTGGAATTATTAATAACATTACTTGTTCATATTTTCTTTTCATTATTTTTTTAATTCCATAATTAAAAATAAAAATATTTATAAAACATACCTAATTATTAAACCAATTAAATTAAAAATATATTTAAAAATTTTATCTTTTAAATATTTATAGTAGTATGGCAATATCAAAATTTTAAAATAATCAATGAAGAACACTTAAAAAATAGGAAAACAATTAGTTAAATTATTATCAACTTTACTTAGGTAGTAAAAAATTAAAGAAATACATACGAAGGGTCAGTTTTATCTTGCAATTCATATTTCTTAACATATTCTGTGACATATCTTCGAATAGATGATAATGGTAATTCATCTCCTTTCCTGAAAAAAATTTTTTTTTAATATTAAAATTTAGTGGTCATATTACTAATTGATAGTTTAAAAGAATATTAACAAACCGACAAAGAAATTCTGAAAATATAGGATGCAACCCTGGTGTTACTATATAAATCTCTTTTACTGGAGGTGAATATTGATCATTTTCTTTCAACTCAGGATTTTCTTCTATATTTATTTCTTGAAATTTACTGTGACTATGAATTATCTGAGTTATTTCAGCAATACCATTACTACCAACATTAAACTTGATTATACCTTCTACATCCAATAACTGTAAGAACGTTGTTAACTTTTTGAAACTAGTTTTTTTAATATCAAGTTCTATTCCTTCTGGACAAAATGACATTACATATTTCTTATAAAATGTACTGGCTAAAATTGGCAGCATTTCTTTTTTAATACAATGTTTTAAGGCTTTTAATGAACACGTCATTAGCAATTCATCCATTTTTTCAATAATAGTTCTGGTATCTTCTAACTGATTTGGTAAATCATCATTTAATTCAGGAGCATTTTTAAAAGAACGTTCCATCATTAAAATTATATCAGGTATAATGTTTGATATGTTAGATTTAAATAGTTCATCTTTATGATAATGTAACACTTTTAAACAGATATCTTTGTTCTTTTCATGGTTTATTATAATATTTCCATCAAGTATTAAATATCCAATAGCAATAATTTTTTCACACGAGTTGGTACATACACTCACACACTGATCAGCAAGCAATGGATTTAGTAGATGATCATTATTTACAAAAGTTAAATCTTTTATAGTTAGTTCTAATGAAGAATTGAGTTTAGATTTAAAATTCTCATGCAATATTAATCTGGGGACTATGTGAGGAAACGACCAAACCATAAACAATGTTGGATAATATTTGCCTTTAAAATCAAAAACTAAAGCAACTTCTTGAGCACAATAAATCTTTACTATGTCATTGGTGCCAGTTATAACCTTTAACAGTGACAATTGTTTATGATCTAAAAACTCATCCAGAATTTCATTGGTTAAGTTAAAACATTTGCAAATTGTTGACTTGAATTTCTTTCTAAATCACAAAACGAAAAATAATTAATATAATACCAAATTCTTTTTTTATTATTATTAAATGAGCATTTACTGATCGGCGCCTTTAAGAGTTGCATTCGATTTTATGCGGAATTCGTTTTTAAACATAATTGATGTGACCAATTATAATCGATTGTGAATAAACAATTTTTCGAACAGACAGGTTTTGACGTCCAAATAAATCTTTTAGCTTAATAGTACTATTTTAAAACCATCAACTAGTGGCGATAGTTCCTAAGCTGAAAATGAATGTAGTTTAAAAAAATCAGGTAGATCGTAGATAGAATATGATATAATGTTGTTTCAAACACCCCGTGAGCTTACCAGTATAGTTTTGTGCTCTTCTCAGCTTTTGCGATTTATGATAAATACTGAATAATCGCAATCGTTGAGGAATTTGAGCTTTAAAGTTCGTAAAATTCAAATCATAAATTTATTATTATTTAGATTTATTTATCGTGAATTCGAGTGTTAAGACTTAAGAGTTAAGAGTATTTGATGTGATAAGGGCGCACAGTATCGTCGGGGTATCAATTATTACGTTATCACGGAACAAGAACTAAACCACAACAAGTGCCACTAGACAGCGTTGCATTGCACTGCAAGTGACTGTCGACTGACCATAACTTCGCAAAGTTTGTTGGCGACACTGCGGCCACCTATCGGTCTTTTTGTTGGATCGGTGAACTTACCGCACGGTCATCAGTCATTGGAATTGGATAATGATCCTGTGTTAACACTGTTAACTGCTCTCGACGACAACAACAATAACGCAGCCGCGTTATTTTAACGGTTTTTTCTGTTCAGCAGTTCAGCTCGGCCCTCGTATGGATTTTTTCGTTTACCCGTTCTAACTTCTAATCGTGTTACTAATTATCGGTTCAGTATTTGACAGATTAACGGCATATCGTTGCGACGTTTTGTGTTGATAAATATAATTGTATATCAATATTATTAGTTCTGTGACTATGTATTTCGAACGACCTCTTATCCAGTCATAAGACAACTCACCATCAATAATATTTCTGAACTTTGATTCAATTTTAATCTACTGGCTTTCAAAATGTCTCAATTTGTTGTAAGTATTATGATTTATTCTCAGTAACTTTTAAACCTTTGTATTCGAACTGCTTACCGGTGCAGTCTAAAAACTATCCAATTTAATACAATTATAATTAACCACTAGTTTAATAAATATAATTGTATAATATAAGTTACATTTAAGTTGATGCCTGATTACTAATGTGAAAAGACAATATTTTCATTTTAAGATGATTTAAGTATTCAAGAAGACTTTGGAGTAAGAGTTTATATTTTATTTTCTTCTAACATTTTACTCAACTTGAGTTATGTTTGTTAGGTATCATACCTTATTTTATACATTTATTATTCTAAATATCTGAGATGTAATATCTAAACCAACTATTCCGACTTTAATAAGTCTGATGAGAAATTGACTAAACGTTCTTTTTAATCTCAAAATGTACTTACGGATTAGTGCTTAATGAAAAAAGTTTATAAACATTTAACCAATTTACATCCATTGTTATACAGTTTTAAGGATAATGGATTTTCTGTTTTTTGTTATGGTATACTTCAAAATAATTTTAATTTATGTTATACTTATCTAGTTTAAATTTGATTCTGATATTAATAAAACATAAAAAATAAGTAAGTATCTGTGATGTTATTTTATTTAGCATATTATAACAAAATAACCAATTAGAAGCTTAATTATCACATAACATTTAAACACCTAAATGTCACAATTTCAATACCTTTAACATTCCAAAGAATTTGTAAAACGCTCTTGTTTCACCATTTTCTTGGTTGGCAAATTGGTATGAATTTAGGATACCTATTCAAATAATAAAAATTTCACTATATTACCTCAATAGTTAGCAGTTTTATTGTCAATGTAAATATTTTCAGTCAATGTTAAGCATATTGTACAAAGTATTTTTAAACTATAAAAAATAAAATTTACATATAAATCTGAAAACACAAAAAAAAAATATTATTACAAATATTTTACTAAGAAAGCTAGGTTTTATAATAAAAAAGCGGGTAAGTCGTGGATGTCGCTCTGCTGTACAGTAGGTTACTGTAATGGATGTGATTAAATTTGAATGCAATGATTAGGTATCATTGTATACTAAAAACGATTCTGAACGGAGATAATTTGTCAGTCTAGGATATATTATATTTAAATATTGTCATATATTCTAAAAAAGAAAAGAATATTTCTAAAAGAAATAAATATTTTATTTTTCAATTAAGTCGTATTTTGCATAAGGCATGGTTCATCAATTAGTGTAGTTATCATGTAGTTATCATAATTCATAATACCTTATATTATCATAGATATACGAATACCTGGTTTGAGGATAAATCGTTATCATTACGCGATTTCATAAAAATTTAAAACTCAAACGCTCAAAACATTTTTCCTATAATGACGCTTCAAATTTTCTCTATAGCTATTTGAAGCAAAACTTATGGAAAACTTGGTGTTAAATTTAATAACCTTAGATAAAAATACAAACAATATTATGAATTTTGAACTACAAAATAATTCGCAAATATTCATGGTTTTAACGAATTTTTGTCGATATTTGAAATTCCAATGCTAATAAAAATTTCTGGTTGACATTTTTTTTGTGATAAAGATTGACAAATTTGTAAGGAATCTTGTATTAAATTTTCAAATCTTAGGTATAAAAGGAAAATTTTTTATGAATTTCTAGAATAAAATAATTTACGAATTTTCATGATTTTTACGTATGTTGTCAAAATTAAAATTTGAATGCATGTAAAAACAAAATGTTGTTACATATTTCTTTTATTTTTCAACTGCTATTGCAAAACTATATTATGAGCCTTGTATTAAACTCTCAAATCTTAGAATTAAAAAGAAAAACTTTTATGAATTTCGATCTAAGATAATTTGAAAATTTCCGTAATTTTTACGTATTAAGTCAATATTTGAACTTCAAATGCTAATAAAAAAAAATCGTGCCTATGTATTTTTATAATTTTTTAATCACTATAAGAATAACTTATGAGGAACTTTGTATTAAATTTTCAAGTATTTTGATAGGGCCATAAAAATTTTATCAACACTTCAAAAAAAAATTTTCAGAAAAATTGTCTATAAATACCTCAAAAAAAGTCAAAATATTATGAAAATTAAATCATGTTAAGAAAATGCCAATCTAAATAACTGATAAAATTTTCAAGTATCTACGACTTATACTTTTTGAATAATAACAAATATTTTAAATCGTTATCGTTACGCTATTTCGTAAAAATTTAAAATTAAACGCACTTAAAATTTTTCCTATAATGATGCTTCGAGTTTTCTCTATAGCTACTTGAAGGAAAACATATGGAAAACTTAGTGTTGTATTTTTAATCCTTAGTTATAAATGCAAAAAATTTTATGATTTTTCAACTTCAAAATTTTCGCGTTTTCGACAGATTTCGTATAATTTTGAACTGTAAACGCTTATTAAAAAAAATTGTGACTTACGATTTTTAATTTTTTTTAGCTACAATAAGAACAACTCATAAGGAACTGTGTATTAAATGTCCAAGTTTTTTTGGTCGTCCAACATTTTTTTACCGACACTTCAAAAAAAATTCTCAATAAAATTGAAAATTTCAGTGGTTTATAAATAACTCAAAAAAAGTCAAACATTTTTGAAAATTAAACTGTATATATATAACACTAACATAAACATTTGGTGAAAATTTCAAGTAATTACAGTGATTAGTTTTTGAATTACAACCATATAAAAATATCGATTTGGTCGAAAACTGATTTTGCGTAAAAATTCCCGTTTTTCTGTCATTTTTTTTTTGTTTTTCTCGATTTTTTTGAAAACTGTTGGAAAATGTTTTCTTTTGTCCT
This sequence comes from Diuraphis noxia, assembly GCF_037042655.1. Lineage (NCBI taxonomy): Eukaryota > Metazoa > Arthropoda > Insecta > Hemiptera > Aphididae > Diuraphis > Diuraphis noxia. The sequence continues at coordinate 59,905,856 of NW_028301711.1, forward strand.
CTATAATGCACCAAGGATATTCACTTTTACATCGGAAACGACCACCAAAGTTTGAAATCGAAGCATTATTTCGACTTGTTATGCTGTACATAGACACAAAAAAAAAACAACACACATCATTGTAAAATCAATACATTCATCACTTCGTTCAGAATCTAAAATAAGAATATGTATTTTTGAAATATTTATAAAATTAAAAACTAATGATCCATAAACTATTTGTAAGGTAAATTAACTACTTTTAAATTGCATATCTTGTCAAAACACTATGTTGGAAAACTAAAAATTTAAAAGATATAAAAGAAGTATTATCTATAATAATATACAATAATACAGTTGCGTATCAGAGTGGTATAGGGGATTATAACCCCCCACCCCCCAAAAATATTGCAATGTTTAATTTTTGATTATTGATTTAATAACAACACACAATATTCAAAACAATTTAATATTATATTTTTTTAGCACACCCTACCCACCAAAAAAAAATCTTGATATGCCACTGCTTTAATATGCTATAAATAATGTAAGAAATGTTTAAGTTTAACTAGCATTTGTGATTCACTTATAATTGGAGGGTAACAATCTTAATAATTTTAAATTGTTAGTTATATTTCATTTCATTCTTATATTATTATACACAAACTATAGGTAATTTGTACTCTATTTTATTATGTTTTCTATAACTTAGTTTTTCAATGTCTGTTAGAAATAATTAATGTTAATTTAAAAATATAATCTATTTACTAAATTTTAGTATTTTTGATCAATTTTGAGTAGTAAGAATATAATCAAGTCTTAAAGTTAATGTATGTTAATAATACGATTAGTATTTAAAATTCTATTGTTACTTTTTTTTTATTTTAATTCTAACATACCTAAAAATATGTATATATTTTACAATGATGTGTTTTTTTCTGTCTGTTATCAACATTGGGGATAGGGAAAGTGCTCCGATTTTTTACTTCAGCATAATTTCTGATAGGAAAGTAAATCTAGTTAGTGCATTAGAGAGGATAAAAAAAACTAAGAAAAATTGGTGATTTTAATAAAACTATTGACAAAATCAAATTTGTTATTTTGTTAAAAATTTTAAACTTCAAACAAACACTGTAGAAGTATGATATTTTCACCAAATGTTTTTATTAAAATTGTCTATAATAATGGTATGATTATTTATAAAAGTATGCTAGGCTGACTCCTGTCAACTTTCAGAATTGATTTTTCTATACAATAATCATTGAATTCATTACAAGTCATTACTCATTACAATTACTTGTCCATCTTTTTAACAATAATAATAATAGTGTTACATTATACTAAAAGAGAGTAAATAAAATATAAAATAGTAATTATACAACAACATGAAAATTAAGCTTATGTAGTTGTTCTGGTAGTTGTTTAATTCAGTGCCGGCTTGGACTTTATTTTCCCTCGATTCACTTTTAATATTTTTACACCACCCACCCTAAAATATAGTTATTACTTATTACTGTAGGTACATTATCTGCTGAGTACACATTACGGCTATATATTATTTATTATTTATAATTTAATATTTAAATATTAAATTATATATAATGCTTAATTTTCATGTTGTTGTATAATTACTATTTTATATTTTATTTACTCTCTTTTAGTATAATGTAACACTATTATTATTATTGTTAAAAAGATGGACAAGTAATTGTAATGAGTAATGACTTGTAATGAATTCAATGATTATTGTATAGAAAAATCAATTCTGAAAGTTGACAGGAGTCAAGGTTGATAACCTGCAAAAATGGCCCAGTCTACTTTTCCCAACCATAAGACCCACCCACCCACCCATTAATATTTGTGTGAATCACATGATTCAAATATACTCCCTTCGAGCCGCCACTGTTGTGTATAATATGAATTTCATAAATACATAATAATAGGTTAATTAGAACTTGTGTTAGAATTAGAGTTCTAGTGTGTGGATAAAATTTACGGGGTGATTAGTCTCACAGACCCCATACAAAAACCTATAACCATTATTACTGTGATTGCCCCACCAACTTTTATTTACCTTCTATAATATTAAAATAGAGTCTGCAACCGACTCATTTGTTTTGATGACCTTAGCATCCATTGTTATTTCTAATTCCATAAATAGCTCTGAACGTATGTGCATTAATTCATATGTTTTTCACACACCACTGGCCCCAGGTTAAAATAAATCTTATAAAAAGAATGTTGGAATAAAACAGAAGCCATCTATTTTTAAAAAATCTTAAAACTATTAAAATAATTGTTATGACAGAATTGAATGAATTTATATTTAGAGCTTTGTTGCCTAAAAAACTATACTTATTCATTTTAGTTACGATAACACTAATGTTACCTAACTCTAACCTTGTAGATGCATTGAAATTATGACATAAAATATCAATGCATATTTTTATATAAAATTAATAATCAGCAAATTGTTTTTGTAAACAATAATCTCTCTATTCAAATTCAAAAGTCATTATAACTTTCCTAAAATTACATACCTACCTTATACATCATAATATACCTGTTGTTAATACATTTATCTAATTTAATGAGTTAATGAGTTTTTTAATTTTTAAGCTTCTTTTTTTTCATTAAATCTACAAAAATAAAATAGGGTTGGTAAGTGAATGTCACTCTGATGTACAAGTGGGTTACTATAATGGTTTGTTTTAAATTGGAATTCAATGATTTCGATGTATTAGAAAAATGATTCTGAGCGGAGACGATTTGTCAATTTAGGACAGGAATGGTGGACCTTTTTGTACCAGTGTGTCAAATAAAAATGTTGGTTGGATTTTGTTTTCCCTGCATATCAACTAGTTTGATAACCGTTTTTTAATACTTAAAAATTCCTACATCCATGGTTTGAATGATAAAAATCAAGTAAAATATTACATTATCGAACAATTTAAGTATATTAGATACTAAAAATATAAGTAACACATAAATATGTTAAAAAAATTTATTTTATTAAAAATAAAAAATATTGAAATTTTAAAATATAAAATTGTTATACATGCATTTTTAATTAGAAATTAGTTGTTGCATTTTATTGGCTAATGAATCAATTCTTGGACTGTAATTGTTTAATTTTAGTTGAACACATGCTCCACTTAAATCTGTACTAAGACAATTCCTTATAGTTGACTTAATAAAATTCATTAATGAAAAAAGCTGCTCATACAGTCATACCCATTAAATAGATCCAAACATTGTCAATAAAGAAAAAGCTAGTTATTTTATTGATGCAAATGAATATGGAAAACTTTTCCACTCATTAAGAATCAAATTCTCGGATTTAACATTCCTACCAATTTCAATATGATTATTTTCCAGCTTGTTATTCTAATTAATAAATTTATTTCTTCAAATATGTATTCTCCATCGGAAACTGGCTTACCATGCTGTGCAATACAGTGGAATACAGAAAAGCAGCTGTTAAATTATTATTTGGTTTAAACGCAGCTTTGAAATTATTTGAATGATTTTTAAAACATTTCAATTTTTGCAAAATTAATTCCTATTTTTCTTCAGTTGATAAAGAAAATAAATTCCTTTGAATTGTCTAAAAATGTCTATTTACATTAAAACTGCAGCTGACTACTGTTTCATTACATTAACAACTTAACACTTTATTATTTTTTTGAACTACCCCATAATCTATAGTCCATTGTTCATGAAATGATCTCCCACTATTACTTTTTGATTTCATGAATTCTACAAAAATATAATATTTTATTAAAAAATGTAACCTTTGAATTATTATAAAAATAACACTCACCAATATTGAAAACTGCCAAAACGATGCATTCAGACAAATCAAAGGCAACGATAAAATTTAACACATAAAACACATTCGATTCGACAAATGAGTAATGACTAACGCTTACCATGGACCAGTTTTACATATTATATCCGCTATATAAATATATACCTAATAAAGTTCTTATTGAAAAGTAATAAAATTAATAGTTGTTGAGCCGTTTAGATATTCAATTCAATATGTTTAGGTATAATACCATAAACTTAATATTTTATTTTTGTAATCTCAATTAATATTAGTCTACGTCCTATGACCAGTGATTTTTGGTGACAAACTTTTACACAGTTGTTGTGTGTGTTACTTAAATAGTGTGCGCGTGTCACAGAGTGACTTACGTGCCATAGGTTTGCCATCTCTTGTCTAGAAATTTTAAGTTCCCGTAAATAACATTTTTAAATTACAATAAACATAAAAATTGTTATTCTTGGTTATCTAGTATATAATTTCATCAAAAGAAAAATATTCAAATTTCAAATGTCTATAAATAACTTAAAAATTGATGAAATATTTTGGAAATTTTATCTAGTATAGGAATTGATAAAATAAACCCATTGTATAAATTTTAAAAATATCGACCCTACTTATCACTATTAAGTAAAGCAATAAAAGGCTATGTAACATTAAAGGTTATTATCTAATCTTAGTCACTTAAATCACCAAAAGAAATCTTTAATTTAACAAGCTTGCCCAATTATTTTTATGATTTTACTATAAAAATTTAAAATGAATAATGATGGGTCGACCTCTGATTTTTTAAATTGAACTGAACTTTTTTGAATCCAAACCAAACCTAGAATCAGTTTCAGTTGAACTCAAACTCAACATATTATTAATTTTCAAAAAGTATATAAAATATTATCACTAATTAATTATTTCTAAATAATCACTATCAATTTTTGTTTTTTTTAAATAACTTTTGAATTGTACAAATATATGGTCTTTAAATTATTGTGGGTATTAAGTCTAGTTCAACAAATATTTCAAGTTTGATTTTCGTATGGTAAAAGTTGTGTGATAGTTAGGTTTGAGTTTCAAATAGTTTGAACGATAAAGCAATAACATATTACAAAAGATTCTATAACAGACTTCCATATCATCCTAATCCCCTTATATCCAATATTATGCTATTATATCTTATTATAGCTTCCATATCTTCTTGCACAATTCCAGGCAATCCCACACGACAACTGAAAAGAAAATGGTGTCGAGATTTACTAAATGAATAAATTAAAATTATATAAAATAAAAAATTATTAATAAACAAATAGGTAGTGCTTTCACTGAATGGCTTCTTCCCTCACATTTTCATGTTAAAAAAAAAAATTAAACAAGTCATACTTGAAATTGAATAGGATAAAATTGTCTTAATTGTTTAATTGCTTTTAGACTGAATTTTCACCTCCTGTGAAATTTAAATCAAAGCAAGAAGATGAGGAAAATACTGTACTTGAGTATTATTTGGTATTAGCACCATTTCAAAAGCAGACTCAAGTAGAATTTTCAAATATAAGAATTAAAGAAACGGCCATTAGATTTCTGACAGTTGTTAATTTGCTTAACAAACCTAGACAGGTAATAATACATAATACTCCTATTTTTAAAATGTATGTAATAAAATAAAATTCTTATTGGTTATATTATTCAAATAAATTTTTTACAGTTTGTTTTACCTTCTGCAAATGATGGTATACATTTTGATGTTTATGAATTCACTTTACAACCAAATTCACAACGTAAGCTATCAATTACTTGGCAACCATGTGTGTATGGAAACATGCGCAAATTGATTAAAATAGAAGAAGTAGATAACAACAGAAAATATGATTTTGTTATTTTTGGAAATTGTATCGACCCTTTACGCAAGAAATTAAAAGTAAGCTACCAGTGATTTTTCTGTACCTATAGCTTTATCCTCATTGTTTTTTTTTTATTTCAATAACTCAATATTTTATAATTTTGATTTGTATTCAATATTTTTTAGGGTTCTTCTATAACATTAACTAAGTCCAAAAATTCAAATTCAGCAAAAAATAAATTTAATGGTGGGCAGAACAAAATAATTTTGAATAAAACTAAATTTGTTAAAAGTGCATCAGAAAGAGTTGTTTTAGTTGATAATTCCACAAAAATATCTGAACCTCTTCGTGCAGAAATTTTAGAATCGCCCATGAGGCGGCAAACCTTTTTAGTTGGAGAAAAAGAAAATATTCGGAATTCGGAAAATAACATGATTGACTATGACACAACCTTCAATAGTTTTGAACACTGTTTTAAACATTCAGATGGAAAGTATCAATATACCACATTCAATAATCACATTAATACCAAAAATACTAATTGTGACTTAATGACAGATGATTCACTAGATGAATCACCCAAAAAATTAATTAGCACTAATTCTCCATTTAATGACTTTTTTTTGACTCCATTGAAAAGTACTGAAAACTTGATTTCTCCATTCAGTATCACGAAAAAATGTATAACTTATGATATAGCTGATGAAAACATGGCTTTTACTTCATTTAACACATCCCCATTTAAGCCAATAGATGCTTCAACTGCAGCTAAGATTTACACTCCTGATAATAGAAAACCGACAAGAGTATCTGTAAACCTTTGTGAGAAATTTGAAGAAATACCAAAAAATGAATCAAATATAGATGGTGCAACTTTTATTAAAAATATCAGCTCAAAACAATTTGAATTGCCTCTAAAACTTGAAGAATCCTTTAACATGTCGCAAAATCATGAATGGACTACTACTCGTAAACCTACACATCATACAAGTAATTAAGATTGACTAACAAAATTACTCAATACCTTTAAGTTAGAATTAATTATTTTTCATGTTTTAGGGGTTATTTCAAGCAGTACTAAGCCAAAGAGACCGTCATTTGTTTTAAAAAATTCTCCTTATTACAAATGTAGCCCAAAATCTTCATTAATTTCTAAGAATAGATTGAAGCAATATAGTAAGTTATTATTTTTTTATATTAAATATATTCTTGTTTACTTATTAAATGATATGAATATTGTGTTATTACAAAAATGTATCTACTAACAATTCTATTCTTAGGCATTCTTAGTCCACGGACTAAACATTTGAAAACTCCAAAATTGGATAAATGTGATCAATACCTCAAATGCTTAGCAAATCCAGAACTTGTGTATCACAATAATGCTGAAGATCCGTTTTTAAAAATGTATGTTGAAGTACAATCTAATTTACATAACTTATTTTTATAATTAATAAATCATAATTTGATTGTTTGTTTGTGTTTGAATGTATAACTTAATTGATTGTGGGCATAAATACAGTACATACTATTATATGTATTTTTAGGTCTCAATATTATGAAGCTGAATGGTTGGATCGTCAAGAATCTGATATGATTCGATGGTTAAATGCACTGCTTATGCCTACTGATAAATTGGCAGATGAAGAACAAGATGACTTGGAGCAAGCAGCAATGGCTTGGGAAGAGGCATCCAAGACAAACCGTAGAAATAAGCCTATGCAATTTGCTACCCAGAAAGATCTGTTTGTATCACAAATATACAAGCAGTGTCCCCAACAATGGAGTGCATTACGGAAAGCAACATCAAATCTTATTACATCTACAAATGTCGCAACTGTTTTATCAAAGTTGGCTGTATCAATAGAAAAAGATTTCATTACAGTTCGAGATGATCGTCAAATACATTTGGATTTAAGTGAGATTTTGTATAAGGTTAAAATTGTTTTTATTGTTAATAGTTATAATGTATTTTGTTAGATTTAAAGAAAAAAATTACGGATTTGTTAAAATGCTTTAATCCTCTGTGGTTACGAATTGGTTTGGAAGCAGTGTATGGTCAATTAATTCACATAAATCCTGGATCTCATGACTTAGATGGAGTTGGATGGTTTATACGCAAAAATTTGTTTAATAATGATTTCATTAAACAAAAATTCACCAAAGCTACTGTTCTTCAAGTGAACCTTCCCTCTTACAATGTAATGAAAAATATTTGAAATTTATTTATTTATTATTGAAAAAAAAATGTTTCATATTGCAGATCGCCATGAAAAAATTTATTTTGAAAAAAATATTTATGCTTGTATATTTTTTGGACCGCGCCAAAGAACAGCAACTTATCAGACATAATCCTTGTCTTTTCAAAATAGACTCTCCTTTTAAAGTGAGTGAATTAATCTTGTTTGATATGATATAGTTTATCACAAAGCAATTTTTTTTTTTTATTTACAGAGTAGCCAAGACTTCTTGATGGGATTTTGTGCTGACATGGTAACAGCAAATGGAGACATAAATCGTCGATTACGTAGTATCGGCTATATTTTGACCCATAAACAAACCCATCTGGACGAAGTAAATTATGCAGTCAAATCATTAAATGATCTTAGAGATGGTACCAGAATCACTAAAGTCGTAGAAATCTTGTTCAAAGGAGAACCACTGTCGCACAAACTAAGACTTCCCGCTATATCGAAACTGCAGAAAATTCACAATGTAAATTTAGCATTAACAAGGATATCTGAACATATTAGTATCGAAGGAAATATTAGTACTCGTGACATTGTGAATGGTCACAGAGAAAAAATGTTATCATTATTCTGGCAATTAATTTATAAGTATTTAACTCCTCGATACAATAAAGCAGCAAAAACAATTCAACATTGGTGGCGAAACAATACCCTAAAATTTGCTATCATTAAAAGGATTAGAGCTAAGCAGACATTTAAACGTCACTTGGCTGCTACTAAAATACAAGCTTGTGTTCGTGGTTATTTGACTAGAAAACATTGGCCACATGAACAAGCAGAATTGATAAAAAACCGTGAAAAGTTACATCTAGCGTCAACTAAAATCAAACAATACCTACAAAATAAACTTAAACTTTTAACAGAAGATCGAAAACATTTTATAATTTTAAGAAGAACTACAGTGTTTGTTCAAAGAAAATTTAGATCCAAAATTGCAATGAAAAGAGATCGACAACAATATATAAAAGCTAAACAGTCAGCTTTACTTATTCAAAAAATGTATCGTGGTTATACAACAAGAAAAAACTGGTCGCAAATAAAAAATTCCCTTATAATAGAAAAGATGAACAGAACTAATTCCATTAACGTAATTAAACGCTTTCTCAGAAAGAACTTACCACCTACTGAAGACTTACTGTATTATAGAAAATTATTGCATTATACATTGGCTGTTCAAAGAAAATTCAGGGCAAATAATTTGATGAAAGCACAGATGAAAGCATTTATTATGTTTAAAAAAAGTGCAATAGTTATACAACAAAGATTTAGAGCAAAACAAGCAATGGTTAAACAAAAAAATCACTATTTAAAACTTAAAATGTGTGCAGTTAAATTACAAGCTGTAACTAGAGGTTACATTATGAGGAAACAATGGTCTGCATTACACGCTGAGTTAAAAGCTAATAGATTGCGTTTAATAATTTGTAGTAACATTATTAAGAGAGCTCTTAGAAGTAATCTTCCATTGACAGAAGACCGTGTTCAATTTCTTGATTTAAAAAGGTCTGTTATTGTTGTACAAACACGATTCCGTGCTTTGAAGGAAATGAAGCAACAAAGACAAAATTATCTGGAAATAAAAACATTAACTGTTAAACTGCAGAGTGTGGCTAGAGGATATATATTAAGAAATCAATGGCCAGCCCTACGAAGTGAGTTAATACTAAAACGTCAACGTTTGATCAATTGTAGTAATATAATTAAAAGACTTCTGAGAAAAAATCTTCCAGCTAATAATGACCGTTTAAAATTTCTTGAGCTAAGGAAAGCCACTACTCTTATCCAAAGTAGATTTAGAGCCAATAAACAAATGAAAGAATATCAGATACTGCGTAACAATGTTATTGTAATTCAAAGAAGATTCAGGGCCAATGTGGCTATGAAACAACAAAAACTTGTTTATAAAAACACCAGAGCAAAAATTATTCGACTACAAGCATTCTTTAGAAGATATTTGGTTCTCAAAAAATGGCCAGAAATCAAATATAAGTTAGAAGCTAATAAGAAACAATTGATTGCTGCTAGTAATACTATAAAAAAGTTCCTGCGCCATTGTTTATCACCTACTCCTGATCGTTTAAGATATATCAAACTGAGACAGGCTGTTGTGTACATCCAGGCGAGATATCGGGCTGTTGTTACTATGAAATCAGCCGAACGAGAATATTTATTATTAAAAGATAGTGTGATCATAATACAAAGACATTACAGAGCACATAAGGCCATGTTGTTACAAAAAGAGCGATATAAGCTTTTGAAGAAATCTGCAATTGTATTGCAGACTCATATTAGAGGATACTTGGCGCGTAGACGTTGGCCTCAGTTGAAAGATAGTATGGAAGCTAAACGTAGACTAGCGTTTGACACTTTTGAGGTAAGTTATTAATATTTTCTTTTTTGACAATTTTCCTTTCTGTGTGCAGCCTGGTGTAAATTAACATGGCAGCTCGCATTATAACTATTGCTCTAAGTAATTGAGTGTTATGTTCTCTTCTGCTTGTCTTGCATATCGCATTTTATCTTGAAAAAAGTCTTCTATTCTTTTCAAAATTGTGCGAAAGTTTTGTTCTATAAGATTTAAATATACACAGTGCAAAAGGTTGTTAGCTGGCCATGCATTCTTATTTGAGTTGAAAATGGAAATGCGAGCTGCCATACAGTTACAAATTTGGACCAGAAATGTCATGTCAAATCGTAAACATTTACAGAAAGAGAATGTTGCTGCGTCTATAATACAAGCTTTTGTCAGAGGATTTTTGGTAAGAAAGAAATTACCAAAGATTAAGGAAGAATTACATAATCATAAACTTGTACGAGCTGCAACTTTGATACAGGTAAATTAAAAATATTAATTATTCATTCAATATTACAACCAAGTATAGATGAATGTGTGATTAAAGATGAATTAAATTATTTAACAGGCCATATGGAGAGGTTATACTGTAAGAAAGAGATATCAATGTAGACGAGAAACAATTAGAATTCCTTCAAAAAGTGCCCTCACGTTGGGAAAACGACACAATGACGTGGTTGATGTATTGAACAAGCAAAGAAGGAATGAGTATTCCTATCGAGAACTCGCTACAGTTTTCTGGAACTTAGGTAGTATATACTGCAGACAAACAAAATTATAGCTAAAACTGAAATTGATTAAAAACAACTATACTATAAAACTTATACTAATAATTTTGTAATAAGAAGACGCCACATCTGCATATTAAGTTGTCCCTGTCCCAACGTAGCATAAACTATTTTTCGCGGGACAACTTTACTCCCTCATTAATTATAGTAGAATTACTGACATTCAACGACACAAGAGAAAAACTTTATCTGTGCTACAGTGTCTTTATTTTTTTGATAGCACTTACCAGTAATTTTAATTAATTAAATGAAAAAACAAAATATTCAATAATTTGATCTTTGCTATATATCATATTCATGGATTTTGTTAATACAATGTTTTAATTTTAGATACATGTACAACTTTATCCAAAGAGCTATGCTTGAAGACATCAGAAGGTATAATTGTGGACAGCATATTTCACTTTTTGCATTATTCCAATCAGTCACAACCAAGTATTGATGCAAGAGAGCCAGCAATCCGTGTGCTGACAAATTTACTTAAGTATCATGAAACCTCTTGGCACATCTGGGTGGTGAGTTCTTAAAGAGTTATCCATATTTTGGTTATTGTAAATCATTGTAATAGAGTTTTTTATAATCAGAAAGGCTCTGTCTTTGTGTACTATTTATTTTGATTAACATTCACCTCAACATCCTTCTATAAGTTATATTATATTGTTGTAGAGAACTGTGAATGCTGATATGGTAAAAGACCTAATCAAAATGATGAAGACATGTTGTGGAAAAATCAGCTCAAAAAAATTGTATTGTTCAATTGCTACTTGGCTTTGGATAGCCCTACAAGACCCGGAAAAAAAACTTGTTAGTATTTCTAATCTTATATAATTTAAGAGGATACTATACATGCGTGCATTGTCTTCGTTTTATAAAAGCATGGCATCAATAATAGTATATAATGAATTATTAATTTAACATTGTTTTGTTTTATACTAAAGTAGATTAATTTATTATCAAATTTAAATGTATGAATATTTTTTTGTGAATCTCTTAGTTTTTTTTTTTTTAATTTGAAGTGAGTATTTTATAAAACATCAATTCAGCTCAAATATTAAGAGTATGTAATAGCTCTCTCTGTCCCATAGGTAAAATAATTTATGTTCAGTAGATTCAAAATTGTCTTGTTAGCTTTAGTAAATTGACCTATTATCTAACTTACAGTCAAGAAAACTATGTCTTGATGTTATAAAATAAATATTTTAATAAATCCAACATAAGAACACACCCAATTTCATTACTTTAGGTTTGACAATAAATTGACTCTAATATTAAATGTCTAAATCTATCAGTATAAAGCTGGTTCGGCGAAACACAACTTCTCTTTGTTGCAAGTGGGACAGAGAGAGAACATAAAAAATTTGCTGAAATCCTTTTTAATATAACAGAGTTAATTGGATTATTCAAAATGTTGAATTGCAATGTCGTGGGTTTGTAATATAGAACAAGTGTAGCATCCTTATATTATTATGTCTTTCCAAATGGGCTGAATTAGCCTTCAACTAAATGCAGAGATTTCTTAAAGTTATCATATTCATACAAAACTATTACTGACTCTCATACTAATGTTAATTATTATATTTGATTAAAAAATACACAAATTAACATTAATTGTGTATCCGAATAATACTGTATCATTAATTTTAAATACATAAAAATTATCCTTCATTATAAAACAGCTTTTGTGTATTTTAAGCCTTTTTGTTTATATCATACACTATAATGTTAGAAAATACTTTTATAACAGAAGTTTCATAATGATGAATTGCTATATAACTAAATCAACTATTTAACTATTTGATTAGCGCTTGATTAATATATTAGTTATTGAAATACCAATTTTTTTGGAGATATAAATGTAAATGAACATAAACAAATCAGCTTTTAATTTCATAAACAGCCCATCCCTTAAATTATGCTTACCTTATACTAAAATTCAGAGAAATGTCGGTATGGAAAAAATGTCCTAAATTTTAGTTTAAAATAGTTGGTTAATTTGTTGCAGTACATCAAAAAAATTCCATCCGCTATGGTAGACTTGAAATTCATGATGGATACTTTGAAAAAGAAGTACATATCATCTAAAGTGGACAAAAAGACAATGGTGTTACCCTCGACACGGCCTACATGGAGTATTGGCTCTAAATGTCAAAAGTGTTTTGACTCTGACTTCTACGCAACAGTTCAAATTTGCAAATTGTTAGACATTTAAAATAATTATTACATTTTTCTTACTTTTTTTTTTTTGCTTTTTGTCATAACATTTTATTATTAACCATTGTTATTTTTCTTTGTATATATAATAATTTTTACCATATTTTAGGAATTAAAATACATTATTTTATATCTTCTCGTTTATTGATTGATTGATTTAGTTATTAAAATTTTATAAAGAAAATATAATGATTTTTAATAACTGTAAACAATTTTTGACATTAAAACTGTTAAAAATCATTGGTTCTATATGCAATTTAATTTGTATACAATATTTTTGTGATTTTTTAAACCAAAGGCATTAACTCATGTTTCACTCAAATATTAATTAAATTTTTCGATTATTTAGAAAATCAATACTTATTTGGTTTAATCATAATTATATTTAATAATACTTGTTGAAATATGTTGTACTCATATAAAATTCATGTATATTAAAAACTTTTAGATATTAGACATTAAAGATATGTTATTATTTTTACTTTAAGTACTGTCATAAATCAAATTTATAACATGTGAATCTTTTTTTTTTAAATTGCAATTATAATAGATGTTAAATCATTTAAATTAAGGATTCCAAGGTTGTTTGAGTAGTATTAAGAACTAGAAAACTATAACTATTTTATTTTTATACATTTACAAGTTTTAAATTTTTTTCAGTCACCTTAAACTACACAATCACTGACTTCATTGTTTTTATATAAAAAAAAAATATTTAAAATGAATAACTTTTCATAAATTACCCGATACACAAATCAACTTTGTTTATGTAACATAATACATTATGCTTAATTATTTTAAGAAACGTCAATAACTACATAATATACAGCAAATTAATATTATGTGGGGTGGTTGTACAATCAACTGCAGTAGCGCCCTGACTATATGTACTGACTGTTACTAGCACCCAGGTGGGTGACATCTTAGGTTTTTATCCTTGCCAAATATGTTTTATGTGTACCAAACCAACCATCCCCTTACAAACAGCTAATGGTGATAATTGCCGGGCTTATGATCAATATAAATTTAATAACATAACTTAAAATTAAAGAAATTTAAAACAATACAATTTTGTTCATTGAAAAATTTAACGTCATTAATGTATAATAAAAACCATTTGAAAATCAAAATTCCAAAATAAATAATCAAATAATCAATTCATAAGAAATATTTCATTTATTTATTATATAATTTGTTGCTTGACAAAAATGTCTGCTACTATTATTTATATTTTATGATCATCCACTCAATCAAATTTTAACAACATATTCTTATACACCTCTATGATTGATTATATTCTGAAACTAATTAAATCAATTTCTTGTCTCTTGTAAAATTTCTTTATCAGTAATGTAAATATTTTATGATTCTAAATTAAATTAAATTATACTTGTTTTTAATCAAATATTTTTTGTTTTATGCTAATATAATTTGATTTGATTATTGCAAGTTTTATTATAATGATATAAATTATTATATATACAGAAATAACTGATATATACGTATGTATAACAGAAAAGTATAATTTTATTTATTAACAATTTAATTTTATCCTATACTAGTGATATAAATTTAAAGAATAAAAAGTTTTTTTAAATATTTTTTTTTTTTATTGGTCTTGATCTATCAATTATGCCCATTAAGTATTTTAGGGATTATGGTAGGGTTTCCAATTTAGTACGGTTGACGACATATGTATATGTGATAAGGTTTTTTCCACTAAAACACTGAGTGTTTTTCGTCGAGGAAGTTGGCAGTGAATTAGTGAGTACTCTCTCATAGAAAACATGGCACACCAAACCACTTAAAATAAATTAGAAATTTTAAAATGAAAGATTAATCATAACTATATTTTTATATTTTCTGTATCAGTTGACTTATTATTTTTTAACTGTCAATATACAACAATAGGTGCATCAAAATAATCAATTGCAACTTGTTTATTTGATAATTTGACAATTTTATTTGTTTTAAAATGTATTTTGTATAACAAAATAATTTGATTATTTTATATTCTGTTATGTTATAAAATAAAATTGTTCAAGATTAATTTTAATATAGATAGTTGTATAATTGTATTAATGATCTGACTAGCCACTATATTATTTCATAAATTACACTTTTTCATTTTTATCACTTAAATAATTTTTTTTTTAATAATTCTGTTGATCAGTGGTCTTTAAACTATAGGACCCAAAATTGGGTTCTATAAGCTTTAAGATTGGGTCATAATACAACTGTTTAAAATTTTAAAAAACTATGTTTATATATATGTATGACGAAAAAAAAAATTATTTCATATGAGATCGGATAAAATAATTTTCGAGTAAAGTGTACTTTTAATATTGGTAGAAAATAAGAATGGTAATTAAGGCCCCAACGTTGTCACGCATTGAGATAATACAAGTGTGCGCCGAATTTTAATTGATTAAAGATCATGTAACTAATCTATAAATTGTGTAAATTATTTTTATAAATTACTGCTGTTGTCATTGTTCAAAAAATGTTCAATGAAAATTCTTTAGAATATTTTTGGGTATCTTTATGCAGAGGAAGTTTTGCAAAATTAGCCTCTGAGGCCATTTAAATCACACTAATATTTCCAACAGGCAATCACATATATTTATGTGAAAAGAAGGTATTTTCAATTATTACGAATTTGAGAAAAAAAGAAATAGACTTCAAATAGAATAGGAGTAGGTCGATTCACTGTCATTTTTAAACTAAAGGAGCTCGAGTGTTCTGCTGAGCATAAATTTGCTATATTACGCACTGGTAAGACGGAGACAATAACAAATACCACTGTTGTAGTGTTGTCTGTTACGTACTCTTAAATAGTTTAATTTTATGAGTTTTTTTGAAATTAAATTAAGAAATGTAGCCTTAATGTTGGTAACAACTATATAATATGAGAAAGCATTTTTTGTGGTAACTGGTAGTCCACAATAACCATTGACTATTGATAACTTGAAAATTGAAATCGATTATTATACCTAATCGATAAACCTAATATTAATATTTTCATATTATGCGCCAATAATCTATGCGTAGAACTAAATACATAATAAATAATAGAAGTATTGCTGTATAAGTGTATAAAACAAGAAGGTAGGTAAACAATAAAAATATTGTTCAATTAATTCATATCTCAAAGAACAGTAAAAATCATTGTTTAGTCTCTAATCTCTATATTATATACAAGTATAAATTAAGAATACGTAGGTACACACCATGCACAATATTCAGTACTGCACTGCACCAGTGCACCATAAATCATAATATTATACATTAATACCATAGTATTTAACAGTAGGAAAGTATTAAGTACCGTGAAATGGGATGATTATTAGGGTAAATTTCAAGGAATTAATTACTAATTAATTATTATAATGATGTCCGATTTGTTGTTGATGAACACTAATTCAATTTGCCGTATTTAGTACTTTAGTAGTGACTATAGTGACTACCGTCAGCTAGGCGTCAAGGAGAGAAGTTACTTCTGTTCGTCTATGTGTCGTCCGTGGTCCATCGTCGTGTAATAGGTTATAAAAAGAACGTTTTGAAAAAAAAGATATTATCATTGATATCAAACATGTTTATAATAGTCAATATTAATACTATATTAATATAGTATAATATTACTAATATAGTATTAATATTGACTATTATGAACAATTGAAAAATTGAAAAATTTTAAAAATCAATAAAATAATATCAAATCTGCGTTTAAACCAAATAATAATTTAACAGCTGCTAGTTTTTCTGTATCCCAGTAATGCATAAGTTTAATATCAATTATACTAAGTTTGGTATTAATATGGAGAAATAATCCTATAGACATATACCACCTATAAGGGTACTTATTATTAAGAGGACCTGAGGACGTGACTGCTGACTAATGATTATGATTCTACTCAGTCTTTCAACCTACCTACAGCATACCAACTTTGCGTTCAACAGTTAAAATATTGAATTGATCCCCTATAAAAGAAATTATCTGTTTTGTCGTATGTTTTTATGATATTTTAATTTTAAAACAAGTTATGAGAAGGCACCTATGTAATTATGTAAAATAGGTATTACAATAATATAATAAGAACTCTCATTTATAATTTGCTCGACTATGGAAATATCGTAAAACACTCACGAGAAAACATAGATTCGAATACCATGATATACTACTAGACTTAACTGAAAATAGATCAGTTGACTCTAATATTAAATCTTATTACTCAGTGGCGTCATTTCAATAGGTAATCAACATTTCCCAAGGTAGTAGGGTATAATTACTAGGTACACAAAATTGGAATTATTGAATACATATTTGTGTTTTATTTGACATCTTAATAGAAAAATTATTATTATTATTATTATATTCGTTAATAATAAGCAGTCGGCCGACGAACGTTTGATTTTGGCGCCACGACGATGTGGAGGTAGAAACGATGAACGGTGACGTCGGTGCGGTGCGCGCGTCGGTACGCACCGGTGCGCACCGATGACGCGATGTGACAGGACTCTACATAGGACGTACGTCGTTGTATTTTTTCCGCCCGTCATCCAATAGTAATCTCTTATAGCTCGACAATATTATATAATGCATACGCCGGGTGTCGCCCGCACGCGCATGCACACGACAAAGCGATAGCCGACGCACGCGCAGACGGACAAATTAGTAACCTACTCGAGTACACGCACACACGCGCACACATACACACGCGCGCGTACGCAGTCACACGGGCAAACACACACGTACGTCGTACACACACATACGCTTGCAACCAAACGCGCACACACACACCGACACACTAACACGGACGCATCACCACACTGCCAATTGCCATCACCGTCCGGTGCGAGACGATTACTACCCATTTCTCTTTTCTGTCCTATTTTTTTCTCCTTTCCCGACCGTCTTCTTTTTTCCGCACACTTTTCGCATCACCGGTTACCACGCGCTTCCCGGCCGCCGCCCCCGCCAATTCGCGCACACATCAGTAACCGACGCACAAACAACCGCCCTTAATTTCTTCAACATGTCATCCTGGCAAGATTACGTCGACAAACATTTGCTGGCATCCAGGTGCGTCACCAAAGCCGCGATCGCCGGCCATGATGGCAACGTGTGGGCCAAGTCCGACGGATTTGACGTGAGTATAAACGGTTTGTTCTAGGTTAACCGTGTGCCCGTGGCGGCGATATAATCATCACACATTTTTCGAGACACAGTATTTTCATTGACACCTACCCCGTGACCATACCGAGAGCAAGATTGAATACTAATATGTACTTTCATTAGTTATTAATAATGAACATTTCACTTCCGACTTTCCTATGTACAGTTATACATACTCATCAGCCTATACTAAGCCTTGAGTCCCATGCTTCAAGAAGTTACTGTCATGTCACTGCTTTCCGACCGAAAACCTGCACACATTATGATGGTTGCGACAGTGGTAAAACCATTAACATAGCAGTGCGTGTAGATCTCGATGTGGTTAGAATTGGTGTCATGTATCCAACTCGTTGGTATGTTCAACACTCTAGTTTTCCCCTGAGCTAGTAACTTTGCAAAAGTTTAATAGCCCTCATCTAATTTTTTCATACTAGGTACTGAGGTGTCGACTAAGTATAGGTAGTGTTATATATTTTTAATTTCCATTCATTAAACTTATTTCATATTATATCCATAATATAGCTTAGATATATTTGAGAAATATAGACATATATTCAATATTGGGTCAAGGGGTTAACTGTTAAAAAATGTTACAATTTAATATATTAATCATGCCTTTTATCTTATGTTCATAGTTAGCATAATATTTTAACATAATTTAATTTTCCTTCATTATGAATTAATGCAGTCATTTTGTCAATCTTTAGGCATTTTAAATAATTTAAAAACTAAAAAGAGATTTTTATCGAATGTAATATTGTTATGTCCTCGATAATATCTAATAGGACAAAAAAAACAAAATAAAACATATATTCAACTTTTTCCAACACAGTTAGGACAATTGAAATTTTTTTTAAAGCAGAAACAAAACAAAAACAGCAGAATATATGGATTATTATTTCTGTACTGAAAAGGTTAAAAAAAAAATTTAAAACCTTTTATTCCTTTTTTAACTATTTTGTGAAATGGGTCGCATTACCATTACTTCCACCTAACCACCCAAAAGTTAATCTGGTTTTAGGTTGGGTGCACTGTTATAACAACTAATAAACTTAGTTTCAAAGTTTGATCTGATCCAACCATAATTTTATAAATTTAGGCGCCTATGATAATATTAAAACTAATTTTTAGGTATACTATAAATAGATATACTTAGGTAATACAATTCTAGCATTTAAAATTTAAACTTTAATATGAAAAAAATATATTTAGCATAATATGAAACTAAAAAATTTATCTTTTTTTTTTTGTAAATTTCAAGATTAAATTGTATAAAATTTGTATAAATACCAACAGACGTTTTGATTAGAACTTATTGATCTTTGTCTGTTTTTATAGGTATCAAAAGAGGAACTAAGCAAAATAGCTCTGGGTTTTGAAAATCAAGATACATTAACATCTTCCGGTATTACATTGGCAAGTGTACGCTATATCTATTTATCAGGTACTGACAAAGTTATAAGAGCCAAACAAGGAAAAGTGGGAGCTCATTGTGTGAAGACTCAACAAAGTAAGTTATCAATTAAATTATTGTATTCAGAATATTTTAAATTAAAAATGTTATATATATATATATATATATATTGTTTTTGTTTTATTGTGTCAGCATTGACAACATGGGTACACATTAATTTCTCTGCCACAAAATAATGTTAACTGTCAAAATTATTTTATCCATACTTTTTTTTTTTTTGTACTAACATAAACTTCCTTCTTTATGATAACTTTCATTAGCTATTTTATTCCTTCTTATTGTGGCCGTTACATTATTTTGTTTTCATATTTTATACCTACTCAAATTATCCAGATGTCCATTTAAGTGAGCATTTATCTCTTAAGTTTTCATGGTCAATTATAGTATTATTTTAGAAGTCAGGATTTATAAATATTATATAATATGGAAAAATATTGAAATAATAATTTTCAAATAATGTAAAGAAGTTTTTAATTTTAAGTCTTCATAAAATGTATTACTTTAAAAGTTTAAAAATTAGATTTAAATGAGAATTAAATTAATTGTATTGAAATTTTTGCCAAGTATCTTTTTATCTGTATCAGAAGTCAGCAACTCCCAGGCTATATGCGGCCCTCATTTAAATTTTATAATTTGTATAAAAATTACAAACTTATTAGTATAGATTGAAAACTGTGAACTAAAATGTTGTTTGTTCATAGAGACCTTATTAAATTAATAAAACTAACATTTATGAACTTCAAACTGAATTTATGTGACTACATTTTTGTTAGATATAAAACAAGATATATTCAAAATATTGGCCCTTATCATTAAAAAGGATATCGACTCTTAATTTATATAATATGTTAGTTTTTAAATCTTAATTTTTTTTTTTTTAATTTACAGCGATTGTTGTATCGTTGTATGAAGACCCGGTTCAACCGCAACAAGCTGCATTGGTAGTTGAAAAACTTGGAGATCATTTAGTTGCCCATGGTTATTAAAAGGATGTAAGTGGAACCACACTTTCAATTATGATAATAAAAGACAGATGTGATACTACTTAAATCAACTTCTTTTAATTTATTATATTTATGTTGCATTTACATTTACATAAACTTATTCAGATATGGATTTAAACTAACTAGTTTAGAATACTGTTTGCTTTGATAATTTTTCTATTCATACCTATCTTATTTCTAATATTCTCAAGTACAACATCATATCTATTGATAAATTAATTTTTAATAGATATTATTTATAAAACTTACTAAAAATAAAATAAAACTGAGTAGGTAGATTTGTGGAATAGATTATTCTCATATCTTTTACTCATAAAATGTTGTTTTCAATTTTTAATTTTTATTATTTAAAAATAATTGCTCATTTTAATTATTACATCAAAGTAATTATTTACAGTGCAACGAAAAATATAACAAGAAGTTCACCAAGAACAAGACTACCATGCAATGTTTATTAAATTATGATAAATGGATTCTATTAAATAATTCTACTTTGATTTATACTATTCAAATCAATAGGTTTAAATAATACACAAATATTGTACTGTACTGAAGCCATGTTAAAATTTTAAGTCTTGTTCTTGTAAGAAAAAAAAGAAAATTATATCCCCAGTAATAAGCATTTTTAAAATTTGTATTTAATTTAGTAATTACTATATTTTTAACTATCATTTTAAATAATAAGTCATGAAATTATAATTCTAAATAAACAATATTTTATTTTGAGTATGTTTTTTAAATTAGTAAGTAATATAAATAAATATGCATATTATATTATCATTTTGATTAAGGAGTATTGAATATTTATCAGTTAATTTTTAAGATCAAAATTATTTTACTCTAAATTATTATGGTTATTTAAAAAAAAAAATCAAATGATATTAATATGTGTATAAACTATAATAAACTGTAATGTTATTCTTAAGCTTTGTATGTTAATAATAATATTTCAAGTCAACCAGTTTTGATTTTCATCTTTATTGTGTTTATAATAAATAGATACAATTGATCATTGAAAATTATTGTATGTAAGAATATAAAAGCAACATTTTTTCTCTTTGGCTTTCCATAATATACTATACATTTTTATATTTTTAATAAAGAAACTAAATAATATTAACTACATTTTTTCCATACATTTTCGATCTGCTCATTTAATTAAACATTTTTAATTGTTAAATTTTCTAGTCCTGGGGATCTTATTTTAACTATTAGAGCTCTAATTGTACAAATAAAGTAATAAAATATCATAATTGTAATTTTTATAAAATCATTCGTTTGCATAAAATAACAACAATAATCTAAAAATTAAACTTTTGTGTAGTTAAAAATATATTAATATTTTACATATAAATGAATGCGTAATAAACTACAATATCTAATTTATAATGATTTAGTAATTTATTTATTTACTGTTTAGTTTATCCTTCAGTCATCCTGTGTATTGCTCTATTAATTAAACCATAATCCAGTAAGTTAATCTTTTGTGTAGTAATCAAAAATATAATTTATATCCTTTATAATAATTATTTGTGTGTCTTTCTGTTCCTATTTTTATAAGCTTGTCTTAATATCTACCTGAAAATATTCTAAAATTTTTTTATTGGAATTGTATTTTATTAAAATAGCTTATTGAAGTGAAAAATTATTTTCTTCACCATTTTAGAAGAAGAAAATAATTGTGTTAAGGAAAATACCTCTCTTACTTTTAGATACCATATATTTATAAAAATAAAAAAACATATTTTTTAAATAAAAGAGTACCTAACTGTTTTATATTAAGTGATATAATTATGAATGTTTAATAGCTTAAATAATATGTTATTGATGTTTTTTTTAAATTAATGATTACATATTTAATATCTTATGAGTTTAAATAATGAAAATAAAAATAGAACTATTTTTTAAATATATGATCAATTCAAACTATAATAATGATATGATCTTCAGCTTAATAATATGCCTTTAAAAAATTGTGGGTCATATTTTACGTAGTAAGGAAAAATTTTACTAGTTAATTGTTATGTATAAGTGGTATGTATAATATGCTTGTAAACATGGTATTTAACTAGCGATTATGATTCTGTTACATTTAATAGTAACAGAAATTTCACCAAATAGGTAAGTGTATAAATTATTTATACTTAATAATTATTTTTACCAATTATTCGTTCATTAGTTCAAATAGCCTACAAATAAATGCTATAATTGGACATTTTTTTGGCTTATGCTCAGGATTTTAGTCTCTATATTCTATTCAAAATTGTACCTCGGCAATGACCAGCTTTTATTCACTACGGTCAGAGCTTACTCCACAGAGTTGACCAGTGGTACATTTTAACTGAAATATACCACGCCAATGCGCATTAGTTAGTTGTCGAAGCATGATTGTCATATTGAACAAAATGTCTACCATCTTTATGTTAACCTTAGATGTGAACAAAATTAAAGCATTTAAAGTGAAAGAAAATAAATAAAGCTTAACTGTGAACTATAGACAGCTGTAGTTAATTTTAAATATGTATGTATACTACAATTCATAAGTCAAATTTACAGCAGAAACAGATTAATGATAATGTAATGAGACTTGCAAAGAAATAATATAATATGATTTATTGATTGTTATAACAAACAATGGTTAGTTATACCAGTGGCGTGCAGAACATTTTTCAGGCCTGAGGCAAACTATACAATTTGACAACCATCAATTTTTTCACTTGATAAAAAATTGTATACATTTATATATTTAAAATGTACGATCAAACTAGTGCCCAGTTGGCACACTTAGTAACCCATCCACCCACCCACCAATATTTTCCCTGAGGCAGTTGCCTCAAAAACTAGCTGTTCAGCACGCCATTCAGTTACAAGGGCGCCCACAGGAGTGAGCCCAAGGGCTATTGCCCCTACTGGCTACTGGGAATATTTTAAAACTATTGTTAATTTTTAATGTCACGCATATCAAAAGCATTGTTTAAACAGGCAAAAACAAAAAATTATTGAAGACGTTATACAATCATTTTGTATGTAACCAAGACGCATTCAACTTTTATCTGATAATTAATATAAATATTATTAATTTATAACATCTACATTAACATATTGTATTAAAAAAATATTAATATTGTATTGTAAACCTACACATGTAAGGGACTTACGTGATGACATAATGTTGTTTTTTTTATATTCATGTTATGCTATTTTAGAATGAAGAGACTAGCAATATATTAAAATTTAAAATAATCTTTTTGAATTGGTTTTAGAATTTTAATCTTGTCCCGGGTGGGATTTTATCCTGCGGGCGTGCTTGCTGAGTTAAACACTACACAAGTCGCTAATAGATTAACAAATCTTAATAATAGTTTGTGTGATAATTACCGACATGATTTTTATGATGTAACTAAGATTAGACAGTATCATTTGTAAAGGGTTTCTAGTAATTTCATTTATCAACGATTGTACATATAATATTTTATCTTGCATAAAAATGCATATTTTTAAACAAAATAAAATATATTTGTTGAAGGTAGATTAACTAAATTTTTAACAATTTAATCATAGTATAAATAATATTTTTTTATGTAAAATTTTATATTTTAAGTCAAAGAATATTAATAGAATATCTCTTTATGTCTATTGCATAATAAAATATCTTATTTATAGATTAATTATTGAAACATAATTATCTGGTCTCTAATGATTAATATTATCAAAAGTATCCCAACTAGCATGAAGTTTTCCTTTGTTGTTAGAATACAAAAGGTTTAGGTAATTTTATGATTTAAAAAATAGGTGATTTG
This sequence comes from Diuraphis noxia, assembly GCF_037042655.1. Classification (NCBI taxonomy): domain Eukaryota; kingdom Metazoa; phylum Arthropoda; class Insecta; order Hemiptera; family Aphididae; genus Diuraphis; species Diuraphis noxia. The sequence goes on from NW_028301711.1 coordinate 59,930,551, forward strand.
GTATTTGTATACATTGTACATTGTTAAATATTACAGTTGACCTTTTGATGAGTTAAAAAAAAAAACATAAGGTGTTAAATAATTTAACTAATGTTATTTATTTACAGACAATGGCCATCATTATTTTACAGATTAATACTCAATATTTATTTAACATATTATATACAACATTTTAAATATTCAAAATCCTAACCTCCATAAGATACACTTATGTTAATGAAAATATAATTTGTAACTTGGAATCTATACATAATTTATTATATTCAAAATAGCTATTTACAATGACAGTTATGATTTTGTTAATCACAATACACAGCCATACTTAATTTGCATGTAGTTGGATAAAAACGAGTAGTACAATTTAAAATACTAAATAAAAACAAATACAAATGTAACCATATAATATTTTTTTAGTTATTATGAATTTAAACTTAGGCTTCAATTATACTAATGGTTATCAGAACTATATAAGGACAATTCGTCACGAACTGTTTTCATTGCCCGAAGTATGGACCGCAATGACTCACTATAGTTTTGATATTTTTCATATGCTTGCAATAATATTTCTACTTGTTGATTACGTTTTTCAATTTCTGATTCACAATGTCTCATGAGAATGCATATTTGTTGCATACAATTATTCACTTTTGATCTGAAAAACAGTTTATTTAAACAATTTTATTGTTATCCGATATAATACAAAATATTGCTAAATATTCAGTATTGTAAAATTGGTGCAGTCCTTGAGCCTATTAATATGTATATGATTTACTTATTTAATATATTAAAATAATATGGTACAATGGCAATGATCTGAAATATTATTAGATGTAGCGTGTATCATTGTTTTCAATTTGCCTTATAATACATTTTAAGTATATTAATCATTGAAACTAATAAAAAGTGGCAAACTGTATACTTATGGTCAGCTAGCTAAAGAGTATTTGTATCATTAAATAGCCATTATACTATTTAATTTTATCGTCGTTAAAATATATATTTGTATAAATAATGCATGTGTGGCAAACTAACAATTAAATAAGTAAATAAAAAAATAACTAACTTGATTAGGAAGGTTAGGAACCCTATTCCAGGGTCGGCTTGGACAAATTTGGCCAACCGAGTTTTTTATGCTTTATCTGCTTACTTACAAAAATTAAAATTAACAACACCTACAACTATACACTATGGTCTGCGCAAGTCCAATATTGAGATTTATTTTTCAACTTTAAACTCAACATATATTTCCAGTCAGTAGCCTCATGACTTATTTGGCCCAATTTGTCGTGGCTTGTTGAATCTTAATTGGTAACTCGGCAGACCAATCCGGCCCTGCCCTAGTCACTACTGTTTTATGATATTAATTTGTATTCAAACATATTCATTATAATATAAATTAATTTTAGCAAACAATGCTATTTCACATTGACTGAATTAAAACAGAACTAGAATCAATAAAACTAACTTTTATAAACAAAATACCTATGTCAAGTTGTATTCCTTCATTTTGTCTAAAATGTTTTCATAAACAACCCCTTTTACCTTTAATTTTCATTGCAAATTTTGTATATCTTAATATGCATTTTCTTACATAAAAACTGTAATTATTCTTGTTTAATTACATTGAACTATAATTGTTGTTCGTTATTAAATATTAATTTTTTTATTTTAACAGAAGGGATAAATATTAAATCTTTAGTATGTGGCACTTCAAAATCGTAGATTCTTCAAGAAAACATATAATAATGGTTTATCATTACAATTGTATTTACAATCTCAAAAAATAACAAGAATATAAATATTTTGGTTAATTGCTTTAAAGTAATAAAACAAATAATACTAACTTTGAAACAATAAATAATTTGTTGTAAAACAATAATAATAAACACCCTAAAAATCGGTAAAAATAACCTATTGTTGTACCAGGAACTATTTAAGACCATTACATTTGCCATTCTATAAACAACTAAATATTTTTGATAATATCAACTTTTATCATAAACTGTCAAATTGTTATGATTATGGTCAATATGAATATTGTGCTATTGCTAAATAAAACAACACATTTTTTAAACATTTAAACTAAAACCAATGACAAAAAAAAAATTTGAATCATTAAACAAAGGGTGCATGCGTAGTGAATAAATATAAAATTAAATGTTATAAAACTGGCATTATTTTCTTAGAATAACTAAAATATGTGTATATCATTAATCATTATCAAAGGTATTGTATATTTCTAAAATAAAGCAAATCCAAAACAATTTCAATTGAAGTTAATCAAACAATAAAAAATAAAATAATATTAAATGCTTTCAAAAATACAAATAATAAGATTGGTCAACTATTTTCTACCTCATAAATAAAACAAACGCTAGATGAACAAAATAATTCTTATTCTAGATTACTAAGATTCAGATATAAAAATAATAAAAATAAAAAAGGAAGCATTTACTTAATGAAAATTTTAAGCTTTAATAATACATTTACATGATAACTATGTTAAAATGGTAGCTTAAATCAATAAACTTGTAGCAATGTCATTTATCTTCAACTAGCAATAACATAGTTTAACACTTTAAGATGAAAATTGTGTAACAGAGTTAATAATATAAACATTATTATAACTATATTTAGAGTAAAATTTACAATTCATACTTATTGTCTTCTAATGATTTAGCATCAATAGCCTCAACATGGTTATCTACAACATCTACTGGAACTGATGATTTTAATGCATCTTTGTTGATATTTTTCTTCTGCGTTAATACCTTAAAAATATTTAGAAAAATTAATATATTCTTAGCATAATTAATATTTAACGTACCTTCTCATTTGTAACATTTGTTACATCACATTCATTTGATGAATCATCACTTTCTGATGAACTAAATGTTATGTGTAATACCATGGTTTCATTAAACTTTTCTGAATCCAAATTTGAAAGCTGAATACTACCGTTTCTTATAACTTTTTTTACGTCATCTTTATTGATAACTTCAGGCTTACTTTGGGATTCAATAGATTCAAGTTTATGCTTACTTGTATATTCTTGTTGAGGATCATATTTCGAAAGTCTTGTGGTATTTCCTATACTAGTATTGCTAGTGAAATCGGTAACCAAATTATTATTTTTCTTATCAGTCAGTTTAATACTTTTTTTACTAGCTAATGGAGACACATGGCTACTTCTACTTCTTTTTTTTTCATTTATTAAGTTATTTTTTACAGAATTTTCGTCTTTATTACTGATAGAACTTTTATTATTAATTGTCTTTAACGCAGCTGCTCTTAGTAACATTATATCCTGATCATCAATATCAGTGTTAGGATTATTTTTTTTCTTGCTGGACCTTCTCACCATTGATTTTAATGCTAAGAATCTAAGTTGTTCAGCTTCATCAATTTCTTCAACAGTAGCCATGATGTGGTCAAAAAAAATTTCAAGTATAAAATATTTTTAATTCAAATTTATTTACATAATACTATAAACGTCGGGTTTCAGAAATAATATAGGTGTCCAGTTTTAACTCTTCTGAAACATAATATTACAAAATATTTTATTATTTTAGTTGGGAATTAAAAATATACAGTAATCTTTTAATTATCCGCAGAATAAGCTGTTAAGTAACCACAAATAAGCAAATTTTATGGTTAATCCAGAAAACACAAATTGAAAAAAAAACTATTATTATAATATTAAAAAAAATATATCTATTTTTTGTTGCTGTAAATAGTTCTCCAGAAAACCACGAATAATCGAGAGCTTACTGTACATAATTTATAAATAGTATGAATATAATACCTTTTCTAAAAATACCTATCAAAATAGTCCAAATTATCAAGCAATATAAAAGAACTAAGTATTTGAGTTAGTTAATGTTCATTATTTGTTTTGCAGTTTCTGATATTAGAGAAACTTTTTTAAAATACATACAAATTACTCGGAGTATAGTTGCATACACCTAATTGACTATGGTAGTAAAATAGTTAAAACAAAGGTTAAAAACAAAAGATAAATAACATATAAAAAAACACATGCATATAAACACTTATAAAATTAATAAAATGGATAAAATATTATAAATTTATAACAGCTAAATGTTAAATAAGTATAGCATTTAGATGTGTACATATTATACAACATTAAATGTAAATGAGCAGCTTTAGATATAAGTTTAATTAACACAAAAAAAAAGGATTATCTTTCTACATTAATATAAAATACCACTAAAAATTTTACTTCAAAAATATACAGTAGAATTCACTTATTACGATTCTCAGCCATGTACTTGATTGATTATATCCCACAAAGCCACATGCAAATGTTTTTGTCATTCAGTTATAACATTCACATTCTTTAAGTCCCTTGAAGTTTGTTATAAGTGGATTCTACTGTAGTTAGTTAAATTAAAGACAATAAGACAATATATCGAATAATAATGAATAATAATAGTGTTTTTAATATGTTACTTACAATAAATGTTTAATATTTGTTTTTTGTAACTACTACAGCTTAAGCCAAATAAATACAAACATTAAGCATGGTTAATTAAAAATAGTATAAAACTAAATAAATATTATATATTTACCTAATATTTATAAAGACAAAACTATGTAGAGGGAACTAACGGAAACGAAATAATTGTTTACTAAGTATTATTATAAATCCTTATATATTGTTTTAGTTCTATATGTTACCATTAATATTATGTTGAAAACTGTTTCTAAACAAAAATAATATAAATATTATTGCTATTATTGATGTTATTACTTGACAAGATTCAACCGATTCATTCGAAATTGTTATCCTACTTAGCAATCATTATAAGGAAATTAAACTAATATAATAATTTATAATTATGGTTACTTCTTAAAAAATTTTAGAGTTAAACTATACTTTGTTTCACACACATTGGCTCATTTTATTCCAAATCGACATTACTCTTGATGCATGTATACAGAAGTAGGTAAATAGAGTTAAACTAAATTTTTTGTTTACAATCAATGTAATTGTAAGAAAAAACGTATCTATGAAGATAAATTAATGGAACATTTTTAAATATCTTGTGATATATTATTTCTGAAAGTTGCTTATAATTAATAATTTTGAGAAACTAAAAATTTAAGATGAGCTCTAACAGCGCTTAAAACCTATTTGATATTTATTTTATGTTGATTCAAAAAGAAAAGAAGAAGGTATGAGATAAAAAAATAGCCTTTTCCAAATTGACCTTACCTGGTTAAATTCATCAACCAAAAAAAACTATAACTGTACATTCATTATAAAAGTTAATAAATATACTATTCTATTTCAGTAATTAAATCGCTGTTAAGGCAATTCAGTTAACAGTACAAAATAAAAATAAAGAGTAAACATCAGACACAAACAGCAGAAATATTGAATTCTATAATGATAAATGATAATTGATAATACAGTATAATTAACGAGAAGGGAAAATAAGAACAGAATTTCTAATATTTACTGCGTCGAATAGATAACATGGTTCCTTCTCTCATTGTTATCAACAATCCAAAGGTCGAAAATCTATGAGGCAGCAGATGCAGCAGCTGCTACAGTCTTTCTGAAGTCAAAACGAGTAAACCGAAAAATCACGATGTGATGATAACACTCCTATTTTGTGACAACACACGAACATTGAATGCATGCGATCGTTTTTATTACAACCTAACCTAACCGTAAAATAACTCCATGACGGAGGTATTTGAAATTTTAAACTTATCTACATCCCGCGGCGGCGGCTCCTCTGTGTTTTCACAATATTCTTACTGCTCCCAAATTTTCGTGAAAACATTCTGACGCGATACGGTTACAACGAATCGCGAACGTTTCGTCACCGTAAAAAAAAAAAAAAGAAACTAGTCCACGCACGTTCGGTCCCCGTCTATCAATAAGATAGGACATTTGGCCCACAGGAGTGCCAGTGCTTCATCAGGCCCTATTCTTATGTGCACCGCGAATGTGCATTGTGCACGACGATTTGAACGTGTGTGCACTACGGTCCACTGACAAAAATTACGTAACATGCTAGCTACTAGAAATTAATATATTAATATGAGTATTTCTTGAATTTTGTTGTTTTATTTGATTGCATTATTAAATTAATATACTTACATTGATATATGTATAATACGTTGCTTTTTCTAGGATAGTAGTGCGTACAATTTTTCGTTTAAAGCAGTAAAATTAAGCGTTCAGTACGAATTTTTATAAATAATAGAGAGTCTCTATATTAGAGAGACTGCAGTGTTTTATACACTTATTTACCTACCAATAAAACGTTTAGCTTCTGGTATTTTAAATCATTAAATTGTATTCGAAAAATAAAATAAAATTATAAATAGGTATAAGGTATGCCAAAAACGAATCATTACGAAGATAAAATATAACAAAATTGTAACGAATTTAAATGCAATAAAAATAATGATATTTTTTATTTTTTTAAAAGAATAAGTGATCTTAGTGATCTAATATAAATAATTTTTATATCATAGACATTAGACTAATATGTAATGATAGCGACTGACTAAAATATCAAATGCAAATAATTGTGTAAATCAGTCATTATTATTTTGTCTGTAACCGTTCGCCGAATGTGGCGTGTACGGCTTTTAGTGCTTTTACAATACACATATATCATATTATAGTTACTGCGGATTTAAATGTGTTTGCTTTTCTATACTTCTAAATATGTGGTCATCCTTACACTCCACATATCAATAAAAATTATATTGAAATTTGCAATTTTGCGTTTTAAAAAGAATTGAAATTGTAAGTTAAGAAAGAAGCGATTTTTAACTATGATTTGAACATTATCTATGTTCTATGTTCATTGTTCATATTATGTTGGGTTTGTACGATAGTTTAGTTTGTATAAGTGTTTTATGATAATATATGCTTTATTATATACGCAAAATTTGTTAAAAAATTGAATTATCGTAAAAAGCCCAATGTATAAAACTATAAACACAGATAATGTTCTTATCTTTAAATTTAATTAGACGTCCACATGACCTTCTACGCTAATTATTTGTCTATTGTTTTGATTATTCTATCATTTATTAATTCTTAATAAATCTTAATTGTACATACCTATTCTGTATATAATAATATAATTAGTTCTAAGTTTATCAAACGTTGTTTGATTTCTATATTATCAATTATTACTATTCTGTAAATATTTTACGTTAACCTTTTTCAAAACGTCAAAATATTATATTCTTTTAGCCTTTAGTTTAGATGACCAATTGTCAGGAAAACTTTATAAATAAAAAAAAAAAATAAAAAAAATTTAATAAGAGGTCAATTCACTTTAAATTTTAAACTAACTGTGCTAAACGTGTTGTGCTAAATTTGCTGTTAGCTGTTACGTACTTGTAATACGGAGACAACAGTGCCTTCACCACCATAGGCGTAAATTTGGCTTGCTAGAAGGGGAGGCTAACGCTAAGATTATAATTTATAACATTAGAAATTTATAACAAGCCTACTATGTTAGCTTTGTCCTCCCCTCACCATCTACATCTAAATTTTACAATTTAAAAACATGTATATAAATACTTCAAAATTATTTATTAAATAAAACCATACATAATTTAATTCAAATATTAATTAGTAATAACAATTAACATCATCTTAATATTACTTTAACATAATATATTTATGTTTCTCTGCGAATTGCTTAAGAATGATGTCTTTATTAATATTTTTGGTATCGGTTTTTTCTATATACAATCTTGTAACATAGACGTTCGTAACCATGTTTTTATTCGGCGCATGGCCGAATTCACTGTTTAGTGTTTACCGTCGTAGCATACAAAATAATGATTTCTGCAGTTATCGTAAACTCGTAATCGTAGCAGCTTGTGATTTGTATTGGGTTTTTACATAAATATAAACGATTGTGATATGATAAGCGTTATTAATAGACACTAAGGCCTAAGAATCTAAGATACTTCCAACTTCGCGTAAACATATTATTACATAACCTGTTATTGTTGTCGTTATAAATTATAAAATAATAAATATTGATCTAACTCAATCATTTCTAATTTTATTACAATACAAAATCTATTACTTATTACTTTAACGTTCATAAATCATAATATAATCTTATACCTATCGGTGCTTTCCAGCTTAGGAATTACGTAATAAATTGAATTATTTTTTCTAACAAAAAACTGAAATTTGAAGATTTAAAATGAGGGGGCTATACTATTTTTAAGGGGGCTAAGCCACCAAGCCCCCCCCCAATTTACGCCTATGTTCACCACATGCGGGTATGGCGTTCTCACAATAATTTTAACCAATGGTAGTTTTTATCGGATCATGGAAATTGTTACGCTGTGTCCTACGTAAATACGATAATGCGATAATCGCAATACGATGCGACCGATACGATTTCTAAAAATAAACAAATCTTCGGAAACGAACGGGAGTGTCCGACGTGACCAATGCGACACGACCGATACGATCGGTTTTATCGGATGCGTTTAGTCGTGTGCGTTGAAAAACAAAATAGTTTGTTTTTGATCGCATATTCGTATGCGATTTTCACGCTGGGTGTTTACTTATTAGTTATTACGTATATTATAATGTAATATTATTGTATTATTACATTATTTTTTTATTACCTTATTTTACTTACCTATATTATTTTATTTAATTATGGAATTATTAATATCGGAAATACAAAAGAGAAATGTGTTGTGGAATAAGTGGAACAAAAAGTATAGGGATAGATTAATTTCCGACAGAGAATGGGACGAAGTTGCAAAAAATACAAAAATGGATAGTAAGTAGTTTATAATATAATAATAATAGGTTTAATAATCAGTATCCATTTTACACTGTATTTTTAATTTTATACCAAATAATTAAAATGAGATTAAACTAAACAATAGTACTGAATACCAGTTTCAAAATTTTACGTTAGAAACATAAAGAAATGAAACTGATTTTAGTTACCTCTACCTATTTAAGTATACATTATTATAATATACGTAGGTATATAGTAAAAACTTACTTAAAATTACTACAATATTAATTAGGTACATAATATATTTTACTTACATATTTGTTTCAGTAATATTATTAGTTTTAAAACACTCTACAAATATATTTCTAATATCAATAGCAGTTCGGGAAGCACGATTGTTAGATCTGTTGGCACGGAGTCTCATTATTTTATTACTTTCTTGTACATTTGCAATGTTAAAATTTTCCGATATGATGCTACATTGACGCGAAGATTCGTTCTCTCTATCAATTATTACATTGTGTAATATACATATAGCTTTCACAATATGATCTGCATTCTCAACTTTAGTTTCAATTGATTTTTGAAGTATTCTAAATTTAGAAGACGCAATGCCAAAAGCGCACTCAATAGTCATTCTTGTCCTAGAAAGACGATAGTTATAATGTTTTTTATCATTAGCTGATGCTAATTGTTGTCTAGGGAAGGGTCTCATTATATAATTGCGTAACGGGAAAGCTTCGTCACCAACAAATACATACGGTGCTTTAAGATTTGAATTAGGCAAGTTACTCAGTTTTGGCAGTTTTAATGTACCATTTTCCAGACGTTGATAAAACTGTGTATTACACAGGACGCTGCCGTCGCTATCTTTACCATACGAACCAACATCTATCATAACAAATCTATAGTTGGCATCAGCTACTGCCATTAAAACAATAGAGTAGTATTGTTTATAGTTGAAAAACATGCTCCCGGAGTTTTTCGGACATTTCATACGGATATGTTTTCCGTCTAAACTTCCAACACAATTTGGAAAATTCCATTTCTTATAAAATTCGTTTGCAATATTTTTAAAATCATCTACTGTAGGAGTAGACATATGCTTGTTTTTTAATGAATTCCATAAAGCTATACACACCTCGATCACTATATTAGACACTGCAGTCTTAGATATTCTAAATGCCATTGCTAGTTGTCTAAATGCTAGTCCAGTCGCCAAGTACCTACAAATAATAAACAATTTTAATAAAAAAAATAGACAATTTGATATTTGAAATTTGTTTTTGATTTTCTTCACACAAAATCGAAAATATTTTATTTCGTTAAAAATACACGAACATGTAGTAAATTAGGTTCCCAATTAATTGTTCTTTGAGCAATTTTTTGTTATACATATATAACATTTGAAGTTAGAGCTATTGTTATATTTTAGTTAATTTATTTTTATAGAGGAAGAGGCAAAAAAAAAGTGGAGAAATTTACGAGACACTTTCTTAAGAGAGAAAAAAAAAGTTAAGAAATGCCGCTCAGGAGATCCACAAGAAGGAGCTGAAATATATACTGGGAAATGGTCTTATTATAATTTGTTGCTTTTTTTAAAAGATACCACAACTCCAAGGGTTTCTGATGGAAATATTACGGATGAGGAAGATACAGAAAACGCAGAAAATTATGAAGATAATCATATTATTGATCAGATAAATAATGATGACTCTTATATTACAGATACGGGAGTATCAAATCCTTATACGATAGATATTGTAAATAATTATGTATCAACACCAGAAATTGAAACAGAGATTAGTCAAAGTACTCAATTTATACACACACATGAAACAAGTACACCATCAACACCAGTAACAAACCAGTCTAGTGATTCAGAGCATTTACTATCTCGAAAAAGAAAGAAACCAAAAGTAGACGATGATAAGTATTTGGAAAATTTATTAAAAATTGAAAGTCAAAAAGTCGCATTGTTGCAACAGTCTACCAATGTAACTGCTCCAGAAATTGATGAAGATATGCTTTTTTTCCAATCTCTTTTACCATATTTCAAAAAAATGGATTCCATCCAAAAGCTTCGAGTGAGAAATCAATTCCAAAATATTTTAATAAATGAGTTGTCGCAAAATCAAGAATCATCATTAAATGTCGCATTATCTTACTTGCCCTAAGTTTATTAAACAACTTACTGTATACAAGTAGGTGCAAAATACACTTTAAAGATTTAAAAATGTACTTACATTTAAAATATTGTTTTAAATTAGTTATTTAAAAGAAAGGTTTTTTATTTTGTTGTTGAAAAATATTTATTCATTTTTTTTACTACTTATTTTGCAGTAAGTTAAGGGTGTCTGCTTTAAAAAAAAATGTATTTAACAATATTGTAATACAAGTAGAAACATAATACATTTTAAAGATTTAAAAACTTATTTACATTAAAAAATAATGTTTTTAATTAGTTATTTAAAAGAAAGGTTTTTTATTTTGTTGAAAGATGTTTGTTTATTAGGTACATAAATATATATTTGTGTTTATGTGTGTTTGTATAAATTACTACCAATATAATAAATTAATTTCATTGATTAAAAATGCTTACCTAATTGTTACAACCAATCTTTCTTCAACTGGTATGGGATCTTGAAAATTTGTTGACTTTAGATCAAATTCTGGTCGTATTATTTCAACTATATAGTCAAATGTTGCAACTGACATCCTTGTATACGATCGAAATAAGGCGTCATCACAACGTACTTGGTTATATAAATGGTAAAACTCACCAAAAATCATTCGGTCTTTTAAAATGATAGCTCTGGTAAGATACGATTTTTTAATTTTTTTGTACCTACATATTTATAAATTCACTTATAATTATTAATAATTTACCATTATTTAATTAAATTTATAACTTACCTTTTATATAATAAATACTTAAGTACCGAATTTTCAGTCAGAAGCATTTTGTTTTGTAGTGTGGTTAAAGGCATGATTAATGTTTTTAAACGAATATTAGCATGTACAATGTTCCTTCTACCTACAAAACCGTCGCACGACTATTGTCCGTTAATGCGATCTCACGTTTGCCACGTGTCCGATCGCCGCAATATCGAATGACGAAATCGTATCGGATCGGTCGCATCGTATTGCGATTATCGGATTTGCCGTATTTACGTAGGACACGGCGTTATTGAGCCATATTTTGTGTTTCACAAACATTTTATTAAAAATTTAGGTACCTATATTGGTTTTAAACGTGATTGAAACGCCATAGAGTCATGTGTTGGAGTAATGGAGTGTCAATCATACCGTAGATATGTCCTATGGGCATATATATGTCTTTTGGTCTAATACCAAACAGTTCAATTCAACACATTTTTAATTATATTTATATTGGTACTTGGTAGTCGGCAGGTAGGTATTTATAGCAGGTACTTTCGGAGGCTGGTACAAAGTAATCAAATATAGGTATTTAATCTTAATAGTCATTGTTTTCCGTAGTTTTTGTAATTAGTTCTTCGAAAGTTCGAACCTTTTATCAATATTATGTACCTATTCGGTTTTTTGTTCTCACAACATTGGAGAACGATTAAAATTTAGGTACATATTTTATTAAACTAGCGTTCAGTATTTTAAAAACAATAATGAATGTGCTCTCACGATTTGAAATAAATTGATATAATATTAAAATAAACTATTTAAATTTATGAGCTTGATTAGCAATGACTATAGCATACAAATGCAATATAAATGAATATAAATATTATATTATAATAATGTGCATAGACACAAATAGTGTTTGAAATCTGGGGGGGGGGGGCTGAAGCTGTAGCTCAGATCAGGATACTCTTATGATGCTTTTAAATTAAATAATGTGTATCATATAGTAAAATCATTTGTTTTTGAGGGGCTATAGCAATTCTTAGGGGAGCTAAGCCCCTATCCCCCCTATTTGCGCCTATGATAATGTGTTACAAATTAATATGAAATATAATTACAAGCTTAAAATGAATTTAAATATAATAATATGTCTCAAATGAATATTGTTACGTAGGTACCTATACAATATGTACGAGATATCACTCAATTGTGATATAAAATAAGTATTAATTATGACTAAAACTAATAAGCCACTAATATCAAAAGGAGGTCAACAATAGGAACGTTTTGAATAAGGTGTACAATTGATTAAATTACAAAAGTGTTTTTACACGTCTCTTCTCAGAAATGACTGTAGACCCGCGTGAAAGGATACGAAACGGTCAGCATATTAAGTTGAATCACAAAACCAAATGTTAACATGTAACTGGAAAGTCACCAGTTCACCGCTACTCCTAAAAGGACCAAATCATATGTGGACGACAAGACGGGTTTTTTTAAATGTGAGCCAAACAGCTCTTACATGTGAGCTAGACGGTTAGGGATATTCAAGACGCTCAGAGGTCGTAACACCACTCATTGTCTTTTAATTCAGAGTCAGGTCGTAACACCGCTCACCAACACCTTATAGCTTACTATGTACATTCAACATTGTACTTTTGTATCAAGTTTAAACGTAAAATAAAGTATTTGTACACTTATACATCAGTATTTTCATTCCTACGTTGATGTATGAATCGACATCAATGGTTGTCTTGGGGGTGATGTGGGGGGGGACTGAGTACCTAAAATAATTTTTTGGATACGCTAGCGTACCCCTACTTCTTTTTTAAAGGGGAACGCATGGGACGGATTGTTATGTAAACTTTTAACTTGCCTATTAATTAAAATTAAATACAAAATTGTATTTGAAAATGTGAATTGTAATTTTATTGTATTAATATTTGATATCTAATTCTAATATGAAGTGAACAAAAGTTATAAATTTAAATTAAATATATTTATATAATTAAATTAATTAATTTAAAGTTACACAGTTACACCTAATAAATTATGATTTATATGTTATGATTCATTGATACGTGCTCCTTAATAATTTATTATGCTTCTTAAAAGGGACCATAAAGGGCGGTGTGGGGCGACCCCCCACCGCCATAGTTATGTAAGTTTTATTAAAATAAGGTACGTTACATTTTAAAAGTAGCTAGAGTAGCTAGCAGAGACCTAGAGTACCTCTACTAATTTATTTCCAAGTCAACCGCTGATCGACATCAGTCGGGAGGTAACATTTGTAAGGAAAAATTTAAGTACATCAAAAAGGGTACAAATGTTCAATCGGTGGAAATTACAATTACCCATTTCAAAATTCAGAGAAATGTGGGAAAAATTAACTGGCGATAAAATGATAACGGTCGAATGATAGTGGCAAGTGAAACGACGTGTTGAAGCCGACACAATTATTGATATTTGATATAAGGTCCGTGGAACCCTATCGGCTGTCACGTTTTTTACCGGCTGATGTGAACATTGAACCGTGCTTAATATAATTTATGTTTGTTCTTCTTGACTAGATTTTCTTTTCGATACCTGTGCTGTGGAGGGCTTTCCGTGATTGTTTTATTTAACCATCCACGTAAGTTACAACCGTTCATTTTGTACCTATTCGATTTATGGTGTTTATGGTGTAGCTGTTTAGGAACCTCAAAATTATATTGTTTCAACTAACTACATAACAATCTACTATAGTACACTCTGTTTTTTTGAATAAACAATCAAATATTTCAATTGTTCATTTAGATTTTAGAGCTTTAAGTGCTGTATTTTGTATGATTATATTTATAAAATTTTATTTATAAAAAATAACTGAAATGCCAATCGATCAGAGGTGGCTTGACTATTGTGTATGCCCTACACTGCTGTATTGGATTGCTACTGCCAACTGTGGTACCTATTGATAAGACTGTTTAAGTCTTAATAATTAAGGTCTTTACTGAAATTGAGCATTTATCACCAATCAGGAGCAAAAACTCCCTATAAGAAACCTTAAAAATATGTTTGAACACAGCAGAACAGAGAAAGTTCATTATGCTGTATAGTAAATTCTTATAAAATCTGATTACCGTGATAATCTTGAATTTTACTCACGTTTTTTTTAAAATTAAATTCACTCTAACCAGGTTAGATAATGTGCTATTACATTGTATTGTAATTCCACATACAAGCAGTTATTTTATTTAGTATGCAGCATTTATCAATGTTATGTTATTTAGCAGTAGTTTTTTTTCACAGTAGGCACCTATTGCATATACATTAAATACCCCTCATTTCAAAATTGAAATATTTATTTTTACTTAATTTGCTATAAATAGGCAACCACCTATCACTTGATATTGGAAAATGGATCAAGTCCCAATACATCACATTACATAGAATCCACTTCTCAGGTTTCCTGAGAAATTTATATCTACCTATATGAATATTCAAAATATTATGATGATATACATGATATACATGATAAAATTTCTATAATTATCCAAATTTTAAAATAACTACTGTAACAAGAATTTCAAATTTATATGTATATTATAAAATGTGCAATTTAAAGTCTATCATTATGTATAATACTTACTTAACTGATTACCTGGTTAACATGACCGTATGGTTAGGTTTGGCTTTGGGCGAGACGGTCCTGTTTTCGAGATAAGTGTCCCGCTGTCCCCAAAGAACCTAAAAATGTTCCGCTTTCAGAAAAGTCGACTTGTGTTGTATATTTATTGATCACATATTACAATCATACATTTATACTGTACCTATACAGTTTACAGTATATGTATACCTACAAATTTTGCATATACTGTAAAACACTAAAACTAATAGTCCATATATTGTTGGGAGTCTATTATGATTAATATATTATCTGCGCTTTTCTGTTGTCATTTATTATAGAAACAATTATTAATGTTTTTACTTTCAATAAAAAAATTTGTCATTTTACGCAAAATGTATATGGTTTTCTTATTAAAATGTACAGGTGTCCCGCTTTGAAGAAAAAAAATATGGTCATGTGATACTTGATATAAATGTGTTTAACTAATTATGAATAGCCAATATTATGATTTGAATACTATATAATTTAATAATTTATTATTATTTTTGTATTTCAATAATACCAATATACAGAATCCACTTAAGACACCACCTTAAAAGTTTGATTGGAGCATGGCACTGATATTTCACATAATCAACCAAACTGCCTCTGACGCTCATACCATGGCTTAAATTATAAAATAAAATAACATAATATTTAGATAAATGTATATATTATATAAGAATAATGCTGTGGTGCTGTGGAAATTAACAAATTATTAGGAAATATTGTTACTTATTATTACCTTGAAAAAAATATACAATTTTAAGACATTTGTATAAACTAATTAAAATAAAAAACAATAGGTGAGGTTTTATTTATAGTTTTAAAACATAAATTGTTCCTAATTAAATAAATTATAATTTAAGGTTTATGTTTAAAATATGAAAAATATATATACAAGTCATTGGTAATATTGTTCATTTTTCAGAAGTATTTCTACTATGGAAGAAGAACAACGCCGGATGCAGAGTGCAGTATATGATGTTTTAAATGACATTGATAGAAAATGTTTAAGGACTTTGCAAGTAAATAATTTAAAATATTTATTTTTTCCACATTTAATATCATTATGATATTTTCTTAAGAGTTTATATTTTAAATACTATTTACTGAAATAAGTTGGTATGTATCTTTTGTCCTAGAATAATACCATAATTCCAACTACATTTTTTTTTAGAGCTCTTCACAATCACAATGCTTGTAGCATTAGCTTAATATCCTTATTATTACCGCATTATATGTGATTTTTAAAGCACATAACTTAATTATATTGAGTTAATTTAGAGTGAGAAAATGCTCTTTCATTTGTTTCAAGCATAGTATGTTTAAATATAGTATGTGAAATTTTTTCTCTGCTTACTATTGGTAAATACTACTATATAATTTACTAAAAGTACTAGTTTTCAATGATTATACATAATCTACCATCATATTTTACTACAAATTGATTTAGCATTGGCAGCCAACAAGCCGATCCATTATGTTTATTTTACACATGTTTTACTAAACATTTAGCATGAATATTTTCAGATTTAATTTATAGGTTACTAAAACGATAATTCTTCCATAGAAACATATTATATTATATTACTCAGTTGTTTGATTGTTTCATACTATAATTTTCTTCTATTATACTATCATTTGTACTAATATTATAATTGTATTGTAATTGTATTAGTATCATATAATATTTTAATTTACGTTACATATTTTAATATTAAAAACCAAAATTGTATGCTTTATACAATATATACATTGTATCCATTTACACATACAATAATTATTATTACAATTTATTTCCACAGATTCAGATGCATCAATGTGCTATTGATTGTTGTAGGGACCCTTCAAAAAACATTGAATCATTGGAAGTGTGTAATGAAAATTGTTCAAAGGAAGTCACAGCTGCTCGAAACTATGTTCAAAATGAATTTAATAAGTGGCAGGTATTGTTCTTTCTTTTTAATTTGAACACAATCATTAATTTATTTTAAATTTTATTCAACCAATATTATTTTAGTATACTGTATTGAAACTATTATTTAAAAATGCTGCGATTATATATCATACTGTATGTTCAATTTTAAAGGTAACAGGAAATATCTTGAACTCATTACCAAGAGTTTAATTCAAGGTTTTTTTACTGCCTAAAGAACATCTGTTTTAGATAAATTCTTATTTTTAATTATTTTTGTTGGTACATGCACAGTAAAATAAAAATGTCTTAACATATTGACTGCCTTGTAGCTGCCAGCGGCCTCAAGAATATTTATCATGGGTACGCCAAAGACATTTTTTCAGTTTCATTATAAATTTGTACTTGTATATATACTATTTAAGAAATTTTTATTTTACTCTACATGCACCAAAAAATATAGTTAAAAGTTAGAATTAATCAAAAATAGATATATTTATATGTCCTGTAGACAGTAAAAGAAACCTTAATCAAACTCCAAGTTATGTGTCTGAAATATTTCCTGTTACCTTTAAAATTAAGCACAAGGTATACCGGATGATTCATTTAATGTAGAACACAAATTATTCAAAATGTATTAATGTTTTTGAAAATATTTTTTTACATGGTTTCAAGGCATTACAAAACAATTTTATTAATTGAAAAATTATATTTTTTTCTTTTTAGAATTATACAGATTTTATTTCATTTTTGAATTCAGAATATTCTTCTGAGTAATTCAATACAAAAATAAATTGAATTTAATATAAATAGTTTTACCTATAAATATTTTAAGTTTAGATGAGTGTAGTAGTGGACCAACATTTTGCGGGGTAACCGCTTATCAAAACATAAGAAAAATATTCTGCATTGAAATAAAACTGTATGCTGTCATTCAAAAAATTAAATACTTGTAGGTTTTAAGATAATGTATATTATGTTTATTTTGATTTCAGCATAGAATACAACGTTGTGTTCAAGATTGCGGTGATGCTGTTATGGATAAAATGCCCAGCGAGAGAAATCGGAATGAAAATGAGGTATGCAATTTAAATATTGTTTCAATCATTAAATAAATTTATGTTTATTTTTCAAAATGTTTAATTTAAATGTTTTTTTTTTTATATATTAACCAACCATCTAGCAAAAATCTAATCTATTTGCTTAGATATTTATGTCCATAATGTTATTTTGTTTCATGTTACTTCAGCCCCGAAAAATGATTTTATTTTTTATGTAAATAAGGAAAAATACAATATGTTTCAAGTCATACTCTATAAAAGTATATTTTAAAATGTTTAGATTGAGTTTGTATATATCTCCTATTAATTAGAATTTGGAAACATTTTCCACATTTTCATCAAACAAAAAATAATTTACTGTCTATAAACAATACAAATTATTTACAGTTTTGATATATTTATAGTTTAAATTTCCAAATTAATTTGTATTTATTATCAATATCATAATAATTAATAATTGTCTCTAGAATAGAATGATTAAGTAATAATTTATTCACTTATTCCATTCATTTATCAAGCATAATCTAATATCTGCTGTACCAAAAATTAATTTCATTATTAGTAAATAGAATAAATGCATTTAAATCCTTTTATTTTAGAGTTAAATTAGACATTTTTCTACAATGTTAGATTACTCTACTCATGAGAAAATTTAAATTAAATTATATTTTATTATTATTAATTATTTTAGGTTTAATTTATTTTGAACTTTCATTAAAAATATTAAACTTTTATACCTAATCAATTAAATGTACTTATTAAGTGTTAATCTTTTTATATTTAATAGGCTATTTGTTGTTTTAGGTGAATAAATATATAAAAGAAGCTGAAGGATGTACGTCACAATGTTTTGCAAAATACATTAAGTTATTACCACAATTGAGCAATAAGATTGTTGATAATTTGTCCAATAAAAAATTACAATAAATCTAATAGCATTTATATAAAGTTACAAAAATCATATATTTGTTTAATATAAGATCAAATTATGCCCACATTTCAACATATTGTGCTCATGTAGTTATTTTTAACATATTAAAGTTAATATAGTGAAATAAATGGATTATAAATGACCAAAGAATATTTAATGATCAAGTAATTCTCTTTGTTTCCAACATGAAATATTTGAATATTGGTAAAAAGTTGAAAATAACATTATTTATGGTAATTTAAGATGTTTGTTTACAAAAAAAGGAATCTATCATTAATTTCTAATGAATTAAGTATCACAGAAAATGACAAACGTCAATAGTAACCACAAACAAGGTGTACTTCTTTTACTTGATGTTATAAGAAAAACTTAACGGTTTTTCATTTGTGAATTGCACACAAAATTAAAATTTTTATAGTCAAATTCAAGAAAATCCAATTGAATACATTAAAATACATTTGAACACTAAAAAGTTAATACACTATGCAGATATCGCTCAGCTGAACAGTAGATTACAAGTGGGTTATTGTAATGGATTGTATTAAATTTGAATTCAATAATATAGCTAGTATACAAAAAACTATTCTGAGCGGAGACAGTTTGTCACTTTATCACACTAGGATATTTGTAATATAGTCAAAGTTTGAACTTTAAACAGTAATAAAATAAAAACATGCCTTTGTACTTCTAATATTTTCCAATTGCTATTACATAAACGTATGGAGAACTTTGTATTAAAATTTCAAGCTTTTTTACTTGAGGAATAAAATATTATTGACATTCATAGAATAAAAAACTAAGAAAACAGAAAATTTCAAATGTCTATAAGTAACTTAAAAACGTTTAAATATTTTGAAAATATTATCAAGTACAAGAATTGATAAAATGGTGTAAATCGCAAGTTTCTACTGTTATTCGTTTTTGAATAACAACAAAATGAGAATATCAGTACCAGAGAATTCGAGTGAAGACAATGGTGTAAAAATTTGAAATTCAAATGCTAATAAAAATGTAATTTAACTTTCTGGTAGACATTCTTTATTTGATAAAAATAGACAAACTTATGAAGAATCTTGTCCTGAATTTTCAAATCTTAGATTTCAATAGAATTTTTATCCATTTCTAACTCAAAATAATTTGCAAATTTTAGCGAGATTTACATACTTTGTCAAAATTCAAACTTAAAATGATTTTAAAAAAAAAAACTTGTGACTGTTTGTTTAATATTTTTGATAATAAAAAAATTTAAAAAATTAATTTAAAAAACAACTAAAAAACTTGAAAACTTAAAGTGTCTATAAATAGTTTAAAATAATTCAAGAATATAGCAAATGCTAATATAAACATTGAATACAAAATGCATGTATCTATATTCTATGGTGATTTGTTTTGGAGTTACTTCAAAATAGGAAATTGATTTTATCAAAAACCTTGTTTGCATAAAAATGCCCGTTTTTCCTGGAACTTTTAAAAATTACTGAGAATTTTAAATTTGACGTCCTCAATGCACCAACTAGATTCATTCTCTAACCAGAAAACCTTCGGAAGTTGAAAATTGAAGCATTATTTCGGCAACTTCTTGTGTACACATACACAAAAAAAAAAGTAAAAAACACATTTTATAAAGCTATTCCAGAACACCCAGTTTTAAGGATCTTGGAAAAAATCATAGAGATATATAATAGTTAAAATACCAAACTACAATCTTCTAGAAAGTTATGGAAAAATATATGTTGCAATTTAAGTGGTTGAAGGTAAAACAGAACATAAAATATATTTTTTTTATTTGCTGAATCAAGAGATTACATTCAATTTATATTAATAGCTTTAACAGCATTACAATAAGCAACAAAGTTATTATGTTGATGGGAACTTTAATTCTTTAAGTCTTAATTAAAATACAAATATTCAGGATTCGTTTTTGTTTACTTATAAAATTAATTAAAATACAGACTTTGCCGTAGAAAAAATAGTTGGACAATATTTTTCTGCAACTAAACCATATGGCTGTTTTGAACCTTTGTTAATAGGTGTGTGCTTACTATGTAAATTCCATACATGAATACCAATGCTGTCTTTAAGTTTAACCATTACTTCATGACTAGTGTTTGTATTAAAATACATCTTCCAATCAGTCCAACTTATGGGACAAAATGCTTCTGTTCCAAACACCATGAATCCTTTACACTTTTGTTTGTTCATATCAGTTATCTAAAAAAAAAAGAATAGTATTAAATTTAAATTTTATTTTTAATTCAATATTATTGGATGTAAATTGATTTAGTTGAAATTTCAAATTAATAAAGATTTTTTTAGTATTCGTGTTGAAATTAAAATAAATAAAATCCATTTACTTGTATTTGATTTGTTTCAAATTGTTAATATTTTTTAATAAGATGTCAGCTCACTATTTGTTTTCTCTCTCTGGCCCAGGTTCTCATGATAGATAAACACATTTATGCAAAATAATATAAAAAATGTTTTTAATTGTTTTTAAATAATCATAGGATAAAATTCATTGCAAAAAAAAAAAAAAAATAGAGAATAATATTTTTGAGGGAACGACATTGCAATTTGTCTAAATTTTATCTTAAAACAATTTAAACATAGTTTAAATTTACAAATGTTATTGTTTATTTTGAAAGTCGAATACAAAATCAAATAACAATAAAATATAATATCAAAATGTCACTCCCTCAAAAATATTCTTTATCTTTTTGGAATGGGTGATCTTACTCTAAAATTATTTAAAAACACAAAAACATTGATTCTGAATAAATTTGTTTTGTCTATGTTGCACGTAGGCCAGAAAGAAAACAAATAGTGCTCTGACATCCTCTTAAAGTGAATCACAATTTTATTTATTTCGAATAATTTTTCAACATTGTAATAAATATAAATGTTATTGTTATAATAAGGAATTGAGATAACCGGTTTCTACAAAATGTTAAGTAAAATAGAATTAAAAATAGACAATTAGACCATCATCGATAAATACTAAACCTCATATATTTTCCTAAGTTGCATAAATAATTGCACATACAGTGTAATCAGTTGAAATTTTTATTTACTGTTAAACATTTTATAAAAAAAAAGGAGTAAGAATATTTAAATTAGTTATTAGTTAATAAAATCATTTTTCATGTAAACAATATGTTTACATTGGAAAATTTGCCTATTTACCGAAAAAATGTTACCAGTAAAATACACATCTCTAGTCACATATTAAGCTCATAACATAATGTATTGACACTCAACACTATAAAATAATTTATATGCTAAGTACAGTGGAACTTTGATAACTCGAATCAGTTGGGTGCGAAAAAAAATTCTAGTTATCAAAAATTTGACTTATAGAGGTTCCACTGTATGTTTATTTTATTTTTTTTTAAATATATCATGGATATTGATTGTCAAAAAAATGCTTCATATGTGCAAATTTTAACATGCACAAAAATATAAAATTAACATCATGATTTTAAGAGGACGTAACACCTGCATGACGTGTTGTCTACGTCTTACAAACATACAACATAGCAAAAACTGTTTTGAGTGGGACAATTTTAATCCCTCTGTTTACTTATTTCTACAATTTTCTACACAAGACAAGGGAAAAACATTATCTATGTCGTACTGTTTTTATTATTTGGATAAAATATTTAATATCAGTTTAAGAAAATTAGATTTTATTTTTAAATTAATTATTTAAAATTATTGGTTAGTGGTATCAAAAAAATAAAAATGCTGTGACACGGATTAAGTTCTTCCTTATGCGTTGAAGAATTTTGGTAATTCTGCAATAAATACAGATGGAGTAATCCACACAAAACAGTTTTTAATACATTGTACATTTCTAAGACGGAGACAACACATGTGGGTGTAGTGTCCTCTTAACGAAAAATAAAAATTCTATAACATAAAATAATATATTTTATTATAACATTTATAATTTTATATATTATAAATCCAAATAATATTCCTACAGCAATTATCAGTTGCTATGTATGTTATATATATATAAACTATACATTAGTAATGTATACATATATATTTATTTTTATGTTGTCATTTAAATTGGTGGTTATTTTCTTTTGTTTCCAATTGAGTAAACTTTTATAGTTTCTAAGAACCTTCTTAGAAACTTGCTAAGTGTAGCAACCCCCTTCCCCTTCCAAGCTTAATTCACTATTATTGCTATATAGATAATAATATCAAATAAAGATAGATATCTTAGTTAATGAATATATTGATTTTTTTTTTTATTTACTCACTCGATTTGTTTCACAGATTTTTTTAAGTGTTCTGGTTATAACACCAGGGCCATTATACCCCCAGTCATTTGCACGATAATTAGAAGAAAAATCTTTGATCGAAGTATTTGAAACTGTTCTTCCAATTGTATCAACATCAAAATTCAATACAAGTGAAGCAATAGTTGAGCTTGATTCAATACTTACAAAATTTGTTAGGCCTGAGAAAGATCTAAATAATAAATAAATAATTAAATCATTTATAAAACTTACAATAAAATAAGATATTCACTTCATTAGAACTACATCTAGATCCAAATAAGTCCCTCCAAATTTCCATAGTGTTAAAAATCTCAATAAATCACTTGCATGAGAAACTGGCCATTGACTTGTAGATATGGTGTTTGAGGTCACAAAGTCTTGTAATGGAGTATTATGTGAATATTTTACAAAATTTATATATCTAAACTTAATATTTGAAAACATTTTAAGTCTATTAACAACATCAGATTCATCACTTATGAAACTAGGAGCAACAAATAAAACAAATATATTTAAATTAGGATTTAAACTTGCTGTAGATTCTATAGCACAGCCTTGTCTTAAATTTAAATTAATTCCGTTTTTATGGTTACACGATGTTTCAATAAAAAATATACTATTTTTTGGTACTTCTGCAGGATTTAATTCAAGTAAAGAATTATTTTGTTTTTCTTCAAAGTAACAAGAAATTAAATGTTTTTGTGATAAATTTAAGAATTGGTCAACATCACCATGAAAATTCAAATTGTACATAATTACTAAAGAAATAAGTAGTAAAAATATAATACGAAAAATTATATTTCTTTTGAAATATGGCCTGCAAATCATTTTAAATTATTTATATATATTTTTTAATTGTTATAAAACTAATTCTTATTTTAAATTATTTTAACAGAGAAAATAAAATACAAATTAGACATCTATTTAGTATAAAATAATCAAAGAAATATTAGAGATTCAGTTTTCTTCATTTTAAATCGCAATTTGAAAATCCAAACCTAAAACAAAAGTTAATATTGTATTATTACAGGTAGAAATATTTTTTTTATTACTTTTTTAGAGTTTAAACAGGTATTTTTTTATTATCAATTGTATAGACAGTTTTCAATTATTAACAGTTAAATCAGTTTAAAATTATAATCTCCACTTGATGACTATCGTAATATTATATTTACACATTTATGTGTAGATTAATTAAAATATACGGTACTTGTTCAATATGCTATCTACCGTAAATATTTTATCTACTGTAATTTTACTATAGTTTAATATGATATCTATCGTATGCCCATATGCTGTATATTAATATATTATACATACTTTATCATTTTGCAATTACGATTTAAGATTAATCTTTAATTAAAACCCAAAATCATATTATATTTATATTTTATACCTTAGTAAGTTAGGTAGGTTAGTAGGTAATAAGTATACCTTTATATTATACCAATTTAGTGTGTTTTTGTGAGTCGCATCGATTATATACGTGGTTTTACTGTGATTTATTTATTATTATTATTATTTTTTTTATTATTTATTTAATAATTATTATTATGAGTTTGTCAACTATGAGTTATTTATATCGACACATAATTCAAAATGAAGAGATGTGCGAAATTTTTTTAAGTATACGCGGTTTATTACCAATCGACCAAACTTGTACAAAAATTAAAAACCAAGCAATTTGTGGTGGTGAGTTAATAAAAGTTCTGAAAAATAGTCGAAAACATGATTCGGAATGTAATATTTTGAAAACAATTTATAATTGATGTACAAAAAAAGGATGCCAAACATTTTATTCCATACGCAAGAACAACAAATTTTTTACGTATATGGATAAAAATGGGAAGTGTAACAGTGGTTTAAGTTTGTGCGATATCGTAAAACTTGTTTGGTATTGGGTATTTCAAATAAAGGTAACACAAGCAAAGGCGTTTACGAAAAGATTAAGACCAACCATAGTTGACTGGTATAATTTATGTTGAGACGTAGCAGTAGCTGAATTTCCAAAATGTAAAAAAATGGGAGGTCCTGGCCTAGTTGTGCAAATAGATGAATCCTTGTTCCAAGGTAAAAGGAAATATAATCGTGGAAGATTACGTCTTGGAGATCGCAAACCCGAGGAAATGTCTGATGAAAATGAAGAGAGTTCAGATGAAGACGAAGTAATAAATAATCGAAATTACGGACAACGAATTCAAGGGTCGTGGATTTTTGGTTTGGGTTGTAAGCATGATACCATTTTAGAAAGGCATTTTTTTAAAGTTGAAAAGCGTGATCGAAATACCTTACTACCAATTATATTAAATGAAGTTGAACAAGGTACTACTATATATTACTATATATTCCGATAAATGGCGTGCGTATTCTACTTTAAATGAACATGGGTTTATCCACAAAACGGTTAATCATTCAGAAAATTTCATTGATCTAATAACTGGTGCTGAGACCCAAACTAAAGGAACTCTTTGGAGACACGTCAAAAATAAATGTAACATTAAAACCCTGGGAGCGACTAACATATTACCATCACAACTTCAAGAAGAGTGGTGGCGCTCGTTACAAAAACCAAATGAAGACCTCTTTGAATTATTCCTCGAAACGATCAGAAATACGTATACATAACTAAACAGTATACAAAAATGACAAAGAAGAAATTCTGCATTATAAAGGTAAGACAATTTATATTTAAATACGTGTTGATATCATACTTCACCAACATAAAATGACAGAAGATAAAAATATAAAATATTAACGGTAGATAGCATACTAAACCATCAAATGTGCGGTAGATAGCATATTGAACGAGTACCAAAATGTACATAATATAGTTCTTATAAAATAAATTATTTAATCAAAACACACATTAAAGGCTTAATGATAGATGTCACTAATAGGTATCGAGTGGAACTTTGCTACCCCCCAAAAATAGTAAGCGGGATTCAAATAAATATATTTAAATTACAAATAATACAGGAGATGTAATTGTTAACTTTATTTTTAATAAGAGTGCAATAAGTATGACAAAACATTAGAAACCAGTGCTACTTCTATACAAAATGTACAGATTTAATTTAAATGTTTTAAATTTTGTTTTAAAATATTAAAAATATTGTAACAGTACATGTAATTAGCTGTATTTGAATGGCAAGTATTAGGATCACAGATTTCAGTGAGAGAAGCAAATAAACAGAATGCAGATTTTATATAAATCGTTAGATAGTTTTTGCTACCACAGAATCTGATCTCTATTAACGCCCGTAGATTTAATAACTATATAATGAGATATAACAAAACATACATTATATCAAAACAACAAAGTGAGTTGAACATTTATTTTATACTTACAAGGTTTTTGTAAAAATGGCAAATGCGTTGTAGTGATAATATTTCATGCGACATCAATTATTTCAGTTAATAAAATATATCGTTAACTCAACATCAACAACAGTACAGCTCGTATCTCATTTTTGGTAAAATGAGATTTACTTAGATCATATACAATGGATATAGCCATTAGCCATTCGGTATATACTTGAGTATTAGATTTGAAATTTTGAACTTTGAAGCCAAAATGAAGAAGTGAAGAACTGAAGACGCTAGAGCCTTGGTTATTACTGCGCATGCGTAAATGACTGATAATAGTATATGATAATTGATAATAGTGTGGAATGATAGTATGAATCGCGGTCTTAGAATAATATAGAGGACTGGACTCGATATGGTAGGAAGGTGTGCGGGGTGTTTCCTTCAAAATATGTAGAATGGCGGAGTTACCGTCTTACCGATGGTTTATCCACCTTTTAGCTTCACAGTTCACTAGCGCTCCTTCAACGACCAAAGGGCAGAGGCCAATAACATAATAATTTTTTTTTTAGTTTTCTATTGATAACCATGATAAATGATAATACTGCAAGGTAATAAATAATAATATTATAATACATTAATATTTAAATTTAATACTGTACAGTTGTTTCAACTTTCAATTAATGAACTAACTCAATATATTTAAAATTTTTAATAATAGTTAATACTACAAATTTAATATTTTTACTGATGGATAATAATTAAAATGTTTAAATAATACTACATCATTGAACATTGTTCTATGGTTAGGTTGACACCAACTTTGACAGCTTTTTATTTTTTAAAACTTTTTTGTTTTACTTCTTTGTTTTGTATTAATGTAGATTGTTTCATTCTCATTGTAATATAATATTGGAATATATTATTTCTGTCTTATGTATGTTATAAGGAAATGTGAGTAAGTTATTATGCACAATAATAACATAATCGATGGTTTTGTTAAAAACTTCGGGGTCTTGAGCAAATTTTACAAATCCTTCTTCGATTGCCGTGATTAGTCTGAAAAAATGTTTGTTAGGTTATTAAAGATAACCTTTTGATTTTAAATTTGTAAGTGCTGCTTCAGGTAGTTGAACATCCTCATCTGTACCTAGATTTTGACAAGTTATAAATACATTAATAATTTGATATATTATAATTTATATTATACAAAAATAAAATACCTTTAAAAGTAGAGAGACAAACATTACATTCAACATTGTATGTTTTTGAATTTGTTTGCTGACATAGCCACATATATAATACAAAACACATTCTTTGGCTGCTACTTTAAGGATGGACATGTAGGCTGATCATTTGGACCAATCGATTGGCGTATTGTACCGAAAAATTGCTACAATTAAAAGTATTTACATAAATATTATCAATTTATAATAATTATGCAATATTTATTATTTCACCTCCAAACGATCTTGGTTCATCTTGCTTGTTAACACATATTTAAAACCACAAGTTTCCAATAAATAATTTGATAAATCAATTGGGGATTTCATAGGGCTCCATCAGAAACTACACCATACATTTGGGTACCAGCAGCTTCAAGAAGAGATATTGCTTTCAGTACAAGTTGGGCTAAAACAATACCTTTGAAAATAATTTAAAAACAGTAATTTCGTGTTTAATAATAATAATTTCTTAATAATTTAAAAGAAGTTATTATTATTTTTATATTTATCCTATTCACAGAAAACTAAATAATAAATAATTTAATTGATAAAACAAGCTAAATTTATTATAGTAAATAATACCATGGAAGTTTCTCAGTTTCATCTAAGCTTACAGCACATTTAATTTAATTGACAATAAATCAAATTTAAGTCCACTACCTCAAAGTACATACAATACATAATACATAAATTAAATACATAGATAATACACATTACACATTTATTAATAAATACATATAATGAACTTAACTATTGGTAACTGATTGAAAATAACAATACATTTATATTAAAAATATTAAATCAGCAGTATTAAATAATGTTAATTTTTTCATTGAAATTACACATAGAATATTAAATTACTTGTAATGAAGAAGGAATAATAATTTATATTAACACACATAAAATATAAAATTGTGTTCATAAATAAAACTTAATATAATACATAAAACATACAACCATTTTAATAATATATTTGATTGATCAATAAAAAAAAGTGACATTTTAAATAATAATTAACATCATTTAATAATTATACTCCATTATAAACAGTGTTGTTTGGTGGGAGTGGGTATATCCGATATTGTGTATGACATAAACATATATCTTAACACCAGATTTTTTTTCAGTCCCATATATGGGCTTATCGCTTATAGCAAACAGAATGCAATCATGTAACAAAAATAAATTAAACTTTTGTTGATGCATATATCATAGAAAAAATTATGAAAACATCACTGATTATATTGCAAAACACCAGCACATTTAACCTATATTCTACAACAACTTATTTCAAATTAAATTTGTACCTTTACCTGAACCTTTAGACAAAAACGCACCTATTGGCTGAAAAACTTAGAGATGCAAAAACTAATCCATAGTTTGTTTTTGTGTTTGTATCATTGTTAGGTGGCAATTCATTGTCAAAATTTTCCAAACCCATATAGGATAATGTAGTTGAATTTACGCATACACTTTCACGTAACATAATTTCATCAAACACTAGCATACCGTGTTTTTGGATCTTACTTAAAAATGATATATTTTTTTTAAATAATCTGAAAAAATCTTCATCAAGCCCACAAGGTGATTTCACGAGTGATAGATATCTTCGAATTGTACGAGGACATGGTATTATGGTAAAGGTAATATTTTCTGTTGCATTAAAAACTTATAAGCAGCTGGTGATCTAAAATTTAGTTTCTGTCCATATTTTTACTTTGAACAAATAACAAATAATATTTTAATTCGTTTGACTCGTTTGAGGATAAATCGTTATCATTACGCGATTTCATAAAAATTTAAAACTCAAACGCTCAAAACATTTTTCCTATAATTACGCTTCAAATTTTCTCTATAGCTATTTGAAGCAAAACTTATGGAAAATTTTATAACCTTAGATATAAATACAAACAATATTATGAATTTTGAACTACAAAATAATTTGCAAATATTCATGGTTTTGACGAATTTCTGTCAATATTTGAAATTCAAATGCTAATAAAATTTAATTTGAATTTCCGGTTGACATTTTTTTTGTGATAAAGATTGACAAATTTGTAAGGAATCTTGTATTAAATTTTCAAATCTTAGATTTAAAAAGAAAATTTTTTATGAATTTCTAGCTTATAATAATTTGCGAATTTTCGTGATTTTTACGTATGTTGTCAAAGTTAAAATGTAAATCGCGTAATCGACCACTCATTTTAATATTATTGTATTAGAATATTAGATACAATCAATGTCAACAGCAAACGCACACACGAAAAAGTAAAAACTACTACTAATAAAATCGGTCTATCTACTATTTGTTCAATAAATAATATTTATTACTATCCATGTTTTCCAACGGTAACAATCAGTGGCGTATTTACGGGGAGGGGGGATCAAGGGGACCAATCCCCCCCATAGAGTGTATACACACAAGTAATTCGGTGATATTCGTTTGCGCACAGTACACAATTTTTTAACTGTAAACTGACAACTCGTTTGCGTACATTGAAAAATGTGAAAACCCGGTTAATATTAATTTTGACCTGAAAAATGACGACTCGTTTGCGTACAGCTGTTAAATTAGACTTATATTGTTACGTGTGAGCAAATTTCGATAAGATACACATAATTGATTAACTAGTGTGCGGTTCTAAAGAAACATTACATTAAATTTAATAAAATAGTAAACACAAACATAACATTGAAAAAACATGACAAATTTAATTTAAATTAAATCAACAAAAAAAAGACATATTTAATCACGCTAGTTATAAACAGACAGTTCTAAGCCTGTAAAAGTGAGAAGGAAAATTTTTGAAAACAATCTTAAACATTATTTTTGTTAAGGGTTTTAGTAGACTTTTGCTATACTTTATGTACGCAAACGAGTCCTACGTTTTGGGTCATTTATCACAGGTATTAAAAATTCGTGTGCACAATCGAGTTATACATTTGTACGCAAACGAGTCGCAGAAAAGATAAATGTGCGCAAACGGGTATCTCCCAATTAATTATAGTCGTTACTGGTTATAATTTGACGGTTATTATTTAAAATATTATGACTAATATTTTTTTTTTTTATCAATAATTGATTAAATTTGCATGAATAAAACCGCCGAGTGCTGCTAGTCAGACGGGCTAGATTTGTATTATTTCCAATAGAAAAGAACGTTTTATGCTTGCAGACTGCAGTTCAGTCTTGGGAAATTGTTAAGTATTCGAATAAATGTAATAATATGATATGTATTCGCTAATACTTTTTTTAGATTCTGAGTGGAGCGATTAATGTATTGATTTTACAATGATGTGTGTTTTTTTATTTTTTTGTGTCTGTCATCACGTTTTAGGATAGTAAAAATGCTTAGATTTCCTTCAATAGTATCTTTTCTGATAGGAAAATGAACCTATATGGTACTTTGGGGGGTCAAAAGTAAAAATTTCACAATAGTTTTTAAAAGCACCGTGAAAAACAAATGAAAAATTAAGGAAAAACGGGAACTTTTACGCAAACCCAATTTTGGTCAAAATCGATTTCGGTTTTTGGTATAATTCTAAAAAAAATGTTTGTAGATACATGAAATTTTCACTGGTTGTTTATATTAACACTTTCTATATTTGATACAATTTTCAAAATATTTTGACTTGTTTTGAGCTGTTAACAAGTACTTACTTAGTTTCCTACTTTTTTAGGTTTTTTTTTTTTGAATGTCAATAAAACTTTATTTGTTGGGTAAAAAAGTTTGAAAGTTGAATACGATGCTTCTTATATATTTTTAAAATAGTGGTTGAAAAATATTTAAAATCTTTATTCACAGTTTTTTGTTATAACCATTTAAGGTTCAAATCTTGACAAAATACGGAAAAACACGAAAATTAGCAAATTATCTTGAGTTAGAAATTCATAAAAATTGTTCTTATTGAATCTAAGATTTGAAAATTTAGTATAAGATTCTTCATAAGTATGCCTAATTTTATCAACAAAAAAAAACTCTACCGGAAACTCAAATTAAATTTTTATGAGCATTTGAATTTCATATTTTGTTTCTTGTATTGTAATGATTAACATGATTTTGGTTTAATAAAACATTTAATCTCGCAAGTAATGTGTTGTGTGTTATAATTTTGGCAAACGTAGAAAGTGTATTTAATATTAATAAGCTTTTATAATTCATGGAAACTTGGAGGGGGGAGGGGGCGTAGCCCCCCTCAAGTTAGTAATTATCATAAAAAGTCATATCCCCGCCATGACAAAAACCTAAATACGCCACTGGTGACAATTGACGAGCGACGGTGACGTTTTAAATCTATTATTAGGTATCTATTACTAATAAGTAATAAAAATTTGACGAATAAGACGGTTGGTGGCTGCTGCTTGCTACCCGCATCACCACAGCAATGTGTTGCAATTACGATAATATTGTATTATTGATATTTCAATTTTAGATTCTGAACGAAGTGATGAATGAATTGATTTTACAATGATGTGTGTTTTTTTTTTGTGTCTGTGTACAGCATAACTAGTCGAAATAATGCTTCGATTTCAAACTTTGGGGGTGGTTTCCGATGTAAAATTGAAGATCCTTGGTGCATTATAGAGGTCAAAAGTAAACATTTTCCAACAGTTTTCAAAAAAATCGATTTTTTTATATGGTTGTAATTCAAAAACTCATCACTGTAAATACTTAAAATTTTCACCAAATGTTTATGTTAGTGTTATATACATACAGTTTAATTTTCAAAAAGTTTTGATTTTTTTTGAGTTATTTATAGACCACTGAAATTTTCAATTTTTTTGAGAATTTTTTTTTTGAAGTGTCGGTAAAAAAATGTTGGACGACCAAAATTATTATTATATTTTTCTAAATAATCGGGATAAACAAACTAAAAATTAACGGAAAAACATGAAATTTTACGTACAATCAGTTTTCGACAAAATCGATTTTGATTTTTTATGTAACTTTACAATGAATGACCATTGTTACATGCAATTTTCACCGAATGTTTATATAAGTACCTATGTTCTATCCACCATGAATTTTTTTTAAAAATTTGACTTAAGTTGAACTATTCATAGGTATATGCAATTTTCAATCATTATTAGTTTTTTTTTTAATTAAAATCGATAAAAATTTATTTTTTAGGTAGAAAATCTTGAAAATTTAATAAAAGACTCTTAACATATTATTACAATAGCAGTTGAAAAATAAAAGAAATTCAGTTACAATTTTTTTTATAAGCATTCAAAGTTTGAATTTTGACAAAATACGTAAAAATTCACAAATTATTTTAAGCTAGAAATTAATAAAAATTTTTCTTTTTTAAACTATGATTTAAAAATTTAATGTAAGATTCCTTACAAGTTTTTCAATCTTGATCACAAAAAAAATGTCCACCGGAAATGCAAATTAAATTTTTATAAGCATTTGAATTTCAAATATTGACAAAAATTCGTCAAAACCATGAATATTTGCGAATTATTTTGTAGTTCAAAATTCATAATATTGTTTGTATTTTTATCTAAGGTCATAAAATTCAACACTAAGTTTCCCATAAGTTTTGCTTCAAATAGCTATAGAGAAAATTTGAAGCGTCATTATAGGAAAAATGTTTTGAGCGTTTGAGTTTTAAATTTTTATGAAATCGCGTAATGATAACGATTTATCCTCAAACCAGATAAGTATGTGTATATATATGATAATATACGGTATTATGAATTATGATAACTATATGCGGTATTTTTGGAAAAATTGATTAACCATGCCTTATGCAAAATGCGTTCTAACTGAAAAATAAAATATTCGTTTCAAAATAGAATATATAATATGACAATATTTAAATATAATATATCCTAGACTGACAAATCATCTCCGTTCAGAATCGTTTTTTGTATAAAATGATACCTATCATTGCATTCAAATTTAATCCCATCCATTACAGTAACCTACTGTACAGCAGAGCGACATCCACGACTTACCCGCTTTTTTTTACATTGAATCAACTTTGTTATTTTTATATAATTTTTGATATTTACTAATAAAATAAAATACACAATATACTATGAAAATAAAATTTCTACTTTTTTCAAACGCGAGGCCCAGGGGCTGGGCCCTCCTCGCCCCATCCTAAGTACGGCCCTGCCTTGGGTGGACTAATACGATATATGGCATATATGGCTTAACAAGTGCTGAATGTTAGAAATAATATTTCACAAGACGAAATGTGAAATTGAATAATTTTATTCACAAAAAAAAAAAAAAATACATAAGTAATTATAATATGAAAAAAATGTACAATGTTTGAGTGAGATTAAGCAAGTGACTGAGTGCTGTTTTATGTGTATTTTATAGATGATGGAATGAAATGCCGCTTTTCATCGAAATAGAACCATAAATTTACTAATCCATATGTGTGTGAGACATTATTATAAAAATAATTGGAATATTAAATACTTGATAATTTGTATTTGTACAGGTGTAATGATAATTACAGTGGCGGTTATTATAATGAGTTTTAAGGGGGTGGGGGAATTATAAAAATCATAGGACAATAATGAGTCGTTGGAGAGCCCATAATTTTTCCCCAATATTTTGAAATAATGCAAATACTTCAAATAGAACAAACATTTTTTATTATACATGGTATATTATTAAATTATCCAAAATAGGTTCACCTTGTACATACAATTAAATAAATAAAAGTATAGTCACAGTCTCACAGATGCACAGTTTATCAACCATTTTTAATAATAAAAATCTATACAATAAAAGCATAATATTATGTCTTTTTTTTGTTTAGCAAAACGTGTAATAATACTTATAACGCTACACCCGCATGTGTTGTCTCCGTCTTACAAGTGCGTAACATTGCAAAAACTGTGACGCGCGGGAAAGAACCGAGAAAGCTACAGACTGTAGCCTACAGTTATAACTAAGAAACGAGATTTTCACCACATAAAAAGGAGAATTTTGTCTGTGCAATATAGTTTTTATTTTTAAAAAACACAAAATTAAAGTATTATAAAACAATAAAAAAATTTTTTTGTATAAGTGATATCGAAAAAATAAAAACGATATTGCACAGACAAAATTCTCTTTTTTATGTGGTGAACATCAGTGCCGTAACTAGCTTTATGTGCGCCCTTGGCAACCAATGTTATAAATGTATAATTTTTAGTATTTTTTTAGTTATTTTTAATTTTTAGTATTTAAATGGTATAAAAATTGCGCCCCTAGTGCGATCATTTTAAACTGCGCCCTTGGCCACCTTGCCAATGCCTAGATACGGCACTGGTGAACATTTCGTTTCTTAGTCATAACTGTATCTTTCTCGGTTCTTTACCACGCGAAACAGTTTTTGCAATGTTTAATGTTACGCACTTGTAAGACGGAGACAACACATACGGGTGTAGCCGTGTAGCATCCTCTTAAAATTATCGTAATATCAGAATGGGAAATCCATTAAATTATTGAGATTATTCCTAGCAGGCAGCAGCCATATATATATATACATATATGATATATAAGCAATGACACGCGACGTTCCAAATAACATATTACGTAATACCATTGATTATAAATAGTATTTATAATCAATGATAGTACGTACATATACTATAATAACAAAAATTAATAAAATGTACCTACTACAATTATTTAAAAATATATCATATTATATTGCGCAAGACAACTTTACAAATTGCTGATACTATTTCTATAAATTAGAAACACAAAAAAATAGTATCATGATTAATACTTCTTTAATAATTTATTATAAAATTTCAATAATAATTTATCCCAACAAAAACACTTTGTCGACTCCGTGTAAAAAATTGCTAAGTAAAAAAAAACTAGTCATCTATAAGACTTCAGCATTATAAATATGTGATATCATAAATAAATGCTGTTAACTTAAATTTAAAAAAAAAAACTAGTAATTTATAATACTTAAACATTATAAAGCTGTGATATCAAGAATAAATGCTAAGTAAATTAAATTTTAAATTAATTGATTCTATCTCAATCATTTATTTACTTGGCTAGAATTTATTTTCTTTATAAATTAATAACTAAGACTTTTTAATAAAACAAATTTAGTGCCATTTGTCATGGAAATTTTTTAAATAGTCCAGTTATGAATAGACATGTTTATTTGTCGAAATATATCAATTCTAGCCAAGTAGGTAAATAAATGATAAATACCATGAAAAAAAAAAATGTTTCCGGTTAACCTAATTAATTCTATTATTTTACTAATAGTTACATTAATTAATTTAATAGCAATAATACCATTAACTATTAGTATTATTTTCTTTGGTATAAGCGGATGTGATCAGTCAACATTTTTAATATTACTGAAAAATTACGTGTTATATAATATGCGAAAATAATTAAAAATATTTGAAATATTATATTATGTCAATACTTGTGTAAAATATGCAAAGGAATGTTTTTACGGTAAACACAAATAATGTTGTGAATTTATAAAAAAATATAGATTAATAAATTTTAATTTACATAATTTCAGTCAAGGGACATATAACTTTTCTTTCAATAAAAAAAAAAAAATGTATTTAAATACTATCTAATAACACGTAATAATCGTAATATCATTCAATAACACACAAGCTAGCATATTATTAATCGCAAACTGTTATTTAACTTTAAAATACAATAGGTACCCAACTAATTTTTAATTTAATTTTTATTTTATTAATATTATGCGTATATTATAATTGTCTATAAAAATAATTATCAAAAAATATTTATATGTATTACAATAGGACTTGATGTACCTATATTTGTGTCTTTATCATTTTTACACTATCGCTCTGCTAAATATGAGTATCATGTATTCATGTCGTATACGCACCTTTCTGGAGGTGGTATACCTCTATCGACCCTTGAGTAACCAAAATACCATAAAATAACCGGTCACAGTTTGGCTCTCAAGAAGTCGATATTGCTCCTTACTGCTTAGACTTTCAATCTTCAACGACCACAAATTAACCATTTGGCATTTACTGATCGGATTCAAGGAGTATGGCAGAATTGGGTGACTACTCAAACAAAAGATACCTATATACCTATATATTTTTTAAAGGTAGGAAACAATTTTTTAATAATTAGAA
The DNA here is from genome assembly GCF_037042655.1 of Diuraphis noxia. Taxonomy (NCBI): domain Eukaryota; kingdom Metazoa; phylum Arthropoda; class Insecta; order Hemiptera; family Aphididae; genus Diuraphis; species Diuraphis noxia. The sequence goes on from NW_028301711.1 coordinate 59,967,709, forward strand.
ACAATACAAAAATTAAATACGCTTATGATATTTAGCCCATATTTTGACCGTCACATGCACAATCGTTGGTCGGAATGCTCACGCTGAAAACACTCATGTGTGAATCGACCCATTGCCTGCGTGTGCGGGGTAAACACTAAACACATTAATTATAATTAGGGTTCGGATGTTGTTGCATTTGCAATTTTTTTTCTATTGTTCGGATTCGTTGCTAAGTAAGTTATGAATTTATTTCAAACGAGTACCAATTAAAATATAAAAATTTTAAATGCAACTTTTTGCAATTTTTGACCTTTTTTCAATTTTATTGCAATTTTGTTGATTGTCGTCATTTTCAATACAATTGTATATACTTTTTTATATTTTCACCAGTGGCGTACTTAGAGGGGGTGCAGGAGGTGCATTGCACCAGGGCCCTTTAGCTGTGTTTTATAAATAGAGCCCTTGAGCCCCTAATCGGCCTAATCAACAAGTAGCAACTGAAACTTTATAAGGGGCCCGAAAAATTAGGTGCACCTCTATGCTTAAATACATAGATACGCCACTGGTTTTCACTTTTTTTTGTTAGATTATACAGTGTAATAATTTTTAAGGTAAGGTAAGGTTTTTTTTAAAAAAACAAATCAAACATAGTTTAAATAAAAAGTTATAAATTTTGATAAAATTATTTGTAGATTTCTGAAAAAAAGAAGAAGACCGCACAATTTACCAGATTTTTAATGACAACTGACGAGAATTTGAATTTGAATCTTTTTTATCATCTACTCATTTAAAACCTATTTAATAAAACTTTAAAATATTACTTAATAAAATGACTTAATCCATTTCATAAAATAATTTGTTAATATATATTTTTTTGTTTTTTTTTGTACAAAATATTTTTTTATTGCAATTTTTAAGTGCAATTTTGGGTTTTTTTCACAGCAATAATGCAATCAATTGTATAACATTTTTAGTGCAGCAACATCCGAGCCCTAATTATAATATATTATATGGTTTTGATGAGTTGCCCCCCCCCCCCCACTGCTGTTATCGTGGTTTTAAAAATGTATCAGTTTCCCTCACATGTTAGTTTATAGGTACGCGATTACAATACATATCCCGTAAATATACAAATAATTAATATAATATACAAATATTTATAAAAATAAAGTAAAATAGTTTAAAATGATAAAAAAAAAATTAATATGCTTGGAATTATAATATATATTATTGTATTCTATGTATAGTAAATTAAGTTATGTAGAAAACTATAAAAATATTAACTAGTTATACGTCTACAAAATAATTGGTAACGCATCTGTATTTTTTTGAGAAATCATTCAAATTTTCAGTTAACGACTCTAACACAGCCGTTCTCTTATGATAAAAAATAAAATGTTTGTTGTGATTACGGATCATTGGCAACTTTCACTAACGCTAATAATATAATAATATAATATATAATACAATAATATATAATATAATAATATAATATACAGGGGCGTAGCTAGGATTTCTTTTGGGGTAGGCCCACTATAAAACTTTTACTCACCGACGGTAATGGGGACTTTTCCTGATTATAGCCTACTATAATTTCAGTTATCAAGTTATCTAAGTTTTCAATGATTATTCTTATAAATAAATGAATAATTAATTACTTAAAAATTAAAACAAATTGAACCAAAAAATAAGCATATAGTTTCAAAAGATGACATTTTTATTTAAGTACCTAAATACTAATATTTTTACAAAATACAATTATAAATATTAATTTATATACTCGTAAAGTTGTAATTTATAATATACTTATTATTTTCAAAGTAAAAATTCTAAATTTCCAACAAAACTTTATCTCGATAATTTTGAAAGTAACGATTTTATCGATTACCTATTTTTCAATATTATTTTTACGTATCGTCTATCGACTAGTGCGATAGTCCTAATGGCATTTTAATGATGTCGCCGTCTTGATACAGACAATGAGACAAATTATTATAGTGTTATATTAATATTATACTGTTGTAAAAACGTGTATACGTGTCTGAATATATTATTTTTAATATTATTGGTTTTTTTCTAGAGAAAATCTGGGTAGGCCCGGGCCTACCAGGCCTGCCTACTGGCTACGCTCCTGATAATATATTTATCATTGGTTATGTGCTTTTGATATTTGGTTTTTATACGTCTTGTAGAACTCATTTTAAGTGAAGCTTCAAAAACTTGATACTTCAGGTGAAACATTTATTCACATACAGAATACCCGCAACGAAAAAATATCGAAAACTAATTTCGAATTAATTGAGGTCCTTACTTAATAATTGGGCAAATAAAATAAAACTAAAATATTATAAAATTGTAAGTTAGTAGCTAGAAATTTTCAACTTTTCAAGGACAAAATAAAATAATTTACTGGTCAATACTTATATTTATGTTTTAAAATTAAATTTTGGCCATACAATATACTTTTCTCCATTTTACTATTGATATACCCGTAATATTTAAGTTCAGTTAAGGAGGGCGGGTACCCTCTTGCCTGGTCCTCGTGTGATTGTAAAATATTAACTCGAAATCTATACTATACAACAATAGGACGAGGGACGAGTTGTCTGGTTATTACAATTATAATTTATACTTACAGCGAAAGTCAGATGTAGTCAAATTTTATTTTAAATATCATAAAAAAGCATGACTGAAGTAGTTATTTCACGATCAAATTTCAAAATGAATAATAATGAGTGAATACTAAATAATAATAGTTAATAGTGGCTGCAGGACTGGTGTCTGGCTAAACATCACAGCTTTGAATACTGTAAACGCGTGCCCGCCATCATCGTTATCACTGTAGGCGTTTAACCCATGAACTAAAATTTATATTTTTCGTTTCTTGGCTTAACCTGAAAAAAACGGATAACGATTTTGGCCGCCCAAGTTATCAGTTTAAAGTTTAAACCGTGAACAATTAACATTTAATATTACGATATCTTACGTTTTAAATTTAAATTTTTCACAAAACAATTTGCTTAGCATTTATTTATTTTTGTTAAGTATTTAGACTTACGATGGCTTCTAGTGACAGTGATGAGGATCGCAGAGAACGCGATAAATTTGCGGAAAGGCTCAAAAGAAAAGACAAAGAAAGAACTCGTAATATTGCTATTCCTCGATCTGGTAAGTGTTGTATATGATATTAATATTGCATACAAATTTAAAAGTCATTGATTACACAAATGAAACTATTTAACAAAATATGAAGTTCATTTCGTCACTTATACATCAAAAGTATATCTATCCAATATTTAATAAATGTTACTTGTGCTCATTGTGCATTTCAATAGCATAGTGTGTGACAAGCCAGGAATTGAACTATTTTGTTTACAACGTAAGGTGATGAATGAAGATGATGGCTACAATACGTCTAATTCTGAAATTTCCCTTCTGTCTGAACCGCACATACTATTTTTTGTCATGCACTCACGCCTCTGTCACCTCTGAAAAGTAAAAATGCTTCTATCCATATTATGGTAACACGTAGTAAACTGTTATTTATGTTCTAATCATCTCTAAACTGTTTCTTAAAGAACAACATGGGAGTAACCCACCTATCAGCTATAAAAATAGTGTTTTATATTTTAGACTGAACTTATGGATATAATAATTTTGTTTGTATATATTAATGTGATTCTGTCTGCTGTATAGCAGTATTTCTACCATATTGCCCTTAGGTAATAAAATAAAAACTTACCAAATAGGTAAGTTACCAAGCATCACTCTTATTTACCATTATTAATTTACTATAGTGGATACCTGAAGGCACATTAAATTGATAATTTTTTTTATATAATTTTGAATACTCTATACAGAACATAAAAAAAAAAATGTTATTTTAGAACATTAACTTTATTTTAAAATGAAATCTTGCATTTTTATTTATTCAAATAGTGACCTAGTAAAAAAAAATAAATATTTACTAGATATCCAAATTGGAAAATTAACCTTATAAGTTTTTTACGTATAAAATACTTGTCGCCTTGCTAGGCCCAATCTGGTTGCATAATTAATCAAATTTTTTTGATTTACCTATTCTACAAAAATGATATATGTATGTATTTAAATTATAAAATTTAAAATTTAACTTTTGAAGTATCAATTTGTATAAATGCACTATAATACGTTAAAAATAGTATTATTTTAAATACCTTTTAAAAGATTTACAATATTTAGTAATTAAATTTTAAATAAATTTTTAAATCCTCAATTAAATATAATATTTTAAGAATTAAATTTGTATCATAATTTAAATTACAAAATCATTTATGAATGATATTGAAAATCTATGTATATTTAATTTGAATGGTTACCTTTTTTATATTTTAAAATAAGTCTTAGGGATAGTAATAAAAATATACACTTAATGTTTGATAAACTATTTTAATATATTATAATACATTTGATAAAAGTTTAAAATAATAGTAGGTATTCTGTAATTAGAAAATATTTTCGATTTAACCCAACGTGTAATTCAGATAAAATAATTTAATAACTTATTTTCTAGATAAATATTATTGTTTTTATGGTTTATGAAAAAAATTATAATTTATAAATTTATTGTTGTGATTAGATAAGAAAGCTTATGAAGAGGCAGCAAAAAGATTAAAATTAGAAAATGACCGTGAGAAAGAAATGGTTATTCCACGACTTCGGATTGAGTCTCGTCGTAAATATCTCGAAAAAAGAAAAGATGATAAGGTTACTGAACTTGAAGCTGATATTATTGACGATGAATATTTATTTGATGCTGAAGAGTAAGTTTTTACTGTAATTTAACACGGTATAGACTCTAAAATATGCTATTAAATTACTTTATTTCATTTAGTTTATCGCAACGTGAAATATTTGATCGCGAACACAAAAAGAAGTTGTTGAGTCTCGCCAAAGAACATGAAAAAGCTAGAGAACTCGAAAACATTCAACGTTATCGGATGCCTCAAGATATTAAAGATGATCAGATGGAGTATGAGAAGGAAGTGGATAAAGCACCAATTACTGAACAACAAAAATGGGAAGAAGAACAGATGTCTTCTGCTGTTTACAAATTTGGTGCTAAAAGAGAAGAAAAAGAGCAATATGAGATATTGATTGATAATCAAATAGATTTTATTCAAACTACAAATTTACCCGGCACACAAGAAGATGTATGATAATATCTTTTGACCAAATAATTTATATTAAATGATTTTTAATTTTTGCTTTTCAGGAAAAACCGGAAATTACTGAAAAACAAAGTAAAAAACTTAGCATAGAAGAGACAAAAAAGAGTTTGCCTATATACAAATTCAAAAAAGATTTAATTAGAGCTATTAAAGACCACCAAGTAATAATTTTATTTGAATTAACTCTTAAATTAAGTCTTAAATATAAGTTATTTTATCTTACCTAGATACTTATCATAGAAGGTGAAACTGGTTCTGGTAAAACAACACAAATTCCTCAATATTTGTATGAAGCTGGTTTCACAGAAAATAACAAAATAATTGGATGTACCCAACCTAGAAGAGTTGCTGCTATGTCAGTTGCAGCTCGTGTAGCCGAGGAGATGTCTGTTAAACTTGGAAATGAAGTAAACAATCTAATTATTTAAAAAAAAATATACATATTAATAAATGACATTTGATACAGGTTGGTTATAGTATACGTTTTGAAGATTGCACTTCAGAGCGTACTATAATCAAATACATGACTGATGGGACATTACATAGAGAATTTTTGTCTGAGCCAGATTTACAGTCTTATAGTGTGATGATTGTAGATGAAGCTCATGAACGTACCCTTCACACTGATATTTTATTTGGTTTAGTTAAAGATGTTATACGATTCAGACCTGATTTAAAATTATTAATATCAAGTGCCACTTTAGATGCTCAGAAGTTTTCTGAATTTTTTGATGATGCACCTATATTCAGAATACCTGGTAAACATTGTTTAAATTGTACGATTTCTTCCTATAAATACTAAATTTGCTTTTGTTTATCTGTTTTAGGAAGACGTTTTCCTGTAGATATATACTATACAAAAGCGCCTGAGGCGGATTATATTGATGCCTGTGTTGTATCTATATTACAAATACATGTAACACAACCCCTTGGTGATATACTAGTATTTTTAACTGGCCAGGAAGAAATTGAGACTTGTAATGAACTACTACAGGAGCGTGTTCGTAGACTTGGTTCTCAAATCAAAGAACTGATTGTATTACCAGTTTATAGTAATTTACCAACTGAGATGCAAGCCAAAATTTTTGAACCTACACCTCCCAACGCTAGAAAAGTAATTTTTAATATTAAATATATATTAAAAGTAAATTTTATCATCCAATAATAATAAAATAATTTATATTTTAGGTTGTTTTAGCCACAAATATAGCAGAAACTTCTTTAACAATCGACAATATTATTTATGTTATTGATCCAGGTTTCTGTAAACAAAATAATTTCAATTCACGTACTGGCATGGAATCTTTAATAGTTGTACCAATATCAAAGGTAATTTTGTAAAGATGGATTTACATTTGTATATATTTTTATTGGTGTTAATACTTTAGGCAAGTGCTAATCAAAGAGCTGGTCGAGCTGGTCGAGTAGCTGCTGGTAAATGTTTTCGCTTATACACTTCATGGGCATATAAAAGTGAACTTGAAGACAATACAGTTCCTGAAATTCAAAGAATTAATTTGGGAAATGCTGTACTGATGTTAAAGGCTCTTGGTATTCACGACTTGATTCATTTTGATTTTTTAGATCCTCCTCCACACGAAACATTAGTAAGTTAAAGTTAATTTATAATCAGTCCTTATTAAATTTGTTTCAAATTGATTGTTTATCAGTTAGAAGAAAAAAAATAGATTTAAAAGGTTTTTTTTAAACTTGTAAATGGTTACACTGATTGTCCAGAACTATTAAGTTTCCTCAATTTTAATGTTCTTCAGCGTAGAACTAGGTCTACTAATATTTTTTATATAAGTTCTCAAAGAACAAATTATTCATTATCTTCACCTATAAACAGAATTAAGTCATTAGCGAACGATACCAACATCGATTTATTTAATTTTACTTCCTTGGAATCTTTCAATAATTATGTAAACAGATTTTTATGTTTTTAATGTATTTTGTAGGTATTATTAATATTATTTTCAATGTACTATTATATATATTGTACTTGGATCTTATGATACGTTAGAATTTAAATAAATAAAGTTTACATTATAAATTACTTTTAAAGGTACTCGCATTGGAACAACTTTATGCATTAGGTGCATTGAATCACAAGGGTGAATTAACCAAATTAGGACGTCGTATGGCTGAATTTCCATTAGACCCAATGATGGCAAAAATGCTCTTAGCTTCCGAGAAGTTAGTATTTTAAATTTAATTTAAAAATATTTAGGTGTAATTAATATGAAACAATCATAGTTAAATATAATTATTATTCTTAAACATTCAAGTCTTATTGTATTTGTATACTTTTAAAAATCATCATCTAACTAATTTTTAATTTCAGGTATAAATGTTCAGAAGAAATTGCATCCATAGCAGCAATGTTAAATGTAAACAGTGCTATATTTTACAGACCCAAAGATAAATTAATTTTAGCTGATACAGCTCGTAAAAATTTTTTTACACAAGGTGGTGATCATTTAGCTTTATTAAACATTTATAATCAATGGGCCAATACAGATTTTAGTACAAATTGGTGTTATGAAAATTATATTCAACATAGATCAATGCGCAGAGCTAGAGATGTCAGAGATCAATTAGTTGGTTTAATGCAACGTGTTGAAATGGAATTAGTATCAAATCCAACTGAAACTGTTAATATTCGAAAAGTATGAAATTGTTATTTTTACAAATTCCATGAAATATTTTAATTTTTAATTTCACATAAATTTAATTTATTTGTTTAAGGCTATAACTGCTGGTTATTTTTATCACATTGCAAGATTGTCAAAAGGCCATTATCGCACTGTTAAACATAATCAAACCGTTATTATTCATCCGAATAGCAGTCTATTTGAAGAACTTCCACGATGGGTTCTATACCATGAGTTAGTATTAACAACTAAAGAATATATGAGACAAGTCACTGAAATTGAGAGTAAATGGCTACGTGAAGTAGCTCCTCATTATTATCAAGACAGAGAACTTGAAGACTCTACTAATAAAAAATTACCCAAGACTTTAGGAAAAACAAGTTCTGAACTAAAAAAGAATAATTGAATTAAATGTAATTTGTTAAATTTTGTTAAATTAAATATAAATAAATGAAAGCTAGCTTTAAACTGTAAAGTGCGTTGCATATATTTTAATTAATACAATAAGTACATCTTTTCTCTAATGACACCATTTGTAATGATATATTGGGTAAAATTACATTAATTGATATGACCAAATCCATAATTTTGAATGTGTAAATAAAATGACTGATTATAAGTTTATAACAATAATATTTGATATTACAACATAAAAGTCGGTGAATATAATACATTTAATAAATAATAATAATACAAATGAACAACTATAAATATTAAATAGTATTAAATATAGGTAATATATATATATGAATTGTATTTAATGACCGTATAGTTATCAGATGTATTACTGCTGTTACTTACATATAAATTTAAAATAGTATCATAATCTTAGATCATAACATACAATTGATGGTTAGGTAGTAAAATGGCACCTATTCATATATATTTGAAAGTTTTCATTTATATCAGTTTTTAAATGTATTTCAAATTTAATTTAGTCAAATATCTTTCATATGTATTAAAGTTGCATTCATCAAACCTCTTAAAACAGGTGTGTTAATTGATAAGTTCCTAACAATGTACTAAGTACTGTATTTAAGTGTGATATAAATTAGAGGTTATTTTCAAATATTTTGTTTTGAATTTTTGATACTTAACTCTAAATAAAATATTATTAAAACTGATGAGTTGATTGTATCTACCTATATGCTCTAAAAATCACAAATAATTTTACCAGTCGTTTTTAATTAATTAAAGTAAGTGCTTATATAATATGATTTATCTGTTTAGTAAATTTTTGAATACTGATCAGGAGGCGGTGCTGCCAGTCACACCTATATAATATTAATATTATATGAACAAAAATAGTTAACTTATCTGCATCAACACCATTTTTAACAAAATTCCCCAGCCCAAATGGTTATACATTTCGGGGTTGGTAAATTGAGTCCCAAATGACCCCCTAACTCGGTAAATTGAGTCCCGGAGAAAAATAGGTAGTAGGTAAGTTGAGTCGCAGAAAAAATAAGGTAGTAGGTAATTTGAGTCCCATGGAAAAACGATTTATATGCATTTAAAATTTAAAAATATGCATCACTATAAAATTTTTATTTCTGATTTGTAGCCATTCATTGACTGCATGTATATGATTTTGAATATAGCAACATGCATTTTTATTGCATAAAAAATAATTATATAATTTTATAGTGATGCATATTTTTAAATTTTAAATGCATATAAATCGTTTTTCAATGGGACTCAAATTACCTACTACCTTATTTTTTCTGGGACTCAATACTTACCTACTACCTATTTTTCCACGGGACTCAATTTACCGCTTTCAAATGTACCAAACTTATCTCGGACTCAATTTACCTAGCCCCATTGTAAGTCTTTGCTGTCATCCTAACCCGCAGGTCACCTAAATTACAGTAAAATGGACTACCTATACGAAACTCTAACGGTAATTTCCACTCGTATACCTATATGTCCTTTGTCATATTCGAACATACAGGAACATACACGCGTGCGACATAGACCCGCTCAATTTTGGTTGTCGAGTAAAAATACCTATTATTGTGATAATAATTTGTAGGGCAAGACTGTGCGTTTTTTTTTAAATATTTAAATTTTTAAAAGTTAAAAGTTATTTAAAAATATCGAATTTTTCGTTATTTCTCAACGATAATAAAATGAACGGTATAGGTACCTATTAGAAACCATGAAAAAAACGCACCGTCTTGCCCTCGGAAACATTATGACAATGACACAATTCAAATTTGAAATAGCCACATGGGCGGATAGGCTTACCGGGAAATCGGGCATTTCCCGGTGGGCCCCCCCCCCTTCGTATTGGTTTTGTGGCCCTTTAATATCATATATTATTAAATTCTTTTTCATATGGGGCCCGTTTTTAAAATTTTCCGGTAGGCAAAAAATCCGCCTATCCGCCCATGGAAATAGGTAGGTATTTTTATTCTAAAACCTATATTGAGCTAATTCTATTCACACTGCGTGAACGCGTTTAGTCTGTCATATGTGTGTAAGACGGAGAAAATACATGCGGATATAGCGACATAGCGTCCTCTTAACTTACAACCTACTAATAAAAATTATATGAAATTATAAAGTACCTATACGTATAATAGTCCATCATATGGACCATTTTGTCCATTTTGGTTGACTTTAATATATGACAATATATTTAACAGAATACAAGCTCTTTTCCTCAAATTTGACACATAGGTCGATTGAAGCTAGTTCAATATTTTCCATCACTAAATCTTATATTCTTCAACTTACGCAATATCACGCATACTAGCATTGATTGCCTACACATACTACATAGAGTAACCTATATTAATCAATTATATAAAGTATGTATACCGATTAATAAAATTCGACGCTTAACGTTATCGTTTGACTACGTATAGGTACTTACCTATATTATAATTATATATAATACAACACAGATGGTATATCATATACATATATAATATTTGGCTTAGTTTAACCGAAAGTTAATATTTAGCGTGATTATACAATTTACATATTTTTAAAATGTCCAGGCTAATTGTAATAATGATCTATTCTCATTTCTCTTGGTAAATTCCTTTGGTAGTTTCGTTCCATGTATAATTGAAACTAAAAACAGTTTCTAAATTTCATACAAAATCTATTCACGTATACTACACGCAGTATGTACATAATATATAGGTACCTTTATACATTTATATGCATAATGTATATGCATATTGTATGTATATACATATCATGTAATGCTTAGACGTTTCAATACTTAATTGTTTAGGTTTTGTTTTCTGGCTTGAACATAATGAGAATTGAATATTCAAAATGTGGGTTCCTATGTCATTTTTTTTTTTGAATATCCTTAATAAAGACTCGCATTCATATTGTTTGTTATGCATTACTGGTTAACTGACGTGACGCGGAAAATATATTTGTTTCATTAAGATTATTTATATTAGGTCTCATTAGTATAATAATATATGTTATATGCCATGTTTATAAGGCACGAGAGTTGGGTATATATTGTAATTACTTTAGACAGCAACGCTTCAAGGTGGTCCAGAAAAATTTGGAGTTAAAATAATATTAAATCAAGATTTTTGATAAAAAAAATTACTGTTATGTGCTTATATGTGTATAGGTTTAATAATAGTGTTTACATTGTATTCATATATCTATTAGTATCCAATGATGTACTAGTCATGATCTATAATTTTAATTATACTCAGAGGTATATTAATGTTATACCCAATAAGTTTGAAAAATGTTGGAAGACGAATATAATATTTAAGTAGTAAAAGTTTTGAACACAGAAGCAATAATATTAGGTATATATAATATTGGCTCGTGACGAGGTGAATGATGCAATAAAACTGAATGTCGTATGAATGTCCAAAACATACCCATAGGAGTAATTTCAATAAAAAAAAAAAACTAAGAGTACTTAAGCTATGTATTTTGTCATTTAAGTTTTTTTTTTTTGTGAGAAGATGTTGTTGATACATAAGCACAACAATTTTTTGAAGGTGCTATTTTTAAAATTGGGTGTGCTAATATATCCCTTAAATCTCCGTATTCGCACATATGGCCATACCTATAATTAAGGCTATATAACTATGACTTTGTTTTAAAGTTATAATTTTATTGGGTTGTTTTTGAATTTATAAATACTTTATTTTTTATTACGATATCCAAACACAACTTTAGTCCTCCTCTATAAAAATGTAAACTTTATTGATATAGAATAACAATTGTAGGACAAAAACTGGGGAAGTTAGTAGAAAAGTTTTTTTTTTATCTATCATTATTGAGTAATTTTATAATTAATTATTGCTAGAGCTCGATATTATTGACCAAAATTGAAAATGTCATAAAAATAAGCATTTAAAAAAAAGTCAAACAAAAAAGTCATAATATGCAATTATATGCCATAGAATATATTAAATATACCTGTTTTCTACAAAATATGAAAAAAAGGATAAACATTGATTCAAAAAAATTATATACTCCATTAAGTGTGTATTTAACATTACTTTATTACAAAATACATATAGCTATATTAAATATGAAAAATGATTAATTAGTTTCCGATCTATTAAAATTAAATAATTGTACATTGTTTAAATATCAGAATTAGGAGTAGTAGTACACTATATGACTATTATATTTTTAATATTTTCAAATTTGAAAGATCTTCAACGATCCGAAAATATGTTTTTATACATTTAAATTTACAGCCCCACGTCTACAGAGTTAATCGGTGCATACTTAAATTTAACTATGACGGCAGTTTCTATAATGCATCGCTAGTTTATAAATATATAATCTTCAAATTGTACGAGTGTGTTACTCATTACTCATAAACACAATAATGTTAGCGATGATATTTTTTTTTATTGTTGAAAAATGCTAAATTAACAATGATAAATGATAATATTATGGAAATTTTTAATAATACTCGTATACTTATAATTTATGATATATATGCTGAATAATCTAGAAATAATCAATATACCTACCTATATGTATTTACATGCTCAAAAATGTCAAATCTTATATTAAAGTATGCAAAATAAGTTTACTTATTAGTAATCTAGACTTCATGAATCAAATTTATGTCATATCCGGGTATCGAGTATAATTTGGTTGAGGAAAAAAATATGCAGTAAAAACATCCGAGCTCTGGTAATTATATATTATATCGTACTTATATATAAAAAACAGTTTTAAGCAGAGACGATATCTTATAGTTTGCTCATATTAGGTAGGTAGGTATTATTTGTATTTGATAGGTACCTAACTAAGTGAATTTATTTATGTCAAAAACATGGTGTACCTAATTGTAACATTTTTATTATAATACTATTATAGTATTATATCGTACCTAATTATAAGTTTTCAATAAATAATTTTTAAATTTTCACATCACTCGGTCAAAATACTTGAAAATGTTATTTTATTATAATAATTATTCTATCGTTTTTTAGTTACAAATTCATAAAATTAATTAAGTTTTTGTGGATTAAGATTGAAAATTTAAATTAAGATATCTCATAAGGGAACTTAATATTGATATCAAAAAATCTAAGACTATTACAAGTATTTTTATTGCTATTTTAAGTTAAAATGTGGATGCAATTTAGATGTTCTATCGCAAAATAACGATCTCAGTGATTTTGTTATAATTAAAAATTATGATGAGTATTACATAATATATTTATTTTCTTTTATAGTTTTAGCTAACCCACTTGTAAAAATTGTCGTGTTGGGTAAATTACTTATGAAAAAATAAATAAAATTGCACTGCTTGTTACCCGAAATTATTTTTATCACGTTATTTTACTTTTTATTCAAAAAATAGAGTGTTACAAATAATGTTACTTTTTTAAAATTAATTAAAAAATAAATTCATAACGAATAATGTCTAATACGTAAGTAGAACGTTAATTGTTAATGACTTAATGTTATATTCGTACATGAATAAAATATAAATAAGTATTAATTCATGGGATCTTTAGGTAATAATGCTGTTGATTATTATTATTCATTATCCAAATCTTTCGAAATCGTATTTACTTTTTATTGATTTTTGATTTTTCACCAATATAGTAAGATACTAATTTTTGTCATACATTCTATTCATAACTTATTTGAATAATATCAGAAATCCCATGTTACTCATAGAAATTACTTTTTAAAAAGTTATTTGTAATTTACGTTACCCAATACTGTAACTACGTATTATAAACTAAAAATTTATTTTGGAAAAATACTATTTGTATAGATACTATTAATAGTATATACCTAGGTAAATTATATAATTTTAAATGCATATTGAGTTAATATATTTTTTTTCGAGATATCTAAAATTGATTTTTATAGTTTAGAGAGAAATTTAATTCCCAACGAAATATATGTTGATTATTAAGTTAATTATTGGTGGTTGAATAATTTTAATTTTTGGTTATTTATGTATATTCATAGTTCATAATATTTTTTATTGACTTTGCTCTGTTGCTTGTTCTATATTGATGATGATGATGTTTTCATAATTTGTTGTTTTCCTGATTTGAAAATAATACAGTATAAAACCCTTAGCTATAAGTAAATGTGTTTTAACCTTAAAGTAAATAATGACATTATTAACAACGAAAAATACCATTGAAATAAATGTTTACATAATCTATATTATACATTAATCCATGAATACATTTTCAAAATTTTAAGAGTAAATTATTTATATTTTATAAGTAGGTAAGCAGTGGTGTTGATAATGTTTAATAAACTATTGTGAAAACAGCTGTATTTACCAACATTATTTTTGATTGGCTTCTTCATCAGGATATGCTACTAATGTTGATCATTTATTTAATTTATACATATTACTATACTACGTATGCCTCTGAATTTTAGGTAATCAGGTCGTTCCTCTTTTAGATTCTGAATAGAGCGATAAATTTAGGTATACATTTTTAATTTTTAATTTCTTAAGCTTTTGTTCTTTTACATTTTGTATATAGTTGTATGTCCTGTCAAAAAACTTTGGAAATTGAAAACAAGATTTTTAGTAAGTTTTTTCTTTAAGCTATTTAACAATTTAAGAATATATACATTTAATAGTATAATATTATTATACTAGTTGTGCTCCATGCGTATACGATGCACCGAGTTTCACAATATTAGATTTCGGCGTGAATTTGTGAAACGATCTGCACGCTCTGCAATGAATACCTAAGTGGAAAATATAAATCCTCAAATAAAGTAAAAAATGAGTGTTTTAATTTTAAAATGTCATAATGCCTACGACAGTAGGTACACACCTCTATTCGATATAGCACGCGATGGTAATAAGTATAATATTGTAGTGTGAAAAAAATGAGATATATTTACAGTGTGTGTTTTCGATCAATTTAGTAAGTAGTTAAGTAATTTAATTAATTGATATATTTTTACTTACTCTACTTGTTTTTATGGGTAATTTAATAGATTTCGAGTAAAGAAATACAAGGAAATTAGAAATTACTAATCTAATATAAAATATGATATTATATTGTATACCGACATAATATGGTATAATTATTATGTTATAAATGTATCATCATTGTTGTGCGTTTGTGTGCGTCCATCACATCCTGTTGAAACATTATATGTATACAAACAAAGTAAACTCACAATGTTCTGTATCAATAGTATTAGTATTAGTGCTATTATTATACCTGTTATAAAATACACCTGCAGTGTTACCGATCACGATATTCACGTACCTAAGTGGAAAATAGAAAATTAATTATACTTAACTGGATTTGTTTCTGTTGTTGTTCGGTAAAATACACTTTTGTGTGACTTCAATAATACTTAATAACTAAATAATGGCTAATTGGATCGATATTATACTTTTTTTATTGCAAGGCATATCACTTTACCAGATAATAAAAATTAACAATAATTGAAGACGGAATAAGGATCCTACAGGATTTAATCGCAACCTTTTAGAAGTTGCGAGACAAAGTGGTGAAGTTTCCAAAATATTTATAATATTTAAGTACAGTTTCCAACGTTCTAGTAGGTGTAATGACTTTTTAGTCGTAATAACTGGTATTCGTTATTAACGCTCTAAAAAATTTAAGAAAATTATATTTATTTTCTCAAATTTGAATGAATTAACACTGTTTTTTTGTCCCAACTATGAAATAATTGCGTTTAAGGGAGTGCATTGACAAATGACAATTATTGCAATTCGATTTACATACGTGTTTATAGCTAGACCGTATCGCTAACAGTGGTATAAATCAGTGGCGTACATACGGGGTGGGTGGTCGGGTTAACCCCCACAGGGTCAAAAAAAAATTGTGAAACTATTGATGATTTTATTATTATTAATTATCCGTGTACACAAATAAAATATGTCATAATATACAGTTTGAGTAAACACTATACTTTACCAACAACGAAAAAAAAGGTAACGAAATTATGGGTGCCATGTATAGTATATAATATCTATTTACATATTATGTAATGAAGTAATGTACCCAAATATTTTTAAGTTACTTAAAATATTAGCAACTCTGCCATTTTCTTCTGCCACTAATGAAAGAACATTTTCAACTCTCAAAAGAATAAAAACTTACTTACGCAACTCTACTTCTGAGGTATGTTTAATTTAAATAATAGTATTTATGATTATAATCAACTTAGTTTAATGTTGTAATTAATTTTAATGGGGAAGACCTAATCGTCTAGCTATGGTCTCGATCAAAAAAACGACTCGATTACTCCAATAAAAAAAGGAGACTAAATAATATAAAAATAATATAATATATTTTAACTATTAATATTTATATGTGTGATTATGTGTTTGATTGTTATAGGAAAATTAGTAGTTTTAAAGGGAAGGTTTTTGTGTTGGTTATACTTTTTTTAAACCAGAAAAAGTTTGAATGTACGCCACTGGTATGCATTATAAATTGGGTCTTATCTTGCAGGGTAGGTAGTGATATGATGTAGAGTGATATAAGTAGTGTATTTATCCAGAGCCAATTTAATCTTTACCCTCAAGTCACCTTACAATTTTGATAACTTCATAAATATTGTTAAACACAAATTATGGCGAGGCCAAGATTTTAAAACTTTCAGAGATGTTAAATACATTTAGCTAATTGCTAATTAGCTTAAACAAAATATCTAAGTAAATACTTGTTATCAGTGGCGTATCCAGGATTTATTAATGGAGGCGGGAAGACAATTCTTAATAATAATTGGCTCCAACGATAAAAACGATGTACCTATAATGCGTCTTCCATGACACTCGATGACAGCTTTATAGTTTATACACTGGCACCCCATCAATTTATTTTTCTCTGTGACTCTGTATCACTGATACATCATAATATGACAAATTAATTGTGCAGCATAAATGCATACCTACTACTTTGAAAATAATGTAATTGTGTTTTGAAATATAATAGGTACCATAATCAGGTCTTAATCAGTGTCCTCCTTAATAAATATCGATTAAGCCTTTTATTTCTTCTGATGATCTAACATAAAATTTAAATTCTTAAATTTTACCTTTTTTATACTTTAAAAATATCTTGTTTTTTAATAACAACCAGGCAACGCTATTGTGTTAGGTCTTAGGTACCTATTCTCTATACCATCCGGCATCGATTGAGCATACATTAATTTAGTACTAAGTATAATTTTAATTTTAAATATATATAGGTACCTACTTAATAATAGTACAAATATAACACAAAAATTATTATTTATTACTTGTTACCATATAAGTGCCTAAAAATGTATTTAGGAGTAAATGATGAAAATCTTAATACCGGGGATTAATAACAATTCTTAGCACAATTCATTATATCCATTCAACAAAACGTGAAACAAATTTGTATTAAAACGACTATCATATGCAATACTCAAAATATAAAGTAGCTGGTAGTTATATAATATATTTACTGTAGAGTAGAGTGCATTGGAATCTGACTAGCTATTACATTACAGTTAAGCATTTTTGTTTTTTGTATCATTTGTTATTAGGAATATTAATTTAATTTACATAATGAAATCGTTGTAATGCCATATGCGATATATATGTATATGTATATCTTGTATAATACTGACCTGTCCAACTCTTATATATTATTATATTTAATTAGTAGCCTTTTTCAAATGGTTAGATAATAACTATAATTGCATTTTATTTACAAGCGTGAAAACACATAGACGCTCATGTTGCAGAAGTATAGGTCGTTTGTTATAATCATATTTCATACAATCGCACGATTTGAGGGTTTGAGTCGCCTTTCCAATAATGCCACCGGCATTGTAAGCATAGGTACATAATACGTGTATTAGGTAGGTCCTATAGTTATTTGATCAGCATTTATGCATTTAAATGAAGTTTGTATTGCATGGAGAATTCCTTTAACGATAATAATATATGTATTTATTATTCCGTCAAGGAGTAGAATAACACGAACACGAACAAATGTATAAAAGTTTTGTGGAAACTATAATATATTATGTTATGGACACATAGGCACACATTATAACTGTTTAATTGTGACGATGCGGGGAGTTGGTATTTTTCATTACAAACGTTCTGTTGACAAAGGGAGTTCGTCGACAATATATGAGACAATTGTGAATACGACACGCTTAAATATATTTTAACAATTAATAACTACAATAGACCCTAATGATTCTATACGTATATATATATATATATACTGACCAAATGCTAAACAGTCCACTCGGTTCTTGTTTTATCCTTAACGCACAACGATGTATAATACATATTAGTAATTAGTATGCACCTACGTATATTAATATATTTTTTGTAAATAGTAGCAAGGTAGGTACCTATACAATAAGATATTTCATAACGGCTATTCGAAAACCGACTCTTATTGTTGGAATATATAATTATGTATCCAACCACCCGTTTTTAGTTGTTTGTCGTTTTTCGTCTTGCTTCAATCCATATTCCGCATTAATATTATTATATAAAAAAAAAACAAAACACTATAGTTACGTTAAAACAACAACTATAGCTGATAATTTGGGGACTGAAATCCAATGCATTCGTATATGTTTCAATGTATTATGTTATTTTACAGGAAAAATAAAATTCGATCAAAATGCATTTTACGCATTAGGTACATATACTACACATATTAGGGAAAAATCAAAATTTTATTTGGCACATGTTTTATATTTAGGGTCAGGTTTTAGCATGTCTTTATTATACTTGAATATTTGAATATTTTTTTAAATAATATAATTTAAGTATGTTTTCCATTATATGGATAGGCACCCCTGCACCAGCGATGACAAATAATGACAAATGACAATGAGTAACTAAATATAGGTAGTCAAAAAACACATTAGCTACCTATTTGATTTGTGAGTGAAGTAAGTTATAGAAATTAGATACTAAGTTTATACATATATTATTATGTATCCCAAGAAACTTAGAAACAATAAAGATTTAGACTAGTGAACATAATTTAAATATTACAATATTTACCTATGAATACTATGCATAGTTACAATAATCAAAAAATACTCTCGAAGATACGGTTTATTCCTTAAATATTTCTATTATATTACTATAATTTTATGCGTGTTTACTTTTCGATTTATCGGAATAACGCCCACGTCGTCACTCGCTATATTTACAAAAAAAAAAAAATAGAAATATAATAGGAACAAATGTTGGTAGTTGGATTTATTTTGGAGTGAAACAATAAATGTATTGAATTTACTATAATATCGGTTTAGTTCAAATGTTTACAATCTCTGTCAATTGTTGATTTGCCGCTTGTGTTTTCGGTGAAACGTTTCGTAAAATATTTATCGTGCAATAGACGAGATTTTTTTAATTTTATTCAATATTTTACTACTGTAAAATACTAAAATGTAAACGGAGTCACAATCAATCAACATTTTTTACGAACACTAAAAGTTTTTAATACAAATCATTGTATATTAAGCCATCAAACACAGAATTTCAAGTACCTACAAACATAATAGTTTTTCGGCGTCCAATATTATACTTAAAAATTAATAATTATTTTAGACCAAAATATTGAAAAAATATGGTTAATAAAAAACTATTTTTTGATAATCTTTAGCTTTTTTTATGGTTTTTGCTAGGTATTTGTTTGAAGGGGTTTTAGTATTTATGAGTGTTCTTGTTGTATAGAGAAACGTGTTGTACGTTTTTCTTATGTTCGGTGGTAGTTTGGTGGCTAAGTTTCATAAGCTCTCGATGGGGCTAGATTTTAAGCCCCATGGTGCAAAACGTATTCCAGTGTTAAGAGATATATCAAACCTACTGCACATAGTGAAAAAAATCCTCAATATATCCCTTCGTGAAAAATGCGCATCAACATAAACCTAGAAATTTCAAAAAAGAAAAAGAAAGCACAAGCCCTACTATGTACAGAAACATTTTCCAAAACACATTACAAAAACACCTTAACTACAAACACATTTACACCAATGTATCCAAATCTGACCAAAACGTCTATTTAGTAATTGAAAAGTCCACCACTACTTACAAACTTCTTCCAGAGTGCTCTATTTATACAGCCAAAGCGTTTATAGCTATGTACAAAGCAGTACAAAATACGACTAAAAACAATAATACGTCGCAAAACAATTGTGTAATACTAAGCAACTCTCTACTACCTTAAGTAGATTAACAAACATGAATAATCTAACAGATCCAAACTATCCAAATTTATTCAAGGACAAACTTATGAAACACGTCAAAAAGGAATGGTGATATCTTTTCTATGAATACCTGGACACGGTGATGGAATATACGGAAATCATATTAGCAGATCAAAAATCATCCGAAGCAGCCTCATCTACCAACGCCCAAACTCTAAACCTAAGCACATTTACAGATTTAAAAAAACCTATCCAAAAGATTCTATACCAAAAATGGCAAAATCATTGGATAAAACAAAATACCGAATTAAATTCAATAAAAAAACAATATCCAAGTATGGCAAAATCCAGGACTAAACAGGAAAGATGAAACTGTTTTGAATCGCCTTCGAAATGGGCACACCTTTGTAACACACAATCACCTCATGGCTATAGTGAAGACACTCCCATAAGTGAATCATGTGGTGTAAAATTCACCGTCAAACACATATTAATTGAATGTTTAAAGTACATAGACTCAAGAATCAAACACCACATATCATACCAATTAAGTGAAGCCTTACAACCGGATCTCCAAACAAATATTAACATTACTTACTTCTTAAAGGAGATATTAAATTTTATAACTTAATCTAATAAGCTTAAATTTAAATGTAAACCATATTTAAATAAATAACTAATGGCCTAATAGCTGATTTTTTATGTTCAATAATAAAAAAAAACTAGTAGGTAAACTTATAATTACTGTTAAAAAAATTATTCAGTTTATAAAAATTAATAAATACAATAAATAATGCCGTCACAAGCTTAAAAATAGTTTGATAATTTTTCATAACAATTTTTTTAACAGAATATGTTATGGCTATTTATGGCTATCACAACTTCATAACTTCACCAAAAACAGTAGTTGATAAGTACTAAGGAACTACCTTCCTAAAAAACCTATAAAAATATCTCTGAATCGAAAAATATGGCCGTTGGGTTACAGCAGGTCTTCACATAGCTAAATTCAGCTCAGTATATTATACAGTGGCGTATCCAGGTTTTTTTTTCGGTGGGAGTAATTGAAAAAAATGTTATATATGAAACGAAATACTAGTTTAAATTAATACGTTAGGTTAACTTAAAAAAATATCAATTTATGATCACATTTTCCTTTTTTAATTCATTTTCCAGTATTTTTAATTAAACTCCATCAATTAACAGCTTTGAATTTTTCATTTTTGTTTAAAAAAATTTAAAAATTGTATTAGGTGAAATTCATATTGAATCAACATTTTTTTTTTTTAAATTGAAAAAACACATTTGCTTGTAAAATGTAATGAATCATAATATTCTATAATATCAATATAACAATATAAATATAAAAATTAAATTAAAAACTATTTAAGTGCATTTTATGCTATTTTAGTCACAGTATAATAATCCTAAAATTAAATTATAATATTTTATTGATAAAAACAAAACAAATTTAGATTTTAATGATAAAGTTACCAATGAATTTATAAAAATAGATAGGCAAATGAACATCTCATTTGTTGGTACAGCATCGACTTCAGATGATTTTTTTTTACTGGTGAAAAATAATTAAAAATATTGTTTTGGAATTTTTGACTCATTTTATATAAATCGTTCAAACAGCCCTTACCGCCAACTAGTGAGTACTAAAAGTAGTTAGTAAAACACTAAAATCTAATATTGAACACAATGATCGTAATAAGTAATAAAGATAAGATATATGCTCGTCGGCCGTAGTGAAATATAGACGAAACGGGAAAATAAAATGTAGGTAATAACAGTGTCACTGCCATACCATATATAAAGCTTTTATTATATACATAGTACACTGGAGCACTGAACTGTGTAATAGCACTTTATTATATTTTTCAAATTATTGGTATTTGTTTTCGAAAACATTTTGGGGTGAAGGGGAGGGTTTATAACCCTCCCCCTCTGGATACGCCACTGATATTATAATATTTTTCTACGAGACATGCATAATATAATATATTATTTTAGTTGAACACAGATTTCCCTGTGTAGCCTATACTGTAGGTTGCGGAACACTACACATATATAGTTCATAAAATGTGTTTCAAACACTTGTGCAATTAAAAAATATATAAAACCACTCACACATCATTGATATAGTATAGGTATGTATATCACTATTGTTCTTAAACATGCGGTAGGTAGGTATACCAATATAATATATTTGTTTATTTTAGTCAACATTCGACACGGAACTATTATTTCACCGTGTAGGATAACTGCATTAATAGTTTTCATTGATGCCAAAAGGCATTATTAGATGTATAATATTATATTGTATTAAGTGCGTGAATATGTTCATAAGACATAATGTTAAAAAATAATTTCCAGTAAAAAAAACTCGTATTTTCATTGGCGCAATGGCCTGTGCAGGAAGCAGGTAAGTGCGTGTAAAACAAAACCTTTAAATGTCATTAAAAAGTATCTGCGGTCATTTGTTTTAGAGTTACACCAAAAAAAGAAAATTCGCTAAATGTGAAATCCAGTGAAAATCCAATGTTGTAAAAATTTAAATTTCAAATGCTCATAAAAATTTAATTTGAATTTTCGGTGGTCATTTTTTTGTGATAAAGATTGAGAAATTTGAGGAATCTTGTATTAAATTTTCAAATCTTAGATTTAAAAAGAAATTTTTTTATGAATTTCTAGCTTAAAAAAAATTGCGAATTTTCGTGATTTTTACGTATTTTGTTAAAATTCAAACTTTGAATACTTATAAAAAAAAATTGTGATTATTAATTTTTTTTATTTTTCAACTGCTATTGTAACAATATGTTTAAAACCTTGTATTAAATTTTCAAGATCTTCTACTCAAAAAATAAATTTTCATCGATATTAATTTAAAAAAAACTAATATAAATTCAAAATTGCATATGCCTATGAATAGTTCAACTTAAGTTGAAAATTTTTTAAAATTGCATGGTGGATAGAATATGCTTTTATAAACATTCGGCGAAAATTTAATTTTAAAGTTAGTTACATCAAAAACCAAAATTGATTTTGTCGAAAACTAATTATGCGTAAAATTTCCCGTTTTTCCCTTAATTTTTAGTTTGTTTAACCCGATTATTTAGAAAAATATTTAAAATTTTTTACTTTTGACCACCCAAAGCAGTGGCGTGCTGAACAGCTATTTTTTTAGGCAACTTCCTCAGAGAAAATACGGGTGGGTGCGGGTTACTAGGTGTGCAACGGGCCAACTGAGCACTAGTTTGATCGTACATTTTAAATATCATATAAATGTATATACTGTTTTTATTAAGTGAAAAACCTGATGGTTGTATGGTGGATGTCAAATTGTATAGTTTGCCTCAGGTCTGAAAAATGTTCTGCTCGCCACTGGCCCGAAGTACCAACTAGATTCACTTTCTAATCGAACGAGCCAACGAGGTACTGAAGTCCAAAATCGAAGCACTTTTACTGCCCCAAAACGTGATGACAGACACAAAAAAAAAAAAAAACACACATCATGGTAAAATCAATACATTCATCGTTCCGCTCTGAATCTAAAAATCAGAAATTTTAACGCAAAACCTGCAGTTTTCGACAATATCAATTTTGTTATATTGGTTGGCATAAACAAATAACAGTGAAGAATTGGAATAGTTACTAAATATTTATTCTAGAATTCATCATGAATGATAAAAATATTGAGATCTAGAGACAGTTTCAATGTAAAATAATTTTTTGTTAGAAAAAAAAATATCGATAAAAAGATATTCATTAGTAGTATGTATTTGTATGTTCACAGCCAGCTTTTACGCGGTAAAGAAAATTGTTCAAGGGGAAATGTTCGCCTCCGAGAACACCGATTTACCGCGTAACACAATACGGTGATTACACAAAATTATTGTCGTTTATTTGCCACTTGCACAAAAATATTTACCGTATCAACTATTTTTTAATTAGATTTTCGGTTTTTTTTTAAATTTTTATAAAAAAAGTTTATTAAATAATTTGTGTTCTTTACTTGAAATATTATTTTTATAAAAATTACCGATATTTGATTGATAAATTAAAAAAAAATCGAAAATCTAATAAAAAAATAGTTGATACGGTAAATATTTTTGTGCAAGTGGCAAATAAACGACAATAATTTTGTGTAATCGCCGTATTGTGTTACGCGGTAAATCGATGTTCTCGGAAACGAACATTTCCACTTGAACAATTTTTTTTACCGCGTAAAAGCTGGCTGTGAAGATACAAATACATACTACTTTCATTGGGTCAAAAAGTTAAAACTGGACACAAGTACGTCATAAGTTATATGCCAAAACATCGTCAAAACATTTTGTTTATAAGCATTTAAACAGAATTTTGACGAAAATCGTAAAAGTTACGATAATTTATTGTTTGTTCTGTAGTCAAACATAAGTTTCCGTAATTTTAAGTTTGTAAATCATACAAATTATTCTATCTTTATCTAAAATTTGAAAATGTTTTACTGAATTCTTCATAGGTAAGTGTTTTTCAGTTCTAAAAAAATTTACCTGAAATCCACATTAGTATTCTATGAGCGTTTGAAGTATCTATATAATTACAATTTATACACACAATAAGACATATGCAAACGCAGTATTTTGACAACAATTAATTTAACCTATTATAATATAACTAATAGTAAAATAAATTACATTAATAGCAATAAGATCAAAAAATATCTTATAATATGGGCTGACAGACCGTCTACGCTCACAATCATTTTTCGTATGCAATGATTTATCGATTTATCATTGAGTTAAAATTTAACACATCCATTACAATGGATTAATTGAAATAATGTTAATAATCAATTTAAAAAAAAAAATTATATAATTTCCCCAACACTTTTTATACTATCTAATAAGTAATCATTAAATTTATTATAGCACAGTCATAGTCCATAGTTAAAGTTAAATTATTATTGTATAATTGCATTTATTTATTATCACCTATTTGATTTTATGTTATTTTGACGTTGATGGGCAGAATTTTCTGTTTCTGACAAACAATATCGCTGCCTGTGATACTACTACAAAAATATATAATTTTAAATTTTTTTGTACTTTATACTTACAGACTTACAGTTTAATTTTAGTGCGGCCGCACATAGTTTGTAAATGGGCTACGTATAAGTCAATTTAATTAAATATTTATACGTACCTATTTAGATTCATTAAAATAAATAAGAAATGTCAGATTGTTCAATATTATTTGTTCTGTTAGTTAACCAAACCAATTAAACTTTATTTTTTATTATTTAATTATTATTATTTTCTGACACCACAGTACTGTCGTATGCATTTAATATTAAAATTACGCATACAATCTTATTACAATGCGTAATTATATAATACCTATATATATAGTATATACAGAATGATTCATGTACCTATACTCAATCATATTTACTACCTTGTCTATACTATAATTATTTTAAAAAGTTTGAATATTTAAAAAATATTTTTATTACATGGCAAAACAACATTGTTGACATTGGCGCAAAAGGGTCTTTAGCACCCCTTGATATTTTAGATCTAACTATTATAATTTTAATGAAATAACATCAATTTAATGTTTTTAATAGTATAGCACCCCACGTTTTAGAGGTCTAGTTGCGCCTGTAATTTATTGATAAACTATTATATTTTCTTTTTAATTTTTTTAAATGCAAGACAATATATATTTTTAATTTCATAGAACGAAAAAATATTTTTCGGTAGGTACCAATACCAAGAAAAGTTTAATACAAAATTTTTTTAAATATAAGTTCATTCAATAAAGTTGATATGCAATGACTTCAAAAATTAAATTTTAATTATAATAAAGAGTTAAAATCTAAATAATGAGTGTAGATATATTATGTACTTAGATCACTTAATCACTTTGTTTATTAATCCATACCTAAAATAGGTATACCTGCGAGGAGTAAGTATGCAAAATTGATTGTTTTAATGGTTCACTAAAATATACCTTTAATGTACAAATCATTAGCCACTAAATCATGTTCAAGAACTCATTAGGTATAGGTTCATTAAATGTTAAGTAATTGTTTATGTGACCGATGGAATAAGAAATGTAAATATACGCTTATAATACTTATGTAGTTTTATAGTTATATACAATAAATATGTTGTCAACAATTTTATTATTATAAACCTACTCGTGGAAATATTTAAGTTCCACAACTTAAGGTATTTCCAGGTGCATGTCTTGGCTTTTAGGTATACCGAAATTTGATAATGTGGTATTTTAAAACGATGTACCTGTATAATTATTTTGCCTATTTTGTGAACTAATCTTGTATGAGTGTATGAAAGATACAGTAAGTTATATATAATCGAACACTCAAATAAACATTTATTATTTTACATATATGCTGCTAATTCGAATTTTTTATTTTTATCGTGACTATAAACTGTTTCATTAAATTGAAAATAACATTTTTGAATATTTATCAGTTATCATTTAGTCATAGGTATAGTAAAGTTATATAAATCATGATTAAATGCACTAGTAGTGTAAATTACTTAACTGTTATATGGTTGGCAAATATACAATAAAATCATTTTTTCGTTATATAATTATTAATGATTAATATTCTTTCGTATAATAATAACATGATTTATTATTCTGAAATATCAAACAATTTTAGAAGTTACATTGTAAAATAATAATAATTTTTAATTATGTAGGTACTATATATCAGTCTAATATTTATGATATTGATATAGGACTAAAATACTTTAAAAATTATTTATAACTTTATAAGTATTCGGAATAAACTCTGAAAGATATATATTAATACTGAAACTACTCTGGTATGTAAAATTTTTTTAGAAAACCTTACAATATATATATATATATATATATATATATACATATTTATGCTCTTAGTTATAAAAGTTTTATTTTTGTTTAATTATTCACTCAATGTGTACCAAAATACCAAAGATGGATATTTTAGAGTACTTTTTGTTAGACAATTATATTCGTATTATAAATTTATAAGTGGTTATAACAAGACACATAGTATGTTTAAAATCTGCAAAACTTAGTTTCTTAATTTTATAACCGTCGTAAGTCGTGACCATATAGGTTTACCATTTATTAATAACTAAGACTTAAAAGCATGTTTTCCAGCTAGAGATTTTAAAACTATTTAAGACCGCTAAAAGGTTTTGAGGTAGATTAGGACTCTTAAACAAAAATATGATTACCTATAGTAGTTTATTGAACAATGTGTAATTGCACATTACACTGGTACACTATTAAAAAAACTCTCAGAACGTATACAAGATTCTAGAATAAAGTACGCATAGTTGGATTTTGGAATATCTAAAAAGAAGTGCTTACTATATAGTAGCAATATTTATATGCTATTAATTAAAGTAAACGTATACACATATAGTTGAATATTTATACATGTATTGTGTTTCAATACTGTTGAAGGTAGGTGGATCACAGTCATGTATGGCACTAAACCTTACAGGCCGAAAAAAAGAAAAATGGGCGTGGAATGATTTTTTTTTTTTACTGCTAGCTGTTATAACTGCCCCAGTAAAATATGAAAACCGTTCATTTCATTTTCATTTGTGGTCCTGACAGTTTTTTGTTGCGATAAGTTATTCGGTACACGCAGAGGTTAGGTACACGCTGTAGTGCACTAATGTAGAATATAATTTGTGCATTTAGACAAATTAAATTTCATTTGAAATGGCTAAATAGTTTGGTCTTAAATTAAGAGCATTGTTATTTTAGAACGAAAAAAGTGTTTTTACCATAATTTATATTTTATTTTTTTAAATGTTGAACACTATTGCGAGTTTTTGAATTATCAGTTCTATTGGATTCAAGTTGGTATGTATTTGTATTTGTTTATGGTAAAATATCAGAAAAAAAGTTAAAAGTTTTTTCAAAACTGTATTTAAAATTTTAAAAATATCTTTTTTTTAATCAAAATAACGAAACCATACTTATCAATCGTTTTATTATTAAATTAATTTTATGCAATATGACCACAAATAAAACATATTATTCTATAATATTTTCAAATGTTTGATCCCGAATGTAGGTGTTTACTTTATTTTAATTAAAAATATTTTTGTAACCATTTTGTATTGAATGATATTACAACAATATTTAGAATTATTCAAACAAAAAATCAAACGAATAATATGGAAATCATGATTAAAAAGTATAAATTTATCTATAGTAGGCTGGACATAACAATACTATATGTTAAGAAAGATCATATTAAAAATAATAATAAATCTTAACGTAGTATATATAATATATATATATATATATATATATATATATATGTTATATTACTGGTATCAGATACAGTTAACTTTTCGTATCATTTGAATTTCAAACACTTCAAAAGAAATTTCGAATGTTATCTTTTATAAGGATATAGGTACATTTTTTAATTAGAAAACGAAACTCCACAGTTGTTCTCAAAAGATTGTTTTTAATATTTAAAAAAAAACCACATTACATCCACAACGATTTTTTACTAAATGTTTAACAATAGCTTATTGTATCTTTATATTATATTATATGAGTATGGAACTTGGAAGATAGTTTAATGACTTTTATTTTATTAAATTTAAGAAAAGTATGGCTAGTATGGAAATTCAATTTAAAAAGTCAACTTTAAATATTGTGATCATAGATCATTGTTTACCTATATTTATTTAATTCATCTAGAAATAAACCAAAATACATTATAAATATTACTATTCTTAATACAATAAGGGAAAAGACATAATTTTGATATAATTTATTTTTTATTAAATATTAAATTTAAAAAAAAATACATCATTCTTTAATGTGTAGTTAAAAAAATATTAAATCTCCATTATTATGCTATTATAGTTTATTTTCATAATAATATTATGTTATAATTTATGATAATATATGATCACGTACAATCGGGAATATACGAATAAATATTATGGATTTGGTCAAAATTAATTATAGCCAAATGCTCTTAATCTCTATTATAAAAAATAGTAAATAATAAAAAGTAAGTCACTGTAATGGGATGTTTTAAAATTTGAATTCAATTATTCTATATTTCTATTGTGTACTAACAATAATTCTGAGTGGAGGCTTATACTATGAAATATATTTATTAACTTTATTCATACTGCTATTAGCAATTGATTTTACTATTAGTAATACGTTAAGTTAAATTAATGTTTACCAAAAATATAATATATTTTATATTATTAATTATTATAATGGTAGGTAAAGTATAAATAATAATAGTACCTACTATTATATTATTATTCGTGGTACAAATAGACAATCACTTGAACTCAATCTAAATATATTGCATATTTCATTGTGTAGTATAGTATAATTAATAAAAAAAATTATATTATATTATATTAAAATTATGTACCAAAAAGTAAATTTTAAAAAATATCGTAATTTTGAATTTACTACAAATATTAGCATTTTTAGATTTGTATGAGAACAACTCATGTTACCGCATACTAAATTTTTCAAAATGTAGCTTTCAAAAGTCACTTCATTTTTGAATTCAAACAATTTTGGTATATTTTAACAAAATTGAAAACTGATTTTGTGCTAAACATTAAACAACTCCATTTGTTACTAATTTTGATTTTGTTATTAATAGTTAAATATGTTATTTTTGATCTATAAAAAGCAAAAATATTTACTAAAAGTAATTTTCCAAACAAAACTCTCTCCAATATTCTCTTTGTTGTATATCAAAGCATTTAAACTGCCTTAAATAGAGAATACACTCACAAAAATGTAAAATTAAAAAAAAAACATACATCTTTGTACAATATTAAAACTAATAACTAAATTTAATCCCCTATTCAGAAAAAAAAATTATTATTATTATTTATTTATCAGTTTATCACGTATAACATATCAGCTTTTTGTTATAAATTTACAATTTAATTGTATAAAACAAATTGCTTATAATATACAATAGCCAATAGGGTATCCGCATTCCAGCACGTAATTTACTAACTAGTCATTCAGTTATAGCTTATAAACATACTGGTAACGTGATATCTAAGAAAATTATTTGATAATGATTAAGTTACACAGAAGCTTGATGATATTTTAACTATTTTTAGAACGTTGACTATACAATATACTTACCTACAGAAGGTTCGCATAATATATATATATATGCGATATATTAAAATAATTAATTATGAGTTAATGAAATGTATTAAGGTTTTTAAAATATGTAATCATTTTTATAACTGTAAAGACTATACGGTTAAGATTATTCGTTAAATACGTATACCTACGTTTATTTTTATTTTGTCCCAATACATAATGCACCTAGGAATCGAGTTAAAATATTTGGATTTGGACAACCATTTGATTACAGATTAGTCAACTAATCATATTATTATACCTACTATTGTTATTTACTGATAGCCTTATTGCGTTTGATATAACATATTAACATATATAAATAATTACTTTTAACTTTATCATACTTTGTTAGTTATTTTACACTTAAATAAATCAAAATAATTTTATTATTTTGTAGACCTACAGTTCAAAGGCGAAAATACAATACCTATTTACAGTGAGGACGGACTGATATCAATATTCAATACTTGAATTAGTGGTCAAGTTGAAAGAAAAGAACACATTTATCAGTCATCACAAAGCTACTTATATTTACTACGTTATATTCACTACACACACACACACACACATACACACGCGCTAATAACACATAACTAAGAACAGTAACAATCTAGCTGCTGCAGTGTTAATTTACAGGGGTTATTCTAAAGCTAATTTGTTTATATTTTGCGTTTTGGGTATGTAGTTGAAAAAGCTAGATACACATAAATTGAAAAATATTTTTTCCGTAAATACCGTGTAGATATTTTTCTAATTGATTGACTATACATATTTTACAAAAAATTAACGATAGTATAGTGTTCTTAAGTTAAATTAATATTCTTATTTATTACCTATTATTTTGTAATATGTAGGTATCTAGATTAAAAAGAATTTCCAAACAGAAAAAACGGCATACCTACGGGTTTAAAATATGTATAACCAAAATGTGTAATAATATAACGACACCCACATTGTGTGTTGCCTTTGTCTTATCAACGTAGAACATAGTGCATTGCGTTCAGCAAAACCGATTTTGTAGGTGTTACTATGATTCTACTTATTTGATTCGAGTGGATTGACCTCATACCAGTCATACCAATGTAATGTCGTAATGATATGCCCACCCAAGTCCCTAATAATTACTCTTACAAAAAAAGTAAGTTAATTTCTTTTCCAAGTCAAGAACTGCCCAAAACACGTCCCTGCAGATAAACGATGAACAGACTAAATTGCTTATTCAAAAAGGATATACGTTGATATATAATGTGGTGAATTGTGGTCAGTAGGTGATAACACTTTTTAAAATATAGGTCGGTATCTACTACCTACTATTAGATATTATTAATAACCATGTGTCATATTATCTATAATTATATAAATATGACACTTGTTCATTTTAAAATATAGGTAAAGGCTAAAAAACATTGCATTTAAAGCCTTAAAAAAGATAAAAATAAAAATAGGTACCGGATATTTAAATCACGTCTTGATTCAATGTCTCAAAACAATAAAACATAATGGATTTATAACACTCTTTGTATTAGAAACTGTGACGAAAAATCTTATGAATATTCGATATTGTATTATGTAAGAAGGTACTTATGTCGTATGATAATTTTCAGTCATAAACTCGTTAACAATTTTTTTTTTTTACTTTTGGAATTCGTTGTTTATCTATATCTAATGTACAATTTTTACCGATTTAATAATAATAGTTTCTACGCATGATTATTGTAGCTATATAATATCATATTATGTGTACACGCATATAATCGTTTGATAATTATGTAAACATATATATAATAATGTGTGTGCATGTAATATGCTTAAATATAAAGCGTATATAATTAACATTAATTACCTATTTAAAGATGAGTGGCTTGTAAAAATCAAGCCTGGGACTGTGAACACGTACTTGAATGATTTTACAAGAGCACAGACCTAATTTAAATTCCCCTCTAGGAAAGTTTTACTGGTCTCACCGTCATTTTCTCAACTAATTTGTGTCTTATTCACATTTAAAGTTTTATTTTACGAAATCAACCTTAACTACTATTATAACATGTTATATGAGTTTACATTGGTTACTATAGTTACTAGTGTAATAGTGTAGTAGTAAATTATCTACATATATTATAGAGGTTATTGTGTATCAAGGGTGGCTACAAATCTAAGTTTTGGAAGGCAAAATTTAAAAAAACTAATTTGAAGCATTATTGTTAAGAGATGTTTATAAAATTAAAACACATTTTTTATTTACTAACAAATGAAGGGATGTTTATATTTTATGCTACACAGAACATTTTTATTCAAGTATACACATCAAGAAACGAGATTTTACTTTTGAAATGTGCTTTTTATATTATATTAAATTTATTATTTTTACTCTAAGCTTGGTGTCAAAAGCTGTATGTGGATCGTGAGCATCGTTGTGGCCACCCTTGTTTTTATAGATAGGTATATATTACTACTTAATAGTTAATGCTTGACGTAATGACATCTGACACTCATCGTTGTGTGAAGTAAAATAATATATTGTTCTTTTAACTGCAGATATTATTCTTACAGTGGGATCTATTTAGAAACGTCTATCTATGACAAACCAGTATCTTGCAGAGTATTACCAGCTAGCTGCAACAGCCTTATTTGCAGTCCATCCGATCATCGAACAAAAAAGACTTGAACTATCAAGAGAGCTATCCGTCGACAGTATAATTTTTAACTACACTGTCATGGAGTTGCTCTCTTTATGGATAAGTCTACTATCGTTTGTATGTTTTGTAGCTGTGTCAGTATAAAATATGTACAATTTACCCATAACCTTAAAGCATATTATTTATTATTGTAAAAGTTTTTAGTACCTACCGACTAGTGTATTTTTATTGATATATTGTAGGTACTTACCTATGATATGGGGCAATAGAGACTATTCGAATAATGGTTTATTGGTAAATCCATAATTTATCAAAAATACTGCAGTTGGTCAAACAATAATTATTTTAGTTTTATTTTTAAATTTCACTTTTAGTGTTCACCTGTTGTTTGTAATATTTGTATAAAATTATTATATGATATAAATAAAAAAAAAATTGTATTTTTTTTTTAATACGTACCTATAACGACATTCAATTATACAGGATGTCCCAAAGAGATCTGACATTCTGACAAATGAAATAACTTTTGTTCTAATCAATATTTTTTTTAAATTTCTTTTAAATATAATACATAGACACTTGCGCTACATTTTTAGAATACATTTTTTATTTTTTATTTTTTAATACTCAAAATAAAAAAACTTAAAAATTGATAAATTTTTTTTTCGAAATATTCATTATAGCCAATTTGTAAATTTGATTTTCAAAAAAATTTATATGGTAAAAACATTTATTTAAGTTAAAAGGCTGATTTTTAAAATTTTTTTAAATATCAATACTTTCGTTAGGTAAATTATAGTAATTTATTGTTTATACATCACATATTATTAAAATAAGTAAAATAAAAAAAAATAATTAGATTTTAACATGCATTTATTTAAAAATGTTCTTATAAAATATTTTAAAAAAATTGTATTATTATTTGAAATACAAGGTTTCTAACATAAACTAGATCGTAATTTACTTAACGAAAATATTGATATTTAAAAAAATTGTAAAAAATCAGCCATTTGACTTAAATAAGTGTTTTTACCATATACATTTTTCTAAAAATCAGATTTACAAATTGGCTATATTTAATATTTCGAAAACAATTATTTATCAATTTTTAAGTTTTTTATTTTCAGTATTAAAAAATAAAAAATAAAAAATGTATTCTAAAAATGTAGCGCATCAAGTGTCTATGAATTATATTTAAAAGAATTTTTTTTTAAATATTGATTAGAACAAAAGTTATTTCATTTGTCAGAATTTCAGATCTCTGTGGGACACCCTGTATGTAGGTATACGATTTCAGAAAGAAATAAAATACTACCTATACTACGTATATTAACTTGAAATGTATTCTTGTATATTACGAAAACTATTGACGACGGTTTAAATTTATAAAATTTTTAATTTTTTATGACTAATTTAATTTTAGTGTACATATTTAATAAATAAAAAAACACTTACGAAATTAAGTAAATAAAATATTTTTTAGTATAGGTATTTAGTCCTTTGACAAAAAGTGTAATCTACAAATTACTTTTGATGAACTATTTTTAATGAAATATTTTTGACCAATTGTCTTTGATTCATCAATAATAATGTAAAATATAATGAATCGGATGGTATCATCAAATGTAAATTTATTGCTATAGATCAATATGATTTAATGTATAATTAAAATATACTATTATATTGTGTTTTGTAAATGTTTTATAAACAAGTTGATATTCCTGTGCCAATTAGTATTATTTTCATCTAAATGTTCCCAAACACAAAGTTTAAAGTTTTAAGCACGTCCTTAATGAAGTTACATCTATACTGATTACTGGTATAGTTCTTCAACTGTATGTAGCTGAATCTTTTGACTAGTTATTTCGATATTAAGTCTACAGCATAATTAATTCAATTACGTATAATGTTGTAACTATGATATAGTATAATTATATAGGCAATGCGATTAAAATTATAAACCGCCCGATGTGCCTTTAAAATTTGCAGTAAATTTCTAAATTCTTATGATTTCACAAATTTTCGACACAAATAGTTTAGAATTTCCACTTTTTGTAAGTAATAGGTACTATTAGTTTAACGGCATTGTCAATGAATAATTAATATATCTCATTTTGACATGATATGTGTGTCTATAGTGATCACACAGTATTCTAGTTTACATTAATTATAATTATTTATTATATGTTTGATATTTATATAATACAGTAGGTATGTGTCCATATGTGTATATAGGTTAAGTTTTAACGGAGTATAGAAACAGTTGGCGATAGTGTCAGCGTGTATGCCAAAGGGTATATTATAGTCGGAATTATTCGGAGTGGAATAAAAATATGACACATTTTACTGACAGAAAAATTGTCGACGACGGATTTAGAGGAAATGCGCATTGCATTTGCATAATATGGAAAAAATAGATTAATGGTCTCGTTTAAAACCAATCATATTATGTAGCTTTGTAGGTAGCTGATATCTATTAAATACGTAGATGAATATATTATATAGGTATATATAAACATATATATTATATACCGTATAGGTATGAAATTGTATTATTTTTTTTACCAATTATTAATTAACCATCCCATCATGGTGATTAATTTCTGAAAAAAAAAAACATGCTTCTACAAACATTTTAGCATTGATATCCTTTTACAAAATCAGCTATTTATATATTTACGGATATTGTGATCAACCTGGTTTAAACTTCTCCTTTGTCAGCCTTCCTAACAGAAATGTTATTATTATTATTATTTTTTTTATTTAACGAAATATACCCTCGGTGACATAGGCCATTGGGTTACAAAATTTTTATTTCATTTGGTTGAGATTACATTATTGACAACTATATTATTTACAATTTTCATATTTTATTTTGTAGTTCTGCCTCTGTGATGAACTTAATGGTAGCTGAAAGTGAAGAACTGTTTTGACCGAGTGACTCCGATAAATGTTCTTGAAGGTTTGAGGAAATATTTTTATTTATTTTTTATTATTTCTAATAAATATTTAAAATCTTGGTTTTGTTATACATACCTACAGCACTTCAGTAGATTTGATTCGATTAATTTAACGTTAGATACTCATCATTATTCCATAAAACATTAACACTTTTTAAAATATTTATTTTATATGATTTTAAGTTGTTTCATTACAGCGTGTTATGTAAAAAACATTTTTTTTATATTTGTTGCCCGTTGTTAATGTTTCACTCATTTGAATGACACATGTATTTTTAATTTCATATTTTTATGTAGAATATTATTCTGGCGTATTTTAATATATAATAACTTGGAAAAGTAATTTATTAGTTTTAACTTAAAATACGAATAAATCATAAACTACTCGTAGAAGTGTAAAAGTAAAAGTGGATTACCCACTTAAGGCAGTTCAGTAGTCGTCGTATGGGAAAAATATTTATATCGAAAGTTGTATGCTGGTATACCTACTACTGTATACTTTATTAATTCAATATGTGTTTTAATTTAAACTTGTACCTATGCCTACTTAATTCCTGATTTTATTTATTTGCTTTTGTGGCTGCCCCAATAGTTATTATTGAGAGGGCGTGTATTAGGGTTAGCTATTTATATTTGCAGAAATACTCGTATTGAGTCTTTTTTTGGCTACCTTGGTATAAAACTTATAAAGGCGAATGTTTTCTTTACAACATTTTATATAGGAATGTGTTATTATTAAGTATATCAGTTATTAAGTTAAGATACGAGTAAAAACGCAATTTTCCAAATTGTAATTTTAAATATCTATAATTTCATGTAATATGAATTACCAATATAAAATAAGTAAGAAGTAAGTAAATAATAAAATTCTGACTAAAAAATTATCTTTATCTATTATCTTATGATAAGGGACAATATTATATTGAATAAAGTAATATTAAAAATATAGTGTCCCAAGTTACGTGCTACGTCTAAAACCAATAAATATCGATAACTTTTGATGTATTTAATAAATATACAATTTTAATATCTTACATTACTCGTAAAGTATATAGAACAATTTTTAGTTGATATGTTTCTTAACAAATTGTACGTCAGTTCAATTATTAAATGAGTAAAGTTCAAACCTTTTTATTTAAATTGGCTAAAACAGTACATGCACAGCACCAGCTGAAATTCCCTGCAAGTAGATAGCCCATTTTAACGGTATATAAAAATAGGTATGCCTATCTACTTCAAGAAAAATATAAATATAAAACGATAAAAAAAAAGTTTAAAAAATAATTATTGCAGGATTATTTTTTCAACCATTTAAAATTATGCAAAAAAACTAATTTTGAAATGGTTAGTATTTTTAAAATATTAAATAGTGAATGTTTTATGTTAAATGGATCTGGTTTAGAATGGATGCAAATTTTAAGAAACAATTTACTTTTTTAAATATTGATATACTTATATAGTTATATGGGACTTATATAATACCAAGATAATGACTAACCAAGTTCGACAGGCCTATCATAGTCTAGTAAAATTATAAATAAATTATTTTTAATGTTGGTGTGGATGGGAGGTCAAGTATACTGGTAGGTATCCAATACCTAAATATTATTTTTTTAATTGAACTGAATTAATAGTTCGTATGACCATCGTATAATAGTATTATTATCGTTACACTAATAGAGCGTAAGTGCTAGCCTTGCATATATCGTTGTATTGCAGCTGTCGAAATAGCTATATTAACTGATCCAACATACAGATATTATGTAGGTACCTACCATAAATAAACTTTTAATAATAAAATATATTACAAAATTGTATTATAATAATATTCTACTTATTAAATATGGGTTATGATAAAATGATCCATCATCTAGTCTACAGATCTCTCTATCTCAGGCCCTTAGAGTACCTACCTATTATATTATATTATATTGCGTACACAGCATACAAAGTATATTATAAATTACCTATTATAGACTATAGGCAATAGTATCTATATAAGGACTAAGTATCTTCTCAGCCGACAGCCATTGTTAAACTGTTTCGTTGAAAAAGTCCTACGTTGTGACTTTGTGAAAATCATTCGTTTCCGTAAAAATGAAAAATGCGGTTTGATTTTCGTTTCCACCTAATCAGTTTCTTCTAAAATTATACTTTGGCTCGCGAGTACCATTTAAAATTATCCTACAACGACAACTACGGAGAGATCCTTATGAACCCTCTACAATTTTTATTTATAAATTGTTTATATCTACCTACTGATTTAATTTCGTCTAATGCGTATATGTCTATAGTAGGATAGTCTTCTAGTCATCTATAATTTTTATTGTTATTTCGTAGGTATTCAAATGGATTATCCGTCATTCTATTAGGATATTAGATCACCAGTAGATTTTTACAAAATCATGAATTATGACTAGTGGTTCTCAAATGATGATTTGATTTGGTGTAAACTAAAACTTTTTTCATTTTGGCGGAAACGAAAATGTAGTTTTTGGCAGAAAAGATGTATTAAACACGGTGTTCAACAATTGAAACTAACAAGATTTTCAAGAAGAAAAATTCGATACATATCGAACTATCGACTGAGACACTGAGAACAGTTAGGTACATATCTTAAACATTCAAAATTCAATCGACACGTATCACGTATCGTAATATACTCCAATTTCTTCCTTGAAAATCTTGCAGTGCCTTTGCTATTGGAAAACTATCTTATCAATTATCTCCCTCCTATTTAATATTCCTAAACACGCTTTTGTACAAAGATTGAAACTATATACCTACCGACTAAATATTAAAATTGTATGATATCGATTGATATAAGATTTGAAAAGTAGTAGGTAGGTAGTAAATTGGATGTTATAATGATATTGTATTATCTCATATTTTTAATAACTAAGGAAACATAATAGAAGATTACTTAGCTGTAAATATAAATGGCTTGAAACTTGTATAATAGGTAAAATTATATAACCTACTTTCTAGGTTGTTTACTAGTCACTATATATTATACAGTTATAGCCAAATGCAGTCATTCAGAGAGCAATTAATTTCAATTTCCAACTACATAATTTAAGGGAAAGTGTTAACTGGGTTAAGGGTGGCAATTGGGAATTTAAAGTTTAAGAAAAATAAAACTATTGATAATTGATATCCGTTACTCATAAATTATAGCTATATAACTCTAATTTAAAGTATGGACATTTATAGAATATGGTTATACCTACATTAAAATCACAGGTTTTTATAGATAGGTTTTTAGATGTATATTTATAAAGTGAAAGAATTTTTGACAAATGACAAATATGAAGAACACGACAACATGAGACAATATTATTATATATTGTATATTATTATTATAATTTAAATAACGAAGTTGATCGTTGATGTGTATATTGTGTAGCAGTATCTACTAGATAGGTGCCAAATAGAAGATAGGTATAAACATTAGAGTTCAAATTGAAGTTATACAAGTCCTATACAACCCATAGTAAAGTTAAACCTTAAACGGTAAAACTCACTATAATTATACTTAGCAAGAAAACAGCGTGGTGGTGTCGAAAAGCAGCAATTTAAATTTAAAATGGTTTTTGTTAGGTAAACAAATAAATATGTTTAAATTTAATTGTTATTAAAACTTAATTCAACATACGGACTTCAATTATTGGACGATGCCAACAAATCAAACAACCCATACCTAACAGTTATAAACAATTGTCCTTGGAAAAATGTTTATAAATTCCCTTTCATTCGTAGGCGTAGGTAGGTACCTACTCGGTATCGAATTTCACGCTCAGCATATAAAGCCACATAAGTAAGTACCTACCTCAAACAAAAATCTATTTTCGAAAAATCAAAATGCTTAGTTGGCCGTAGATATAATATGCGACAACTGCAGTATTTCTTACACTCAAAACTATATGCATTATAAAAATGTACACGATAAATGTAGGTATAGACTTGAAAATAATATCTGCATGTATATAGACATATATAGTTAGCATCATTGAAGATTTAAAAAATATGGTTACAAAACGTTTTAAACGTAAGTATGGACCTCATTATATGAGTATACATATATGATGGCTATACCTATACCTATGCAAATACTGACTTTCATACTGATTTTTGAATTATTTCATTGGGTACCACCAGTGTTGTAAAAAATACTTTTAAAAAGTATTTAAGTAATTACTCAAATACTTATAAAATTAAGTATTTAAAATACCACCCAAATACTATCTATAGTACTGTATTTGACATAATTTTCAAATACAAAACAAAAAAATCAATTTAATTCTGAATCATTCATAATATATTAATATATAATACTAATCGAACATTTGTGTGTTGCATTTTAAGAACATAATTTGTTCGAAATGCTTATCAGTCATATTAGTTCTTTTTTTGGTGATTGTTGCACCACCAACACTAAACACTCTCTCTACTGATGCACAGCTAGGTAGTAGGTACCGATAACGTACCGTTGCGAATTGCGATCGTCGTCGACGATAAACAGACGGTTTCTCGGAGTAAAACATATTTAGTTAGGCTATTAATAGAC
Source organism: Diuraphis noxia (assembly GCF_037042655.1). Classification (NCBI taxonomy): domain Eukaryota; kingdom Metazoa; phylum Arthropoda; class Insecta; order Hemiptera; family Aphididae; genus Diuraphis; species Diuraphis noxia. Next base: position 60,008,566 of record NW_028301711.1, read on the forward strand.
TAAAACTAAAACCGATATCGAATTGTTCATAAATGATAAAATAATATTATATCTATAATATTATTATGACATTATTATTATTTGACAATTAATAAAGAATTAAAGGAAAAAAAAGTATTCAATACTAAAAAAATGTATTTAAAATACCGTTCAAACACTTCAAAAATAAAAATATTTTAAAAAGTATTCAATACGGAAAAAAGTTTTTGAATACTTTTATTCAAATACTTTTACTCAAATACTTTACAACACTGGGTACCACACGATTTTTTTTTTTGAGAACACGATTGCGTACGTTAACACGATTGCATATGTTAAACCAGCGGTTCCCAACATTTTTAGTTTCACGGGCAACTAATTTTGTAAAAAATATTTGAGGCCCACCCAAAGCATACCTATAATATACGTTTTCATAAAATTATAATATATATATACAATATACATCATACATGTATATATAGTTATTAGGAACAAAAAATGTTAAAACTTAAAAAAAAATTGTTTATTAAAAAAAACTGAATTATATAATATTTAATACTATATATATGGCTCGCGGCCCAGTACCATGCTGCTCATGGGCCATGGCGCACCAGTGGGCCGCGGCCCATGGGTTGGGAACCGCTGCGTTAAACCATTAACTTTAATATTTACCCCAAAAGTCTAACGATGGCGTACGATTTACTGTGCAACGTTGCCAAATTTATGTTTTTATTTTTGATCAGTAAAATTTAAATTTTGGAAAAATGACTTAGGTTACGGTACCACTTAAAAATCTCAATTTTTGACAAAATATATGTTAGAATAATATTGTACGAGTATACAAAATAAAATAATTAAAAATAATTAAATGTTAAAATAATATAATAAAAAAAAAAATTATGGAAGAAACCCCTGTTCTATAAGTTCAAAGCAAATGGCAACAGTGCTTCAAAGCTGCAGATAAAAATCGTACGCAATCGTGTTTTACCGATTTCATTTACCAGTTTATAATTTTTGGATACCCGTGGATTTAAAATCAAGTTTAAACTTCACCACGTTAACTATATTGTGAACCATAGACAAGTATACCTACTATGCGAACTTTTGACGAAATTGGTTGTAAGTATGATACTGTACTGTCTATACTATGAATCATAGTCTATGATAGGTTGGTAGGTATAGCATAGGGATTGTATCGGTACCATAATAGGTATTTATGAAATATGTTTGTTATTGCAATAATCTATAGAACAAAATAAGCTTTTACATATTATTATTTGACACGAAAATAGGGTGTCATTTGTTGATGAATGGGCGTAAAAGTGTTTGACGTTTTCATCGGGGCCGGGGGACTCGATAGCAGTGGACATGATAATTATTATTGCATAGAACCACGTACAGATCAGGCTGATTTAATCAGCCGTCGAGCGGTGGGCATAATATTATATTTTTTTATTTTATTTAATACAGTTCAAAACGATTCGGTCGACACCGTTTGTCCTCGGTCGCCGCCGCCGACGGTCTCTCCAATCGAGACGGGTTCCTGTATGTCTACGAGCATACCTTGGCCGTTTCGGCCCCGCACTGACTGCACCAACATCGCAGTCGACGGGCGTTGGCGGGCGACGGTCTTAGGCCTTAGCTTAGGTATTTGATCGTTTTGATGTTTACATTATATACAGCACACAAGTACACAACAGCCGTCGTCGCCGCTGCAGTCACCGACACCACCCACTTCCCCCACCCGGTTGTCCGGATGAGATCATCGTGACGGTGTGTGAAAAGAGAAGTGAAAGGGAAAATCGTATTATTAATACTATTATTATCATCATCATCATCATTATTCAACTATATAGCATATATCTATAATAATAATAATATAACGATATTGGTCCATTGCTGTAGTTGTACAGACACTGTATAGGCGCATCGTTTCATTATCAATATTATTATTATTATTATTATTATTATTATTGTTAATGCCGTGTAGGTAATAACTTATTATTCCGCTGTCGATTCAACAGTTGTGTTCGGACGCAGAGTAAACGAAATCATCAAACACCGGTGTCCGACGTTCACAAAACAATATTGAATAATTATTTTATCGTTTCGAATTATTTCGTCCGGTGAGTACCTCCATCGTACTATCCGCCTACTTTTGCCAGGACTCTGGGCCGATATTAATAATGTGATCTTTATAGTCTGACACGTTTTACGTACCTATTTATATATTTTAAGTGTAATTTATGATCTATTTTGATTTAATAACGTTTTCGTCCACTGTACAGGTACTATACGCAGTGCCTTCTCGAAGACGAGAAAATCAAATCCATCAAATTTTGTCGTGTTATAGTAGTGATAGTGCATGCCCAACATACATCTACGATCTACCTACTGCAGCAACGATTATCATATTATCATCTTAAACGGGTGCCACTGTGCTATTTTGTCTTATTTTTGGTGAAAGTTAAAAGATGAACAAAAAGTGTGCCAGATGCGAGAAAATTGTTTATCCCATTGAAGAGCTCAAATGCCTCGATAAGGTACACCATTGCTCCTCCATACTTTACAACTCACTTCTTTCATTTCTTCTAGAAACTCTCGTACACATTTAAGCATGCAAACATACCTAGGTAAATCTAAATTTTAATTTTCTTTTTTTTACATTATTAATAGGCTTGGCACAAACAATGTTTCAAATGCCAGTCCTGTGGTATGACATTAAACATGAGAAATTACAAGGGATTCAATAAAGAGCCTTACTGTGAAGCGTGAGTACTTTTTATGTTTTTTTTAATTTATCATAGACCCATCTGGCATCTTATTTATAGACTGCTAATGGAAATAGAACTTTTGATGTGACAATAATATATTGAAATAACAAAATATAATTCAGTACCATAAATCAAGATCATAAATCAATATTAGATTATCATGAAGTTACAACTAATTTAAAAAGACAATAAAACAGTTAAAACCAAATAGATAAAGTCTACATTCCAATTAGGTGTACAAATATTACATCGAACATTACAATTAGCTGACTTATATTTTTCTTTAAAGATAAATTAAATGTATTTATTGTGTACCTTTATAATTAATTTGTTTTTATTTAATCTGTGATAATTATTTATTTTATTTCAAAAAAAGTATTTTAAGCAATTTTACAATCTGTTCATACAAACATAAAACAATCAAGTAAATTATAAAACAAACCTAATACTGAAGGTCAGATAATTTAAAACAAAATAACAGAAGTTTCAGAATAATTATTTTTCAGATTAACAAATACAAATATTTTTATATTTATCTATTTATTTACGTTTCTGAAATAATAATATAGCTTGCATTAATTTATTTAACATAAGCCTAATTTAATTTGTTTTAGGTACTTAAATATAATTTAAATGAGAGGGGGTTTAGAGGGTATTATCACCCTCAATTTTAAAATTAGCATCCTCAAATATTGTTTGTATTCATAATTCAAAAACTTCTTTAAAAAAAACTTAAATGAGAAAATGCATAGCTTAAGCACTATAAGTTTTTTTTTTTATTGAAATTGTTGCTATGAATTTAAGCTTTATAATTAATGTCTTTAATCTATTTCAAGTATAAGTTATGATTTAATCAATCAATTATTAAATTTAATGACAAGTTCCATCTTAGACTTATTCTTCTGTGCGTTAATGTTAAAGCTTTATACAAAGTTAGGTTGTATGTCATTAAAATTTAAAATTTAAACATAGCCTTGTATGAATCTACATAAAAATATATGACCAAGTATCTGGGTTCCTTGACTTAAACTTATTTTTATGCTTATTAAAAAACCAGTAAAACATGTTAAATTTAATTAATATATATATTTAAGTATTTTCATTGATTGTTGGTAATTAATAATTAGATTATTAAACATTAGGTTCATTTGGGGGTTTATTTTCAATTGGAATTAATTTATTACATTAAATAAATATTATAATATTAAATTATTATCAGTTTAACTGAGAAAATTTAAAACTACTATTTGCATAGCCAAATTAATTTAAAAAAAGTATGATATGTACATTTTTTGGATATTTTAGTGTTCTCAGTTTAGTAGTTGTAAATAAAACATTTAATAGATAAGTGTGTTAGGTTTGAAATAATTGGTAACCTTGTGAAATTATATATTCATGGAAATAGTATTTGGTACAATAAAACAAATACATTTCTGATCAATGCATTTACTTACACATTTTTTTGTCAAAATTATTGTAATCTAATTGTATTAGTAAAAATGTTTGCATATAAAACTTAAAAGATACCTAGATGATGTTTGAATATTAAAAAAATCTCAAATTATTAAAATTTTAATTTTATTGGTTTATTACTTTTTATAGTTCTTATATTTTAAACTTACTTAATATTTCTCAATCTGTGGTTTTAATAAACTGATTTTACAATGACAGTATAACAAATCCGATGTATATTGATCATATTACATAATATACAATCATGTTCATAATTGTATAAATAAAGCTACAACTGAAGGCTGTTATTTTTTGGTCACAAAGATATCAAAATATGTACTAGTGTAACTACACTAATCTTTTAATTACATAATATTTTAATAGCAGTAATATAATACTATACCACCTACCAATTTTATTTATAGTTATGCAGTCTGTTTTTTTACATAATATGTTTGTAAAATATATATTTTTATTGTTTTAAACATTAAATATGTATAGTATAAGTATTGTTTAGTGAATATTTTGTCTAGTTAAAATCTATTTACATTTATTTTGTCATTGAACTGGTGTATAAAGTGTGCATAAAAACTTATCTATATAAGTAAATAAAGATTGCATTTACACCTATATTATAATATAACATTAACACATTATTGTTTTATGGCAGGAATAAATTAATAAGCAAGAACAGTAAAATATTTTGATATATTCAATCAGTTAAAATTAAAATCTATGAACTGTTCCAGACATAGAATAATCTTAATTAATCAAAAAATCATTTGATATATATTTTTTTTTTTAGTACCTAACATAATATAATATTCTTTAGTGGCCATAGACAATTTTTGATTCAAACATTTTTGTTTATTAGTGTTTTTGGTATTACATAATAGGAGTGTTAAAAGTTTTTTGGCAAATATTATAAAAGAATTAACTGGAAAAGGAGTTCAACTGTTCAACAACTATAATTTATAACAGTTTTTTATAATTTTGTGATTTTGGCTATCAGTAGCTGATATAAGTAGAATTCAAAAAGAGGATAATTTTTCCAATTATCATGCTATAAAAATAATCAATACAAAGTCTTGGGGGCTGTGCCTCTGGCCTCTACCAAAAAAAAATCCATATTTTTATAAATATTCATAAGTTAGTCAATAATACAATATATACTTGTTAATATTCAATGGTATTTATTTAGCATTAATATCTAATATTTACTGGTTTCAAAATTAACTCTTACATTTTAATCAAATGTTTTACTTAGTTTGAAATAAACTGTTTTTAAAAACTACAACATTAAAAGATCCATAATTTTTTTTTTTGAAAATTGTCCTAAAGAAATTAGAGGAATCCCATCACTCTTGTCTTTGATATTATTGACTGCATGTCTAATGTCTATTTTACATAATTAACCAATTAATTGCAAAACGTGTTTTAGACATATTCCAAAAGCAAAACACACAACTGTAGCTGAAACACCGGAGTTAAAAAGAATTGCTGAAAATACAAGATTACAATCAAATGTAAGCATATTTAAACATTAAAGATTTTAAATTTAAGTTATTGGAAAAAAATGTTTCAATTATTATTTTATGAAAACCATTATTTCATGCCATCTTAATGGATAGACAACTTGCCGTAAGTGTTTCAAAATTAGTGTCTGAAAATGTAGTTTAAATGAAGTATAGATAGATATTATGTTTTACTTAAAAGTAGTAACGTAGTTATATTGTAAAACATAAAATGTAATTATATTAATTAATTACTTTTGTTTGAATAGTTATATATTTAATGAATCTAATTTTTCCTGAAAATGTAGAATCACTAGATTATTTATATTTTTATTCTATTGCATATAGAAGTATTTATTTTATTTTTCTATATTTGCAGTATTACAAATAATAAAAATTTAAACTATAATATCTATATATTTTATATTTCATAGGCGCAATATCATGCTGAGTTTGAAAAGACTAAAGGAAAATTAACACAAGTTGCAGATGACCCAGAAACATTGAGAATAAAAGCTAATTCCAAAAACATAAGGTTGTATAAGTAGTTTTAGTTATGAACATAATTTTTTTAATCATGAAATTTTATTATTTTGTTATTTTTTAGTAATGCTGAGTATCATGGAGATTTTCTGAAGAAAGCAGAAATGGAACAACGTAGGCATTTATCTAATGGAAACAATAAAGCAAATAATAATGAACCACTGAGTAATAAATTAAAATAATTTTATTTATATAATTTAAATTATAATGTTATTATGTATTCAAATTAATAGAAAAAAATGTCATTGTGAACAAAACAATTCAAGAAATTGATCATAGTAACACTGTTAAACCAAATAAGGTACAGCAAAGTTATAACAGTGGAAACACTAGGTATGTGCCTCAAAAAGTTGAAAATACACAGCATCATCCCAGAGTAGAAGACACTTCGGCTAAAATTCCCGCGTGTTTAAATCGGCAATCTTCTACTTTAATTTATTCATCTGATACTGGAGATTTAAGTAAGTTGTCATAGTATGTCAGCTGAGTTTTAATATTTTACACAGTTTAACGATTTCATTTTATATTTTATTCATACATCATGTTATTTGTCCATAACATAGGTACATTATGTAACACAGAGGTTCCCAAACTTTTCATACTCGTGGCGCCCTTTTAGAACTGAAGTTTTCTCATCGCAGCCTTAATAAAATGTACGACCTTTTTTTTATCGTAAAATATCGTTGTTTATTTTTAAACCAGATAATATAGTCGTCAGCGAGGCACAACCGCGGCTCCCCTGACAACATACCGCGGCGCACCAGGGTGCCGCGGCGCACAGTTTGGGGACCTCTGATGTAACAGATGAAATATATTATTACTTTTATAAAAATATGGTAACTTATTAATACAATATTATATAATATAATTTATAGCTAACAATGCATACAATAATCACATTGGTTCAATAGCTGACTATGATCCTATTAAAAAACAACCGTCATATGGAGGTGTTAAGTATACTAATAATTCTGAAAGTCAAAACTATAATCTTGGGGTGTGTATTCATAATTTCTTACTTTTACATTTATTAAATTTATTTATTCATTTATAGAGAGTGTACCGAGCTATGTACGACTATGAAGCACAAGATCTGGATGAAGTTTCATTTACTGATGGAGATTTAATCGTCAATTGTGCCGCTATAGATGATGGTTGGATGACTGGTGTTGTACAAAGGACAGGTGAATCTGGTATGCTACCAGCTAACTATGTCCAACCTGCAGCTATTTAATTCTGATTAATCATTTTGTTACATATTATTTGTTTATGTTTATAATATGGTCAAAACATAATAATTTTATATTAATAGTAATTTGTTTCTACTAATTCATATAACTTATTTAATATGTATATCTGCAACTAAGAAATTAAGAGCAACTAATTTATGTGATATCAAACATGTTAAACTAAAACTAATATAATGAATGAATAAAGAAAGAATACATTCCTAAATTTAAAATAAAAAAACTATTAAGAGAAAAAAACATTCCAGTATTGAACTAGTATTGATATATTTTTATTTTATAATTTAAAAGTACATTTTTAAATGTTTTGCACCAGTAAAGTGATTAACATGAGGTTAAAATTATTTTATATTTATACATAATTATAAAATATTTAAGTGCTTATTCTTTTTTTTTATATAAATTAATTTATTTTTAGACCTAATTAAAGCAGTGTTATTTTAATGTTGTTATGAAAAATTAAAAAATGTATAAGACAAAATCTTAGTAAATTAACTACCTTCCTAGTAATTTATGTAACTAAAAAATTATTTTAATTTTTTATAAATGTTCAGTTAAATGCTGACATTGAAAATAAATATTTATAAAATATTAAATCTTTTTTTGAAACATTATCCTATATTATTTATTTATGGATAGATGCAAAATACTTCTGTTATTCCCATGTTTGTTTTTATAGTATTATTATTTTTATTATAATTATTAATTTATTCTTGGTAGTTGTTAATTTTTTATTGTTATGAATTGATTTCAGTTTCACGAGCATTATTTCATTTATTGATCTTTTTTTTTTTTTGAAAGTATCATCATAAGAACTATACACTACTATACTACTATATTACTATACAACATATTATTTAGATATGAACAATGTTTAATAAATATTTTATGTTTAATTATAATCATAAAAGACATTTTATAATATAAAAATTTTCATCCATATCACAAATTTAAGTTTTCATATGGTCATTAAAATATTCATTTAATACATACATAATTTTTAACTTGTGTTTGTTCTTATTAGCACACATTTAAAATTTAATACAACATAATTTTTGCTGAATTCATTGTTTTTTGAAACTCTGATGTTAGTTATGTTAAACAAGTTGAACTGGTATTTTAACATTAAAAAATAGATTATTCAGATATTAAGCATAACTTCTATTTATGATTAATGCAATATTATATTTCTCAAATTAATATTTATTATTTTGTGTTGGCAACAAGCATCACATTTATATAAATGATTAAATAGATTGCTAACTATGTAGCACATGTATTTCATCTAAGCCAACCATCCTCCATTTTAATCTAGGCCAGTAATGGCCAATGGGTATGTGAATACTGAATTATCAAAAACAAAAAATGCTCATATACTTCGCTTGAAAATTAAAACATTGAATAAAAGCCTGCACCTTATCCACAGATAATGTTTTTACCTTAAAGTTTTATTATAAATCAATAATTTATTCTAATATTGAAAATATTAAACAAATTTTGATATGCTTTCAAAGAAAAAATATACAACTAAGTAATGAATAGGCAGGTATTTAAAACCTAGAAATTGTAATGAAGTAATAGGTTGATTAACCGTTTTTCTCAAAAATACAGTACATTTAGTGGGGTAAAAATCAGGTGGGTAAACTAGGCAAAACACTCGGGCTCACAACAGGGCCTTATTCTAACCAACAAATTACGAATCTCACAATAAAATAATATCATATTTGTATTTGATATAAATTTCAACATTAAATTGTTAGGTTAGGTTATCTTGTTTATTTAAAAAAAAAATTGGGGACTTTTAAATACTATACTCTGTGAATGTCTAAAAATAAAAGTCATTTTGTGCATCGTAAATGATGCGATTGGTGCGTCCACGTGATCTCGCTTACACCGGGAAGTTGTTAGGAGATGCGCAGGATCGGTCGATCGTCTGATAATTATTTTTTTTGAGACAGAGTGAAGTTACACAAGTGGGTACATTGCCGCTCAAAAAACTCGAGCCTCAAAGAAACAAAATGAGGTGATAGATTGTTTTATCAAATATGTATACTGTATAATATGTATGTTTGAATTACTTTTTTATGAAAATATAATATATAGGTACATTTATAGCACTATAGCAATATAGAACATTTTCTGTTAACCGTCATATCCGGCCGGTCTGAACAATGGCGATTAATCGAGTTTCTTCTGTAGGCCCCTCATACATAGTTACAAAAGAAGTTTAAAAATAATAATACATATGCACGATTTTTTTTGTAAATTTTAAAATTAAAATTTTGACAAATTTTATCAAATGAAAAAATTTGCAAATTATTTCGTAGTTAAACATTAGTAAGTTGTTAGATTTGTATATAGCTAAGTATTGAACATTTAAGGCAAATTACCTACCACTTAGTAGGTAATTCAAACTGTAAACAAAAAATCTAAAAAAAAATAAACGCAGTTGTTATTCACAGATATTTTATACTCAAATTTAAACGAAATTAGATAGGTATTTCAAAAACGGTTTTAATTATTTTGTTGTAATTTGAAAATATTCACGGGTTCTTGAAACTTTTAAATTATATTATTACTAGCTGCTACACGTGGACTTTGTTGCCCGTTAAAAATACCAATTCTATAATATGATTCAAGATTTGTGTTTAATTTTTTCGTTTAATAACCGGCGTAGCTAGTGATGTTCAAAACTTCCCATGACGAACTCCTATGGATTTAGCCTATCTTAATACTGTATCAGTATTCAGTAATGACAATTTTTTTCAACACTGGTGTAATATGGGTCACTAGTGCTGTAGCAATAATTTACAAGACCAACGATGAAATCGGGCATTACTGTTCATGCATTACTATTTTCAATATTATTAAATGAAACTAGAAATGTGACTGGCCTATTATGTTCAATCATATGCTTGGACACAACGCACAAACAAATAAACAATTATATTTTTAGCTATTTTTATGGTACAGTACTATAGCGGTACCTAATCTAAGAGTGATTCTCTGTGGTAGGCACTTGAATAATATCAAAAGTGAAGTAACCACGAATGTGTTTAAGATGTTTAACACTGTCATATAAAATATTCGACTACAATTAGGCACATTCAATCATAATAATTTCTCGCATTTTTAGCTTTGTTAAGGTGAAGCAATTTTAAAACTGGTGCCTAGAATTGCTAATTTCTTATTCATCCATACTAAACTGAATAACCAATAGCAACCCTATATAACGAACTAAAATATATTTATATTTCGGCGTTTACTAGTTGGGTCCGAAATATCCTTATTTGACCTAGTTAGGTCCCGGTGTTTTTCAAGTACCACACTAGTTGGGTCCATGCAAAAAAAACATTTTCCTTCTCATTTTTACATGCAGACTTAGGACTGTCAGTGGCCTATAAATTAGAACACAGGTATGATTAAAAATATTTTTTGACAATGATGCAAAAGATGTTAAAATGTTAGTGTTAGTAGGTATAAAGTATAAAACGTTAAAAAATATTATAATATTCATATGGTTATTATTATTTATTGGTAAAAATTTAAACGAAAGGGCTTTTATACGAATTCAAAACCATTTATTTTATAATCATCATTTAGTAGGTACATAATGAACAATGTACATGGTCAATATTTTTTAGGAATTTTTGGTTGTATAGCTTTTTTAGCGTTATAAATATTTTTTCGAATTAGAATACAATCATTATGCGTTAAATTGAAATCATCATTTTTAATTCACGACGCAATATTTTAGAAGGCCTTTCGCAAATATCTTCTAAGCCTTTTCTTTTAGCACTATTACTAATCGTTTGTCTAAGTAGTATACTTGTATACTTTCTTCTGTACATGCGTGATTGTGTGATAATGACTTGTCCATCAATTCGTTATTTTTACATTTAAAAAAACACTTACAAGATCTTTGTACGCAGCGTCATCGTTCAATCCATTGGCCATTGGAAGAGCTTTTGTTTTTAATAATATACAGATAATTTATACACACAATGGCATTTTCAAATGTAATTTTTTCTGCAGAAAATATGAAATTAACCATCTTTATTACTAATATGGCTAGGGCTCGGAAGTTGATGCATTTTGCATTTTTTTTTGGAACTTTTTAGACGATGCTCTCCTGGCTACAAATCCGTTTCATAAGCATGTGAATCTGAATAACTCATTTTTATTTTGTATTTTTTTGCATTTTTTTGGTGTTTATCACTTTTTAAGTCAGGTCATTTTCCCACATTTTAGTCATTTTTACTGATTTCACACTAGTTCATTTCTTATCGTTTCTTGTCGACCATTATGCCGATAACTTATAACTTGGAAATTACCACAGGCTAAGATTATAGTACCTATCCAATTTCATCTCGACGATTACATTTGTCGTTGTCAACAATTTCAAAAATTTTAAATGGTAAAGAAGCTTCAAGTGAGTGTTTTCCGAATGATTTCAGTGCTGATGATTTGGTCCATTTCAGATTTGCCCCAATCACTTCAGTACTTCAATAAACGTGGAGAGAAGTTTTTCCAAATATAAATATTTATTAACAGATAATCGTCATTCATTTACTTTTGATAACATAAAAAACGCTCTAATTGTACAATGCAATGATTTTGATTTTTAAATAATTTGTAAGCTTTGATAAATTTATAAAACAAAAATTTTTTATTTTTTTTTATTTTCCTATTTTAAGACATTTTTGTTATTTTTAAGTCATATTTTGAATTTTATAGTAAAATAGAGTAAAATATTTAAAAAAATATGTATTTTTATTAATATAAAACTAATATTTGTAATTTTTTAGGACATTTTTTGCCACTTTTATGTCATATTTGCATTTTTTTTAGGTCATTTTTTATTGTTTTTAAGGTCATCAACTTCCGAGCCCTACGAGTAATATCTAATAAGTTTTTAGTAATAACAAAATAAATCACTTTAATCACAATAATATCATAAAATATACTTAGGATTATTATAGGCTAAACGTCTTTGCTCAGGATAATTTTCTGCCTGCAATGTTTCTATAACAATTGAATTCGAATTTAACACATCCATTACCGAGTGACTTCGCCAGATGTAGGTTCAACAAATAAGCGTTACCCACTTTCCACCTTTTTATTTATGACGTCATATATTTGTATTTCTAGTGTATATTTTTTATGATATACCTTGGTATTTTGGTATAAGGGGACCACCCACCAATAAAAAATCCAAAAGTATACCCTTGCCACGCTATCGCCACTGCTTAACGATATATTATTATTATTACTATGGACGCGGTTCAATGACCTGTTTGTGTTGTCTCGTGAGTTACGAAAATCATATTAAACGAGAGAATAATATATTTTAAAAATAAACGTTCCCGGCCTGAGATAATAGATGTGTTACGGAACACTACGACTAATTGATTAATTGGAACAGTGCCTTACAACGTTTAAAATTCTTGTTTTTGTAGGTGGTGGGCACGAGGACGTGTGATGCCCGCATCCGCATGTTTTGTCTGTGTCATACAAACGAACAACATACCTTATAAATCTGTATTGTGTAATGCTGACATCATAACCAATTTTTTTTGTTATTTATTTTAGTATTATAAATTATAATAATATAAATAATTATTAATTGACCAATTATCAAAACTTTAAATTTAGAACGTTATCACTGATACTTAGTGTTAGAAACATGCGTTTTTTTTTCGAAATTCCATAATATCATGGATCTATATAGTCGTAAACAGTGGCGGGTTTTTGAATTTTTTCTGGGTGGGGGGGGGGTCCTTTAACATTATCTCATAATATATAAGACAAAAAAGGTTAACCCTTTAATTCTTGCATAAAAAAAAACATAGCATTTAAGATATATTAGATATAAGCGTACCTATATCCGCATACAAATCGTAATAGCTATAAAAAAAAATGACTGTCAAACCCCAAGCGCCCTGAGCGAATAATGAATCACAGCCTTAACTCGAGATCTGGGGGGGGGGTCCAGGTCCCCTCAAACCGCCACTGGTCGTAAATGTAACTTAATGGCATTAAGCAGCAAATTCGAATAATTTATTTGCATTTACTGACGTCATTATATTAGCCTTAATATGGTCAAGCTTTATGACTCGGTCATTACAGGTTACAGTCGACTCCGGTTTATTGGTACACGTCGTTGTTGAGTGTTTTTTTTTTTATCCAATTAAGCGGTTGGTAAAAAAAAACATAAATTTTTGTTAGTGGTTTGTTATTGATTTAATAGTGCATATATTATAGGAGAATGTTTTAAATTTTTTATGACATAATTAATTACATTATCTATTACCGTACTATATAATAATATAATATCTAATACAAAATTTATTTTTGAAGCAAACATGCACCCCTTTCCCATCACCCTTGAAAGAATCTGCCTTTCAGCATATACTAAGATTTTTTTTTTAAATTTTTAAAAACAAAAAAGTGATTAATGGAACTTTGCTTTTTACTTTTTACTGATTGTTGCAACGAATGTAGTCTGAACAGATTACATCCAAAGCATTTAAGCGGATATATATATATATATAGCTAGGTGGATATTTGATTGAATTTTATGAGGGGCTTAAGTGGAGGCTTTGAAAAATGTTCAATAATTTTGAGGAGTTTTCAATATTTGTTGGGAGACTAAGTCCATCAAGCATCCCTATCTCAACCTATGGATATAATTAATATAGGTAAAAAATGTATGCCTGTGCTGTATGATTTATCAAATGATCTCAATGATCCAGATATCGATGAACTATTGTTGTACTTTGATAGAACATACGTCAATGGAACTTACAATAGAACTACTACAAAATCAAATGGTTTGTCATTATGGCAATTTTCACTGATATTTCCACCTTATTTATGAATGTACATAATGCTACAAACAAAAATACAGATAGAACAAATAATTTAAGTGAAGGTTTCAATAATAAATTTAAAAGTTTAATAAGAGTTCTGAACTCAGCATCCAAATATTTGGATGTTCATTGAAGCACTCCAGAGATCAAATTTACTAGCAAATATTAAATCATTTTCAAACGGGTGTACAGTTTCAACAAAAAAAAAAAAAAAAAAAAACAATAAATATGAAAAAAGATTAAAAAATATGTGTTTAGGAATAACAAATGAATCAGAAATAAAGAATTTTTTACGATCTGTGTCATTTTTATGTCGGATTTTTTGGTTGTATTGTATACTATATTATTTTATTTAAAATTTTGATTATTTTTTTTTTTTTTTTAAATTAAGATTACAGATTTTTTAGTTAATGTACAGTTTTTACAAAAATAAAAAAAATAAATATGAACAAAAGCTAAAAAATATGTGTTAAAAATAATAATTTTATATTCGAAGGCAAATAATTAAAAATAAAAAAAACAAAAACGGGAGGGGGGGAGGAAATGTCCTACTACGCCGAAAACAGCTGGGAGGGGGGGAAATGTCCGGATACCCTTTGAAAATTATCGAATACTATCTATATTCTAATATTAATTACAATAATATACCAGCCGACGAAGGTTACTATACCTATTCTATTTTACTTTCGGTTATAGAAGTCTAAGACGGAAAAAATATGGGATATACACTTCGATGAGTCTGCGTTACACGAGATCCCAGAACCATATGAATAAAATAAATAGAATGGAGTTGAAAATAATGCTTCTATGCCAGGAGCAGTTAATGCGAGATGTGTGTGGGTGTATGTGGTGGTGTTGGGGGGGGGGAGAAGGGTTGGTGAGAGGACAATTTAGACTGCTGCCAGGCGTTCCATATGCGCTCTTCCGGTAGATGAGCTGGAGATCGCAAAAGAGGGAATTTTAAAAGGGGCGATGTGTAAATACTATACCTTTTACAGCCATTTAGGTACTCGTACTTTTGTTACACAAATACACAAAACGATCCACTTTCCGTTGCCATTAATATGCTTGTTTGTGATAGATGAAAAGAAATGTTTGTTTGAAATATTGCTTTGAGTTCCATATAAAACGAGTGTAGGTACCGGTACTAACAAATATTTTTAGTTAAAGTTACAATTTAGAAACAACACGGTCGAGAAAACTATTTTCACGCGAATATATATTAAAAAAGCGGGTAAGTCGTGGATGTCACTCTGCAGTACAGTAGGTTACTGTAATAGATGGGATTAAATTTGAATGCAATGATAGGTATCATTGTATACAAAAAATGATTCTGAACGGAGATGATTTGTCAGTCTAGGATATATTATACTTAAATATTGTCATATATTCTATTTTGAAACAAATATTTTATTTTTCAATTAAGACGCATTTTGCATAAGCCATGGTTAATCAATTAGTGTAGTTATCATAATTCATAATACCTTATATTATCATAGATATACATATGCCTGGTTTGAGGATAAATCGTTATCATTACGCGATTTCATAAAAATTTAAAACTCAAACGCTCAAAACATTTTTCCTATAATGACGCTTCAAATTTTCTCTATAGCTATTTGAAACAAAACTTGTGGAAAACTTGGTGTTAAATTTTATAACCTTAGATATAAATACAAACAATATTATGAATTTTGAACTACAAAATAATTTGCAAATATTCATGGTTTTGACGAATTTTTGTCAATATTTGAAATTCAAATGCTAATAAAAATTTAATTTGAATTTCCGGTGGACATTTTTTTTGTGATAAAGATTGACAAATTTGTAAGAAATCTTGTATTAAATTTTCAAATCATAGTTTAAAAAAGAAAATTTTTTATGAATTTCTAGCTTATAATAATTTGCGAATTTTCGTGATTTTTACGTATGTTGTCAAAATTAAAATTTAAATGCTTGTAAAAAAAAAATGTGGCTATAAATTTCTTTTATTTTTCAACTGCTATTGTAAAAATATTTTAGGAGCCTTGTATTTTCAAATCTTAGGTATAAAAAGGAAAATTTGTCAAAATTTGAACTTCAAATGCTAATAAAAAAAATCATGCCTTTGTATTTTTATAATTTTTTAATCACTATAAGAATAACGTATGAGGAACTTTGTATTAAATTTTCAAGTATTTTAATAGGGCCATACATTTTATCGACACTTCAAAAAAAAATTTTCAGAAAAATTTAAAATTTCAGTCGTCTATAAATACCTCAAAAAAAGTCAAAATATTTTGAAAATTAAATCATGTAAAGAAAATGCCAATCTAAATAACTGGTAAAATTTTCATGTGCCTACGACTTATACTTTTTGAATAATAACAAATATTTAAATTCGTTTGAGGATAAATCATTATCGTTACGCTATTTCGAAAAAATTTAAAATTCAAACGCACTTAAAATTTTTTCTATAATAAAGCTTCGAGTTTTATCTATAGATATTTGAAGGAAAACTTATGGAAAACTTAGTGTTATATTTTTAATCATTAGTTATAAACAGAAAAAATTTTATGATTTTTAAACTTCAAAATTACTTGCAAATTTTCGCGTTTTCGACATATTTCGTAAAAATTTGAACTATAAACGCTTATAAAAAAAAATTGTGACTAACGATTTTTAATTTTTTTTAGCTACAATAAGAACTACTTATAAGGAACCTTGTATTAAATTTTCAAGTTTTTTTGGTCGGCCAACATTTTTTTACCGACACTTCAAAAAAAAATTCTCAAAAAATCGAAAATTTCAGTGGTCTATAAATAACTCAAAAAAGTCTTTTTGAAAATTAAACTGTATTTATATAACACTAACATTAACATTTGGTGAAAATTTCAAGTATTTACAGTGATTAGTTTTAGAGTTACAACCATATAAAAATATCGATTTGGTCGAAAACTGGTTTTACGTAAAAATTCCCGTTTTTCTGTCATTTTTTTTTTGTTTTTCTCGATTTTTTTGAAAACTGTTGGAAAATGTTTACTTTTGACCTTTATAATGCAACAAGGATCTTCAATTTTACATCGGAAACCACCCCCAAAGTTTGAGATTAAAGCATTATTTCGACTAGTTATGCTGTACACAGACACAAAAACAAACACAAAAGAAAAAAAAAACACACATCATTGTAAAATCAATACATTCATCACTTCGTTCAGAATCTAATATAATAGTACGAGTATATGTGCTATAAAAAAGTTGAACTCGATTCCATAAATGTTTTTTAAGAGCGACTGAAGTTTAAATTCTTACGAAGTTGGATGTTAATGAGTAAATAAACGATTAATCATTTAAGTATTTACTTATATTAATTATTAATGTTATTAAAACAAAAATACATATATAGAATATAGATAGTTGAAATTTCTATAAAATATTTGTATTATTATTTTATATATATTTTATTAATTTTACTTAAAGTTCAAATTTAGACGTGTTCCAAAAATATTATTCGTAGGGAATAGTGGTTTGGACGTTTTTGTCACTACATGTATTATAAATTTACTTAACACAATGAAACTATTTTTAGAAAGTATTTAAATCTTTCGGTAAATTTAATTAGAATAGATAAATAAATTATTTCAGGATGTTATTCGCTTTTACGTTATGACATTATTATAACAAATTTACATAAGCAAGACCGTAATTGAAATTTTGGGGGAGGATTGGCCATATTTTTTTTTAAACATAAATATAGGACAGTTGTAATTTTTTGCGTTAATAATATAAATCTTGTTTACTTTCGTTATTAAAAACATAAGTCGTCATTCTAATGTTCAATGTATACATAATATTTAATAATTTATAATAATTTATATACACTTGGAATTATTCTCATTATTAAAAAGTATTTAAAAAAGCGGGGAAGTGGATGTCACTCTGCTGTACATTAGGGGGTGGAGTGGACCTCTGACTAGGGTAGGTTAAATTTGAATGTAATGATAGGTATCATTGATTACAAAAAACGATTCTGAACGGGGATGATTTGTCAGTCTATAGGATAATATATTATATTTAAATATTGTCATATATTCTATTTTGAAACAAATATTTTATTTTTCAATTAGAACGCATTTTGCATAAGACATGGTTAATCAATTTTTCCAAAAACATTGCATGTAGTTATCATAATTCATAATACCTTGTATCATCATAGATATACATATATCTACCTTTAGATGGTTTGAGGATAAATCGTTATCGTTACGCTATTTCGTAAAAATTTAAAATTCAAATGCACTTAAAATTTTTGCTATAATGATGCTTCGAGTTTTATCTATAGCTATTTGAAGGAAAACTTATGGAAAACTTAGTGTTGTATTTTTAATCCTTATTTATAAAAACAAAAAATTTTATGATTTTTCAACTTCAAAATTACTTGCAAATTTTAACAGCCAAACTGTACTATACTATACACGTCTACGCTATACTAGTGAGATACTTATAAATTATAATGAAATACAGTTTACAAATATAGTACAAAAAAATATAGAATGCAACGGTAAATTATAAGTACTGTAGTAGGTATACCTACAGATTATAGGCTTAGTCAGAGCAGCTATAACAGTATAAGAATATACGACGAGAGAAATTATTTATACTTGACATTTTGTAATCAATGACACAATGAAGCCACTCATTGTAGATAACGGTGACACAGAAAAATTATTAATTTAAAAAAAAGTGTGACGCTGAAAAATTATTAATTAAAGCACTAGCTATTATATTTAATCCAAACAAAAGTTTCCATTTCGATATTCGTTCTATATTATTATACGTACATGTAAGACAAAACAATTATATCATAATCATACCTTTTTATTTTTTCAACACAAGGAAAAAATAAAATAAAATTTTAAGCATGAGCAAATATGCTTTTATAGCTTTATAGAAAAATAATTGACGCGTAAATAAGTAATAAAATATATAGTTAATATCAAATCAACAATACTAACAATATTTATAGACTTATACTAAGTACCTAGTCATAGAAATATTTAACTCTTAGCTATTTTTAAGAATAACTATTTTTATAATACATAACTTCATTCATATAATATATTTAGTTGTTAGACCTGCGTCTTTTAAATGAAAATAATCGATAAACTACCTACTAACCGTTTCTCTGCCATTGTATACTTCTTAAATAGACCATACAGACAGTTTTTGATTCTTAGAAAATATATAGCAAATAATGTATATTGTATTTATATAAGAATCTACATAATGATGGTTTTAGAGTGTTATTTTATCTTTGAAAAATGGTGGAGGAGGAAAACTGGAAAAAACAAAAGTTTCATATTATTTGCAATTTACATTTACCTTAAAAATGCAGCCACTAGCAATTGCAAATTGCAATTCGTTAAAAACAAATCCCGTTTTTTCGTCAGCTATACGTTATTCGAGTAACCATAAATTAATATAATTTATATATTATATGTGTAAGTGTATTAGTATTTATAATATAATTAATAAATATTATATTAGTAGGAATAGTACTTTGTGTGTAAGGAAAATTACGGGACAGACAAGCCATGGACTGACCCTGCAATACTGACTGGGTAATAGAATTAAAATTAAAATTAAAAACTTATTTTATGATTTTAATTTTTAGATTTTGAGCGGAGGGATGAATGTATTGATTTTACCATGATGTGTGTTTTCTTTTTTTTTTTGTCTGTCATAACGTTTTGAGGCAGTAAAAGTGCTTCG
Source organism: Diuraphis noxia (assembly GCF_037042655.1). NCBI lineage: Eukaryota > Metazoa > Arthropoda > Insecta > Hemiptera > Aphididae > Diuraphis > Diuraphis noxia. The sequence continues at coordinate 60,028,698 of NW_028301711.1, forward strand.
ATTTTTTACTTCAGTACCTCGTTCAATCAGAAAGATTTTTATAAATAATCGGAATAAACAAACTAAAAATTAAGGGAAAAACGGGAAATTTTACGCACAATTAGTTTTCGACAAAATCGATTTTGGTTTTTGATGTAACTTTAAAACTTTTAAATGAAATTTTCACCGAATGGTTATATAAGTATATTCTAACTACCATGCAATTTTCAAAAAATGTCGACTTAAGTTGAACTATTCATAGGCATATGCAATTTTCGATTATTATTAGTTTTTATCGATAGGTAGAAAAGCTTGAAAATGTAATACAAGGTTCCTAACATATTGTTACAATAGCAGTTGAAAAATAAAATTAATAGATAGTCACAATTTTTTTTTACAATCATTCAAATTTTAATTTTGACAACATACGTAAAAATCACGAAAATTCGTAAATTATTTTAAGCTAGAAATTCATAACCATTTCTCTTTTTAAATCTAAGATTTGAAAATTTTTAATACTTTATAATATATCCTAGACAGATAAACAGTCTCCGTTCAGAATCGTTTTCCGTATACAATGATATAATATCATTGGATTCAAATTTAATTACATTCATTACAGTAACCCACTAAGTGTCTTGTAACCTACTGTTCAGCAGAGCGACATCCACGACTTACCCGCTTTTTTCATATTTATTGTAATTGGTCCAATCCTAATACGATTTTTTAGTTTCACTTATGATTCAATTCAATGTATACATTATATATATATATATATGTATTATGGGAACCGTTAAATAATCGTAGGTAAATTACTAAAGCACATAATTTTATTGAACGTAGATTTTTTAAATCTGATCAAAAATTATCACGTTTTATAATACCCAAAATGAAGTAAAACATATTCATAAATTCATATTATTTTCGCATATTTTAAATTAAAAGCGTTTGTTATTTAAAATATTTTAGGTAAAGAATTACCTATATTGTATTTTTATATTTACCTATCCACAGACATATAATGAAAAAATAATCGTTATTCCGTCGAAAATATGTTCAATCTTTCGTAAATCGTAACAGAGAACGTCGTAATAAATAAGATAATATAGGCAAATATGCCCATATCTGTTACCTGTATACAATCTACTAACCTTGTGACTAGTTACTGCAGTGGTTCGTTAATAATGATTTTTATTTTATTTTTTATATGATACTTATCTTAAAAATTAATGTCGAATAAAAAATTTATATTGAATATTTAATTTTTTATCAAAAATAACTTCAAAAATATTTACATATTTTTACATTATATTATTAAATGAAAGTTCACGCTCAATACCTCCAAATTTATACAATTAGGTAGGTACTAGGTGGTTGCTTTGTTTTCGAAAACAGTTCATGTCGGGTCGTTGGTAACCGGAAAAATTGATACAATAATGCTGAAAAAAAGATACTAAGATACACTTGGTAGTTAGTTGTTTATATATATTAGCACAGAACTGCGATAAGTATGAAGTACACGCGTGTCTTATATTTTTATATACGAACAAAAGGCAAAAGCATTTAAGGCGGTGATAACTCGGAGTGATGAAATGAAATATTTGTCTGTATTATAGTCATTCGTGGTAGCTATAGAAGTGCCGGACAATAAAAATAATAATTATCGTGACCCAGTGCACGCAATCGTAATTTTATTATATTATTATTATTATACCATCATAGCAGAGTTTAGTACTGAGTTAATATAACATTGCAGCCGACTGTGGTCTACGGAAACTATTGTGTAGTAGGTATGTAGTGAAATAAGTCAGTTCCAGAATGGCCCTTGTTTTATTATCTTGCAATTAATGTGACGTGAGCCGTGAGGTGTACCTCCCGAGTGTGTTTCAGTTAATTTAGTATTATGAATGCACTACGGACTACGGTCGTGATGATGTGACGAACTGCATTATAACTTTATGTTGAATAATCATAATATTATTTGATGATGACATCGACGTACAACGAATGTACTAAATTCATGAAAAAAAAAAACACTGGGAAGTTACATGGGCAGTGAGATGTGCACTTGCTGCCCCTAAACGGTTTGAATAGATTTGTAAGAGCCAAATAGGTCCAAGTTGGGCCATTAAGGTCACTGTAATTGATGTGTTAGATTATTGTATATAGTCAAATTTGAATTCAATAATGATAAAGTATTGAATACGAAAATCGATTCGAAGTGGAGATGATTATTAATCTAAATTTCTAAGGATATTTTATAACATATATCTATTTTTATTAGTAATTATTAATAATAAATTAATCTTATTTTTGCCTACAGAAAATAATTGCATACTACATTGACAATTGTATTGTGTTTATTGAATAAATATCTACGTAGTAACGAAAAGCTTCATATCTCTTTGGACTTCAGAAATATTTTAGAGGTAAAAAAAGCATTAAAAACTGTTATTTTTCGTTTAATTATCTAATTTCGTTGTTATTTGAACTTGAAATGTCTATAAAACAGTTAAAACTATTATATTTTGTGTTTCATATTCACGCTTTAGCCATTAAAACGTACAACGCTATACGTTTTGAACTACAAAATAGATAGCAATAAGTATTCGTGATTTTGCCAAACTTTGAACTTCAAACGATTATAAAAAATTTGTGCCTATATATTTTTAGTATTAGTTATCTATTCGTAATAAGAACAATCTTGAATCACATTTTCATTTATAATCTTTTTAACTATGCCGAAACATTTCTATTGAAATTTAAAAAAATGTTACTATTATTTAAAACGATAATAGATTTATTATTAAGGCAACAATTAATTTATTCAAAGTATTATTATTATTATTAGTATTTATACAATTATTATTGTTTGGAGAAACGATCTAAACATAAATAAAATAGGTGATAGTAGGAAGGTATAATGTAATATTATACTATAGTACTACACTATAAATATTTAGTAGAATATTTAATATAATAATTAATAGTTAAGTAAGTAAGTATTCAACTCATATTTCAAAACTTTATTACGCGTATTAGTATTCTAATTACGAGTGAATTATAAGTTATTATGGCCATGTTAAAAAATTGTTGTTTAAAAAGTTTTTGAAAGGGATAGTTGGCGGGTGTCCATATCCCACTCTTAATGTACCATTTCCTATGGACATTATAATATTTAATCACATTGTATGCGACCCAAGTAGTAAAATATTACACCGGGTGATGATCCCATACGAATTTTATACGGTACGAATTTTATACGTCATATAAAATATAGAATTGCGTGTCACCCAGTATAACACGTCGGTATGCAATGTAGATTCGATTACGTCGACGCCACCGTTTCAGTGTTATAATATTTAAGACAACAACGTGGAAATTAAATAATAATTAGAGTATTAAAGTACGAGGCGCCGTCTCATATTCGTTGCAGACAGCTGCTCCCCGGCGCGGTGGTCCTATCTATATATAATAAATAAAACGTAAACACAATTACAATATTATCATGTAAATGCGAACGTTGTTTCCTATTGAAATTTCACATATATATATAATATACTACTATAATACTATATAATGCGTATACTGTGCTGGAGGGATAAGGATTAAGCTCGCGCGCAAGTATTGTATAATAATATAATATGTAGGTACCTAATAAGTATAGCCGTATAGGTAATAGGTACCTACGTTTGCGAACAGCATGATTAATATGTATGAAACCGAATGAACGACGTCAGAGATAAGTCAATTTATAATTTCATGCGCAAAACGTCTTTCCCATCTTAAACGCGCGTTTAATCCGATATATAGACATTTTGACGTGGGTATAGCAGCCAGCTGAACGTAGACATAGTGTCGTGTACCTTTAAAATATAAAACAATATTTGTATGTAGATGTGTGTGATGTATTGGTATATCGTACATATAGAATTACGTGAGCAATAGTTTTTCTTTTATAGATACGTATCATATATATGTGGGAGGAAAATTAATGTTTGCAGTTTTTACGGATACCAATACTTTTAGAGATTATGGAGCAAAGAATTGGCCTTTATTATAAGGATTTAGGAATACAAAATAAGAAAAATTATGGTATACATTAATCTAATATAAAAATAGGTTTAATTTGTTATAAATAATCTGTGTAATGTGTATAATGTACATTTATAATGAGCCTATTAAAATAGTTATTAAGTAGGTATATGAGCTATGAGGTTTGATGATGGTTTGGTTGTCTGATAATTAATTTAATCTCGCGAATGCTGGTTAAGAATATTAAAAAAAAAAAAATCACTTGTTTACAATCAACCATCTAAATATTAATGTGTATTAATTTAATTTACTAAAATAACTTGAAAATAAAACAAAGCTACAAAACATTATTTATTATGAGATAATGTTATATTATAAGTCGTATAATATACTACCTGATTACTATAATTAGTACCTAATTTACTAATAAGAAATGAGTGAAGGAAAATGCTGCCCGAGTTGAGAATTTAATAAGTATGATTTGTTTTTTGTGAAGGCATTATACTTATAATTCTATGCTGTAAAAAGTTTTATGTGAATGAGTGAATATTTGTAGGGGTTAACCGTTTAAGTTTGTACTCCTGTTAGCGAGGTTTAACATAAGTAAAAATATTAGTTTATATTATTTCGCTGTTATCTTTCGGTAAATAGTAATATATATTACCATAGATTTTATAATCAATGATATCACCTGTACCCAGGGTTTAACAGTATTAAAGATACAATTTTATCTTGTACCGTGATGCATAATAATTAAAAAGTATCAAGTAGTATATTAGATCATGATACATTTTATACTTGTATCATGCATCTTATTTCGTCAGAAAATACAAGATACTATAATTATTGTAAACATGTATACTGAATAGTATACATATACAATACGTACAAATTTATGATGTTTATTGACCTATTTTATTATTTAATATTTTTTACTATAAGTTTGTATGTATAGGTAGTATTGTGTGTACACGTTTAATAGTTAGTAAAATTCGATTGGAAATATAAAATTTGAAGTGTCGTGTTCATGTTCACTAAATGCATATATCATGGATCATGATACTTTTTTTGAGTATCATGCTCAATCCCGCCTAATCAGGGATAGCTAAATGTTTTGCTTAAAAGCTTCTATGAATATATTTTTTCATTGAAGATTGTCTCGCTTAATATTTTTTATTTTAAAGTTTTTACTTTTTAAAACTTGTATTAATAATAATAAACATTCTTTTTATAAAAATAGTTAAATTTAAAGTACCTATCTATTATATTATACACATTAGGGTTTTACATTAAATTTTTAAATAATTTCAAAATAAATTAATGTTAACTTTATTTTGACATATATACAGGTTCTATTGAAACGCGTCATCGTATATCGTTGGTTGGTAAATTATAATAAAATCTTAGGAAAAGTCGATGAATCCTAAACTGGAAGTCATTGAAAAATGTAGCTCAGGTTTTTTTAACGTTCATGTGAGAAAATATTATTTTACATAGACATGTTAATCAAAAATGTTTATGTAACTGACAACTGTATCTATTAAATTATATATAGCATCAAGTTCTAACAAAGAGAGATCGACTTTGAAAGCGACCATATAGCCACCTCTAATATATACAGGGTGATTCTTTTAAGTGGGTACACTAATTATCTCGAAAAGTATTGACTTTTTTCGAAATATATTTTTACATGGTTTCAAGTTGTTAAAAAACCAACCTTTTTATTAAAAAATTATATTTTTAAATATTTTTTATCCTTATAATTTTTTAAGTTTTTTACTTTTTTGAATGACAACATAGAATTTTAATTTTATATTCCAAAGCAGAATATTTTTCTAAGTATTTTGATTCATAAAAACCGAATTTAGGACGATTAGTTTATGAGTTATATGTATTTAAAGTTTAGAAAAGCGGAGTAGTGGACAAACACTTTACGGGGTAACCCCGTACCACTCCACTCTGTCAATCTAAACATTAAATACTTATAACTCAAAAACTACTAGCCCTAAATTCGATTTTTATGAATCAAAATACTTAGAAAAATATTCTGCTTTGGAATATGAAATTAAAACTCTATGTTGTCATTCAAAAAAGTAAAAACTTAAAAAATGATAAGGATAAAAAATATTTAAAAATATAATTTTTTAATTAAAACGTTGGTTTTTTAACAACTTGAAACCATGTAAAAAATATTTTGAAAAAAGTAAATACTTTTCGAGATAATTAGTGTACCCACTTAAAAGAATCACCTTGTATATAGCATAATATGCTCGTTAAAACCGACACGTCTCTTCTGGTTCTTTTTTCTTACCTACTCTTTTTTTGAATCGTGGCAGTATTGAAACTCGCGCAGATCCATACCTACATATTGTTGGATAGGCCAAGGCCGAATAAATATTCTGGAAAACTCTCAACTCGAAGCTTAGGGCGAAAAAAAATTGAACAAAATCGTGTCTCGATACATGATGATATAATAACACACACGCATATTATATCGCACACAAGAAAAATATTCCGATATTCTGTACACGTGTGAAAGGTAAGTCTCTACGTAAATCACTATAATATAATATGTAGTTGTACAACACTCGTACGTGTACCTATAGATTATGTATAGACTATATAGATTATACCCTAAAGTGAAATTATGCAGTATCTCCAAAAATCGAAAAAATAACTTTTTCGATTTCTTTATTGTTTTTAAACCATGAAACTTTTTTTCTTTCTCGTTTAAAGGATAAGATGACATTGATGTAGAATTAATACAGTGATACAAAAAGCATGCATAATTGTGTCGTTATAAAGCTATAAACCACTATGTCTATCTATACTTACTCAATTAATACATTACATAAATATTTCAAAAATATTATATTTTGATTAAAATGTATTCAATACAATAACTAAATAATCGTTATACCTAAATAACTTGACAATGGTCTTGCCGGTTACGCTTTTGCATCCAACAATAACACAACGAATTAGAAGTAGGACGTTAAATATTTAAGAATATAATATAAAAAGTACATTTTAATATTTTAATATTATTATTTAGACAAAAAAATAGTAATAAAATAGCTGAAAATAACTTTAAAAACTAAATCTTCATAATTCATATTTTCAATATGGATGATGGTTAAATTTTTGTGAGTTCAGGCGGAGTCTGTTAAACGGTACAGTGATGGTCGCCGCTTAATGTAATAATTTTGGTACGGGACATAACTGATAACATAATCCGATTGATAACACTAAACGAAAGTTGAAAAAATATTTAATAATAATGTTTAATAATAATAGGTACCTAGTGTTTATTTTAATATACACATCATAGTTATTGAAAATTTAATTATTTAATTTATTATTATTGATTACTAATTAAAGTACATATTATTTAGGTACACAAAATTTAAAATTGTTGAAGAAATAAAATAAAATGTAAATAAATATTAACTACTACTAACTATTGAACAATATAATTTTTTAATTGATGTCTATTTTATTTTACCGTTAAAAGATCATTGATACAATGTTCGTATATACATATATTTTAATTCAAAAAATTGGATAAGTGTTGTTGCCTTCCTCTTCGTAATACTCGTAGGGTCTCTCTCATTTCAAAAGAACTTAGGAGGTTTTTCGGTATCTGTTTGTGGCTTGAGCTCAATTTTTTTGTTTTCAATTTCTCCAGGTTTTGTTTGTGATAAAACATGTTACATATTGTACAATCTTCAGTAAAATTTGATGTATATAGTAGGTATATTTTCATCAATTTTCAACCAATTTTCTGATTATATTATGCGGCGTATTGATTACAGTAATAACTGGCATAATTTATACATATAAGTATTAAGTGTACATTCAGCCAGAAGTGTTCCCATTAATTTTTTAGAGAGTATACTATATTATCATCAAATATAAACATTTAATACACTAAAAATATTTTTCTTATGGTTTATAGAAGTAAAGCCAGTAAAGAGCATGTCAATAATATGGAAAAAATGTTTAACCAAATTTTTTATTCAGTCCCATAATATTACGTATATATCGTTAATCTTTACAAATATTGTATAATAATGGTATAATATCGATTATGATTGATAGCATACGCAGTATACCCATAATATTGAAAAAAAATCTTGAGAGTACCTATACGGCGTATATGTAGTATACCTACCCTATGGGAACACCCCTGCATTCAGCCCGTACTTATACTTTTCGATAAAAATAGACGATTGATAACATTAGCCGTGATCATAATAAGCGGTGACAACTGTTTATATTAATAATTTTCAATCAATAAAAATAAAATTGAATAAAGAATTTTATTTTTTAATTATTTCAAAATATTTCTTGTTGATAACAGAGTATGCTGTAATAAGACCAATCATTCCCACAAAAATAGCTGATATTAAACTTCAATTATCAACCTAAAACGAATAGCAATCTAGTTAATTATCTATTTATAATAAATGTGTGTGTGTTTTTACATTATCTATGGATGGGCCAGTCTATGAGTAAAATGTTCGGCTAGATTTATGGTCAATATACTGCACTTACCAAGAATGACACGAATCAAAAAATATATCATCGATGAAATCCGGTGAGGTTCTTATTCGGATCACCGTAATAACCAAGACCACTAGGTGAAACCGCCGACCCTATTGTTTGCGGTATTCGTGGTAAATGGTCGATCATGATATTATTTTCCATCGTTTTGAAAGCAGCGGTTGTTCAATATACTTGATCATACAATTTTTGCTTTTTTTTTTAGTTGTTCGTGTATCACGTCTGAAAATGCATAGAATAATATTATGTGTTGTGGAATGCGAAGGAATTCCGTCCACGAATTAAGATTTATTTTAACCAACTGTTTTTACAAGCTCCTGTCATTTTTTACTACTTGTATAATACTTTGTAATATAATACCTAATAATATGTATCATATTATAATAAAGATATATTATAGAGTGTGGAGAGTATTATGTAGTGTAAAAACGATGATTATAGTCCGCATACGGCCTGATGCGTCGTTTTCCGAAGAATCCAGCAAGTGGCAAGGTTAAATCTCACAAAGTCGCCCATATTAATCAATAGTTTATGACTCTTTATAGAAATATATACAAACTTTCGATTCGTTTATACCTGTTATAGTGTTAATATATCATAATGTTTGTCATTAAAAAAAAAATAATAACTTATCGTATTTACATATCATATTATTATTACCTATTTATAGTCCAAAGGAACAAGTCCAAGGAAAACTCTGGTAAAATTATCGTGCAACGAGTGTGATGATTTTTTTCTGTATAAAACACTATAACGTCAAGTATATGTAAATATCAAGTATCTATATATTTTTAATTACACAATTCGATAGTTATACAATTTATGCAGATATAATAATACAATGCTTTGACTTTCGATTACCTACATATCAACCCAAACGGCACGTGCACAAATCGTACCTGTATCATATATATATATATATACACACGAGTATATATATCTAGTATATGTATTGTATGTATTTGCAATTTGCAATCAACAATGGTATAAATGTATAATATATTCTATTTTGTGTCAATGACATTTACTATGTGTCGTAGCTATACATAATAATAGCAAACGGACGCTGACCTAAAAACGGATAGATCAACCCCTCCCCATAAGCTCACACGCCCGGGAAATGTCAACGCAGTGAGAGGGCTTTTCCCCTACATAATGCATGTTTTCAAGGAAAATAATGTTTGTTTTCCACATCCAATAATACGATTAAAAAGAGGTACTATATTATACTCTTGCAGTCTAGCTATATATACACCGACCCAGCGCCTGCCGCACCGCCACACCATTGGAAATAAACTATACGCCGAACCGTCGACAGCGCGACGCCGCTCCGGCGGCGTGTTTTCTGTAATGTTCAAGCGAGGGTATACATCGCGTGTATTATAAATAATATTATTATTTCGTCTGTTGTACTGCTGTCACTCATTGCGAAACGTTTCAAATATTAATTTCCGATTACGATTGGTTACCACTGTACGTGTATACATTACTTTAATGCCCCATATAAAATAGGCATGATGCATTATACAGGGCGTTTCACTTGAATATAATGCTGTAGGTATATTAAGCGTGAATGCAATGTACGATAATTTACTCATCAAAGACTTGAACATTGGAATTTGCGTAGGTGTACACTACGCATAACTTGATAATTACCTACCTACCTACGCATTTTTTAAAAACATTTCTTAATAATCATTATTTAAATGTAAAAATTCATTTGGTGTTTTTCAAATATATTATATATTTAATATAATAAATTAAAATCAACATAGTGCTCCGTTGATTTTCTATTATAGGTATTTCACACAATTTGTGGTATGGATAATACGTTGAGAGGAATCAAAACGGTTTTGTAAATTCTTATCGTAATGACACTGTGTTCCTTTGTTGGGATAAAATGATCATTTTTCGATCTAAAAACTAAAAGACCTTTATGACCCATCAATATTTTCGTGATCACGCAGTAGATATATAATATATTATAGCAATATAGTACCTACTACCTATATATCATTTATGTAACAAAAAATGGTGGGAATTATTATCAGTAGGTGGAAGGAGATAAAAAAAGGAAATAAATAGAAACGAAAACCACATATTCACTATTGTTATTGTATGTGAACGTGAACACATCATCTTTCGTAGGTAGTTACAGTAACAGTAATATATATGCGTAGAACTTTCACTATATCATTACGTAGGTAAGGTAATATATTATTATATCTTAACACATTTTATTTATGGTTTGTCTTAAATGCTTTTTTTTCACGGTTGACGTCGAAGATACATACCTTTAGTCTTTACATATATCTAAGTTCATTGTAAGAATAGGCAGTATTTTGAATTAATTTTGTATTTTAAATTACAAAACGCTGTAAAAAGTAATTTATAATACATACTCGTATATAATATATTCCAACATATGAATATATATTAATAAACATTAATGCCATACGAAATAATAATAATAAACGTTAATATACCTATATTTTCTAGTAGTTTATATTTAACATATATTTTCCAAATCAAACATCTACTTACATATTATAGTTAATGTTGTTCAATTAATTTTAGTTTTTTATTGATTTAGGGTAGGTTAGGTTTAAATAAGATTTTTTTACTTATATTTTTTTCAACAATTTGTATGATGTAAAATATTGGTATTTAAATATTAGTTTACATCACATTAAAATAAAATAATTGGTATTTAATATTAATTTTTAATTTTTTACTCAGAAAATGTTTTTTTATTTAGTTAAGTTAAGGTCATTATCAAAAGATAAATTAAATCTCATAATTTGTATTAAATATCTTATGTATGATAACACATCAAATATAATACCATTTTATGCAGTTCAGTGTACCTACTGGCTGTGGAAAGGACGCATTTGTTTTGTGCAATTTATTCATTTTCAATGTAAAGTAGAATCAAGCTTTCAGATTCCATATTTGAAAAAAAATATTGCTTATTTCTTAGACAGTCTATAACTTTCAGAATTTATTGTATGCGCAACAGATTTTTTTTGGCATTTGAATAATAAGCTTTAGATTATTTCTTAAACATATGGAATAATTATTTCTTGAAAATATAATATAATATAAGTGTATACTATACAAATGTATGCAGCTGAATCAGAACACAAATCAATAAAACTTTGTTTGGCACAATATCAATTAATTTCATGGCATAAAATTGAAGACATCTAAATTTAAAAAGTTGCACAGTCAAAATGTTCTGGTGTAGAAGATTTAGTTTAGTTAGGTATTAATATAAACGTTAAAATAAGTAATTTCCATTAGGTTATAGAGGACATTTTATTATAAATTTAAATATTTTCACAAACCCTTAAAATGGTGGCCCAGCAGTGTAATAATAGTAGAATCATTTTGTATTTTACTAAAAGTTATGGTTATTAGGGTTTTAACATCGCATGATTTTTAAGAGGCAGTAACGATTAAGTGTTCCATTTATACATCGAAATAAGTATTTTTTTCGTATTTAAAATCCAAAAAATGAAGTATTTTGCCCATGTAATCATACAATTGATACATGTACATGTATATGTATTATATATAGTAACATTGTTGTGTGTTTTATATTAATGTGAGTGTGTTCGCATGCGCCCGTTTACTTCATATACATATTAAAATACACAAGCTGCGACTTCGGGTACCAACCAACCACTTCCACAGAATCCCAAGGGACAACTAAATATGCGTTCATATTATATATATATAATATAACATCATGGTAGCGGCGGCGACGGCGGTTTAGTTGACCGAATCAATACTAGGTGTCGCTCCGGAGTCATTCGACTTTTAATCAATGAAAGCGAACGGGGCGACCCACAAAAAATAAAATACAAAACAAAACAATACAAAACCAAACTGAAACGAGGCAAAAATAAAACGGAACGTTCTCGCGGAAAAAATTACGTCCACAGTTCACATGATGCATTTCAATGCATTACTATGACACTGTGGCGTCAATAATTTTATCATAGTGTAATATTATCGTCGTCGTTGTCGTTGTAAATAATAATACGCGACTATTACGGTTATTTATAAATATCTAATTTATCCAAATCGACGTGCGTACATCCGGTTATTTTTTTTATCGTTCTTGCAATATTCCGCATTTAGTCGTGTCTACAAGGTGAGTACTCGATCGGTGTTATATTATTACCCACTGCTGTACGACAACAATAATAATAATAATAATAATAGTAATAATCTGGGGTCATATCGAACGCCGCTTTAGTGTACAGTTTAAAATCGCGTCGTCACGTCGACGTCATCCATTTTTAATATCGTAATATATATTATATTGTGTTTAGACGGACGGACGACGCGCGCAGAATCACCCCGTGTGATTTTATTGTGATTTTCGCCGGCGACCGTACCGCGTGCGAAAACCGCCTTTAATAGCGGCGGCGGCAACGACGACAACGACGACGCGACAGGACGAGATCAGAACTCAACGGTGGCACACTCTCATCGACAACACCCCGACAGACTGGCACCGCATATGATGTCCTCCGCCCGCAACTACGTGAAACATTCCGTTCGGTGAGTATAAAGATACATTTTTCCGATCACTTATACGGAATATGGGTCCAAAAACCAAAACCAAAATAAATGCGCCTATTTTTTCCCCCGTCATATTGGATTTGTTTATTATTAGGTGTACATGTCAAATTGTATAAAATATCAGTGCATGAATTTTCTTAAATTTTTCTATTTTCTTTTCTCTGTATTTTAAAATAAATGTGACCTTCAAAGTATTAATATTATTGGTCATGAACTCAAGGTATGGTTACTACAGATTATAGATTAGAATTTAAATTAATGTTTTATTTAATAATTTTTTAATCATATTAATTTTTAAATTGTATTTATCTTTATTCTTTAAATATAGCCTGTAAAATATGCAAAAATATACACTAAAAACTTTTGTTATTTCAATCACATAAAGTTATGCAATGAGTTTATAGCTTATTTAGCAGTAAAATCTAATGAGTAATACGTAAAAAAAAAAAAATATGGCAATGTAACAACGATCTAGACTTAATAATTACGAATAATTTAATAATTATATTTTTGTATTGTAATAAATGTTAATAATTTATCATCTTACGGACAATCGTTTTACTAAAGTAATTGATGATGAAGACGGAGGATACACTCGCGATTGTGCAGCGTGCCATGTAAAATGATGGTGGACTAAAAGTCCCATAATTCCAATTTATTTAGATCTTGTCTTTATTTCGCTATTCGAAGCTTAGTATTATGAATCATCTAGATGCCTACCCATAAAAGCTAGTCAATAAAATATGATATTCGAATATTCCACAGATTATTATCATATCCACCTGATAAATATCTTTTCTTAAATACCGGACCTATATCTTTTATACTGTGTAGTATGACTATTTTATGTTTGATTATTATGTTTTACCTTCAAACTTTTATGATAATTGTAACTATTAATACTACTACTACTACTATTACTAATAATAATAATAAATGATAATAACACGCCTGCTTGAGTACTTCACGTAGTGTCTAATGTGCAAATTTGCATAATATACAATCGTAAAGTACAAATTCAACTATAGGTATATTTTAATATTTTAATTTAAAAGTATTCAAATCTATTTTTGAATAAGTTATAAATATATATTTTACATAAAGTAGGAGGATAAAGTCAATAGACAAATCCCTATAAAATTTAGCATCAATGTTAAAAGCATATTTGACATTTTTTAGTAAGTATTTAATTTTTCAAGTTCCAAATTCCAAATATTAAAGTATAATTTTTAATAAAGTCTATACAAAATTTATAAAGTTAATTAAAAATATCAAACGATTGGCAAATAACTTATAATAATTATATATCGTCGTATAGCGTTAGTTTCAAAATTCAAATTTATTAAAAATTAAAAATTTAAGAATCTAATAAAAAAATTAACTAAAAAACATCTTCATAAAATTAATTTTGAATTTTCTAATTGCTATATTGTAATAAGGATAAATCTTATAATAAACAAGTATATAGTCTCTAGATTTAGATATAACTATACAATTATAAGTATTATATGAAAATTTAATACAAGGCATCTAATTTATTGTTACAATGGTAGTTAAAAAATATTAAAAATGCATAGCCACAAATTTTTTATAAGCATTTAAAGTTCGAATTTTGACAAAATATGTAAAAATGAAATTTCACAATTTTAATTCTATTTTTTAGTTATTTACCGTATAAATGGCAATAAAATTTTATTTTATAATGGGTTGAATAGCTTGAGAATTTAATACAAAATTGCTATATTATCAGTTGGAAAATATTAGAAATACATTGGTAGGTTTTTTATATATATATATAACCATTTACATGTTGAAAAAATGTATTAAATTGAAAATATACAAATTATTTGGTTAATACATCCTATACTGACAAAAATTACGATTGAACGGCGTCTTGGGTATGCTATTTAGCTACACTGCTGTTATGCGTTTATTTTACTTAGTATCACATTGTAATACGTATATAGTATTATTTTAGACACAAAATATAGGAACTATAAATTATCTAAAGAGTAATTAATTTATATACCTACTATATTCTATATTATTCTATATTATTTATAGATACTTACTCATTATAATACATCATAAATATTTATAGAATGATGTTAGATGAGAAATTTTTATTTACGTATTATTACGATGTATTGCTCATTATATTTTTATTTTTTTATGTTTTTTTTTTTTAAACAATCTATATATATATATATATATATATATATATACATATAATATTATAAACTATAGTATACATTATTTATTACTAGTTATACATTATATAATATCTTAATAAAATTAAAGAATATAAAACGGATAATCCATTAAGCATGCTCACCTCCTTTTCTTCTTTAATAATATAGTTAGGTAGGTATTCAAATTCTGATTTTTGGAATTTTTAAATATACTTAAAGTCCATATTTTTTAAGTATTGAGATTTTTTGTATTATTTAAGGAGTATTCTGAGATGTGTAATAAACTTCAGTTTTTCACACGAGAATCCTATTTTTTTACAATAAATTATTATTTAATTGGATATATTTTTTGAAAATTTTAATTGTGCCTAATACAAAATTCGAATGAGTACTGAATAGTTTTAATGATCAAAACACTCAAATCAAGATAGTTCTTATATTTTATCGTAAACCTTTTATTTTTAGAACACAAAGTTAAACAACTCAAAAATGAGTCATATGAATTTGATTCTTGGATGTTAAATTTTTCAGAAAAAGTATCCGTTGAAGAATTTGTAATTGAAAAGGTAGGTTCTTATTAAAAATTTTTTTGTCACAGAACATTACTTAAGTGCTATAAAAAATCTCAAGAATTTAAAAATATGGTCTTTAATAGTATTTTTAAAATATTCAAAAATTCAGAATTTGAATAATTACATTATTAAATAAGAAAAAGAGGCAAGTATCCTTGGGGAACCGCCCTGTATAATGTTGAGTGTGCTTAAGTGTCATGTACACGTTAGTGGTCGCTCTAATATCATAAATCGTAAATTTCAATTTGGCTTTTTTATAGTTTTATACATATAAATTTTAATTTCAATTTTTTTTCAGGATACAATAATGATAAGATCTGTTATAAATGGCTTTTACAAATAGGTATCATATAATATTATGAAATATCTAATATTTATGAATCATTATGCTGAAAAATATAAATAGTACGTTTGCATTTTTACATGAATGTAACATTTATTATAATGAAGTTAAAAATCTTAGGACTCATGTGTATTTTGGTATTAACTATACATTTTTTAAGCTAAGTAGTATATTTTTAATATTGTTTAAACATTTAATGAATAAATAGGCAACCGAAAAATATAAAATTACTAGCTGATCCCGTGCACTTTGTTGCCCGTTAAATGTACTAAATTTATATGACTCAAACTTTGTTCAATTCGTTATTTAATAATCGGTGTATGGATTTCAAAACTTATCTTAATTTTTCCGTTATCTGGAATAAAAATTCTGATTTGCAGAAGTATAATATTATCAGGTAGGCAATCTACCTGCGGTAGATCGCGGACTTGGTACTGTTTGTACGTAAGTTTATGATTTAACTCTAAAGTATTAAAGTTATTCCAAGTTTCCATTTTTACTTAATTCCACTAACGGTGAATTAATATAATCAATTAATACAAAATCCTTGATTATGCTAGCAGTATATTTTTATACATATAAATAGATAGCTGAATTACCCGACGTTGTCCAGGGAAAAATAACCCGGGAGGTATTCAACTATTTTATATAAAAAAAATGAGGATGAAAAAACTACTATTTTCTTATATTTTGTACCTTTTTTATTTATTAATTTATATATTATCTCTGTACATATTTCTATTAAGGTTATAATACTTCTTTGTAAACAATATTTATATTTTTGTTTTTGCTCATTTTTTGCTGGACAGATGGCGAAACAGTCATTTCATCATCACCTCGTCGTATTCCTCTAACCCGGTAACTTTCTCAAATTTTTCATGCCCTTCTCTGTGATGTCCTCTTTAATTTAAAAAAAAATTGCAAGACGATCCAATAAGTAGTTTCGAAGCCAAATCGTAACAAAGATTTCCTCTTTTGCTTGATTTCGGTTTTATATATATAGATGTAGATAAAATATACTACTCAGATCATACGATATACCTAATATATATATACTATATATAATAAGAGGCAATAAGTGATTACTTCTTGAAAATTAATTACAAACATGCATTTAGACATGTTTCGGTCTATTATAGTCTATTATTTTAGTAGGGTATACTAAAAAGTAAGTAGTTGATAAATTAATAAATTAATTATTTTAAATATGTTTTATAATTTATTTTAATCAATTGTCCTACATTTTCAATTCATGTGTCCTACTATTTATTGTTTTTCGTTATATTTGTAGAATAGTTTGATATTTCATTTACATATTCAATTTTCATATAGAATTACGAAAGGAGAACATTGCAGGGTACTTAATAACTTTAAATGGGTTTAATATAAGAAATCTTTCATTTTGATTTCAATATAATAAAATAAATTTAAATTGAAAGACAAACGTATATTTAAACTTTTAAAATATGAAATGCGAAAATATGATATTTCAAGTATAGATTAGTCTACCAAGGTTGCCTCTCATGGGATCAAATAGAAATTATCAAATCCATGATTTTATCCATTTTCAATTATTTATTAAACTGAATATTATTATTTGGGAGGAAAATTTAAGTTGAAGAAATAAGAAACGAATCTCTAATATTATAGTTAAGAATTTTCATATATCCAAAATCAATGTAATTAATATTTTCTTAGTACAACTTTTAAATTAGTAAATATTATATTATGTAGGTATGGGTTTATTTTAATCTAATTTATAAATTATCGGTTTACGTATAATGATGCATTTATAAAAAAATGTTTTACTGAATAATTTAAAGAAAAATGTATTAATTAATGGAATTTTAAATAAAATACATTTTTTGTGTAAGAGTTTTGCATATATTGTATAAAATATTATTCTACAATTTTCTAAATACTTTAACAATTCATTGTATTTTACATTTTAATTTAACATAGTATACAAACACTTTTTTTAAATATAATAACCACCGTTAACTATTTCTGTGTTCAAAAAAAAAATATTGATTGATTTATACAAGTATAAATTAAAAAAAATTTTAATTTTAGTTAGTATTTTAATACATTCGGACTTGGTTGACTTGAAGTTGAAGAGACTGGACAAAAAGTTCGAGTTATTCGAGGATAATACATTAAAAAGTTCGAGGTATCTTTAAAAAGTTTGACTGTATTTTTAATTAATTATTTGCTTGGAGTATATTAGTTATTAGTTATTATTTATTAGAACGAATTACATTATTTAAATTTAAATATTTGTGCCTAAACCTGCTAACTAAATTTAAATAATAATAATTTTTTTTCAAGTAAATGAAGATTGTTCTAGTTATCTAGTTTTCGCTATCAGTAAAATGTTGTAGACATTTAAAATCATTTAAAATATTATTAATTATTTAAATATATGCCGTCGATTAACTGGCAAAATCTGACATAGTTATTAAATTCATGCAAATTAGTTTATAAGGGATCTCACCCAAAGTAATCTTTATCATAATCCATGCCCCATGACATGTGTTGGTGATACATAATGATACCTATACGTATTACACAATATCTCCATATTCATGTCTGTTTAATTTATGGTGTCACTTCCATTTTTTATGCCTTTTTGACAGTCAATAATCAACAGGATAACCGCATTACAGCTATGAAATTTAGATGTTTTGGATAATTCAAATTTTATAATCTTACACTAATCATTACAGGATTGTAGTATTACAAGTGTGAAAACGTTAATTGATGACCGCTTGTTCATACATCACCTTTTATTTATTAATTTAATTCTTAGTAGCGCTGTGAGTGCTGATAAGTAGTCCGTGTTTAGGTATAAATTATCAAACAACATTAAATTGATTAGAGGATATTTTTTCTAAGTTTTAACATTATTTAAGATTGTTTTCATTCATAATAACTCGTTAAAACATTAGTTAATAACATATGAGTCTAATAAAATTGCCTGAAAATTTTAATCATGATAATACATAGCAATACATAATAAATCACACGATAAATGGTGAATATTGATAGATATATAACGGTTAAGTGAGGTATTGTCTACTATAAGAGCTAACGAGTCTTTATATTGAGTTATGATGGATATTATCTTGAACTTTTCAAACGTTACATTTTAATTTGCTTTCAGGCATTTTGGCGAACCAATTAAAATTAACAAGTGTCTTGTGTAATGGAAAAATGATGCTTGGGGGATGGGGTCGAAGTCCTGGGAGCAGTGGATCCGTCCCGCCGTCAGGACAACGTACCGGTCACCGACTATTGCCATTGCCGTTCAACAGAACTGGAGGCGGCAATGGAAGCGGCGGAAGCGGTGGTAGAGCGGCCGAAGCTGAAGATGTCATGGGGCATTATGGACGAACTAAGGGCGGAGTAAATAAAATAAGAACTGGATTGTATTATTCTCCACCCGGTACATCTTATACCATACTCGAAAAGCCTCCAGCAGCCTCACCACCACCTCCGCCACCAAGAGCAACATATCTACGAGAGTCGTCAGCTGGCGTATCTGGACCAAATCACCCAGGTAATTATTAATGTTAGTAGATTTATACATTTTTGATTCTAAAATTAAATTAAGAAAACTATATATAACCTTAAACTATGTATTTTCGTTTGTAAAAAACTTTTGTTGTACCATTAAGATCGTCTTATATTTATTAATTTCAAATTTAATATGAAAAATACTTTGGATTAAAATTTGAAAAATTCTTGATTGTTTTTTAAAATTATATAACAAAACGTATCGACATTTTAGTTGATATAATACGTCAACTTTGCATGTTTGAAAATAATTTGAAGGAAATATAGCTTATACATATTTGACTGCTGTAGATTAGACGCATTTGCTTTGAATCGCATGCCAAACATTTTTAAAATGATTACATTATTTTTAATATATCTGTAATGATGCAAAAATTTAATAAAAATATTTTATTTATTATTTAATACTCAGATCATGCTGATCATAGATCTAACATATATAGTATATACCTACTGTATAATTGCATGAATACAAAAATACAAATTATGATTGTATTGTCACAACAAGGGTCTATAGTATACCTTTTAAGTTTTATATTTATTCTTCTTAATTTAGTACTTCTAAGATTAAATTATTATAAATTATGCTCCTAAACGTTTGGACTATTATTTATATTAAATATATTGTTGTTCCTAATGTGATGTGTACATATTATCAAAGATAATACCAGTAATGTAAATTAAATATAGCTTAGCAGTATTATCACATAACAAATTTACCCAAAGTTACTATACAGAATATGACAATACAAGTAGTGCAGTTTTGAAAGTATTTTTTTTAAAAATGACACAACTTATAGAAATGAGGTTTATTTAATTTTTTTTCAGTACATCATGCCGTTTTATATGTGTTAAGTTTTAAAAATGACATCAAAATGATGATGGCGGCCAGCAGCGATACATATTGATGAAGGCAATTTAAGTTTTCGGTCGCATTTTGACACATTTCGACTGGTATAGCACCGATTCCCTCCCGATTTCGCTCCTTGAGTTCTTCCAAGG
Organism: Diuraphis noxia; assembly: GCF_037042655.1. NCBI lineage: Eukaryota > Metazoa > Arthropoda > Insecta > Hemiptera > Aphididae > Diuraphis > Diuraphis noxia. Next base: position 60,049,556 of record NW_028301711.1, read on the forward strand.
CAAGAGGCTGATTTTAGATTCTGAACGAAGTGATGAATGTATTGATTTTACAATGATGTGTGTTTTTTTTTTTGTGTGTCTGTGTACAGCATAACTAGTCGAAATAATGCTTCGATTTCAAACTTTGGGGGTGGTTTCCGATGTAAAATTGAAGATCCTTGTTGCATTATAAAGGTCAAAAGTAAACATTTTCCAACAGTTTTCAAAAAAATCGAGAAAAACAAAAAAAAAATGACAGAAAAACGGGAATTTTTACGCAAAACCCGTTTTCGACCAAATCGATATTTTTATATGGTTGTTATTCAAAAACTGATCACTGTAAATACTTGAAATTTTCACCAAATGTTAATGTTAGTGATATCTATATACAGTTTAATTTTCAAACATTTTCGACTTTTTTTGAGTTATTTATAGACCACTGAAATTTTCGATTTTTTTTTTGAAATGTCGGTAAAAAAAAATGTTGGACGACCAAAATACTTGAAAATTGAATACAAAGTTCCTCATAAGTTATTATTATAGTGATTAAAAAATTATAAGAATACATAGGCACAATTTTTTTTTATTAGTATTTGAAGTTCAAATATTGACTTATACGTACAAATTAAGGCAATTTTCAAATTATCTTAGATCGAAATTCATAAAAGTTTTTCTTTTTAATTCTAAGACTTGAGAATTTAATACAAGGCTCATAATATATTTTTACAATAGCAGTTGAAAAATAAAATAAATGTTTAGCCACAATTTTTTTTTTTACATGTATTCAAATTTTAATTTTGACAACATACGTAAAAATCACAAAAATTCGTAAATTATTTTATCCTAGAAATTCATAAAAAATTTTCCTTTTATACCTAAGATTTGAAAATTTAATACAAGGCTCCTTACAAGTTTTTCAATCTTTATCACAAAAAAAATGTCCACCGGAAATTCAAATTAAATTTTTATTAGTATTTGAATTTCAAATATTGACAAAAATTCGTCAAAACCATGAATATTTGCAAATTATTTTGTTCTTCAAAATTCATTATATTGTTTGTATTTATATCTAAGGTTATACAATTTAACACCAAGTTTTCCATAAGTTTTGCTTCAAATAGCTATAGAGAAAATTTGAAGCGTCCTTATAGGAAAAATTTTTTGAGCGTTTGAGTTTTAAATTTTTATGAAATCGCGTAATGATAACGATTTATCCTCAAACCAGGCATATGTATATCTATGATAATATAAGGTATTATGAATTATGATAACTACATGATAACTACACTAATTGATTAACCATGGCTTATGCAAAATGCGTCTTAATTGAAAAATAAAATATTTATTTCAAAATAGAATATATGACAATATTAAAATATAATATATCCTAGACTGACAAATCAACTCCGTTCAGAATCGTTTTTCGTATACAATAATACCTATCATTGCATTCAAATTTAATCCCATCCATTACAGTAACCTACTGTACTGCAGAGCGACATCCACGACTTACCCGCTTTAAAAAAAATCTTTTCCTTCAGGTTGCTACAAAAATGCTATACCAGTCGAAATGTGTCAAAATGTGGCCGAAAACTTCAGAAATCGCCTTCATCAATGTGTCGTTGCTGGCAGTCATCATCTTTCAGATGTCATTTTTAGAACTTAATAAATATAAAATGGGCATAATGTACTAAAAATTAAATAAACTTAATTTTTATAAGTTGCGTCTTTTTTCTTAAATAGCTTTCTAAACTGCGCTACCTATTTTACTACACCCTGTGGCCTGTGCTCATAAGCGTGCGCACGGGGGAGGCAGGGGAGGCGGTTGCCTCCCCTGCGAGATTTTCCTCTACACCAAAATATAATATTATACCTACCAATTGGGGAAAATCGGGTGGGGGGATTGGAGTCTGGACCTCCTTAGCTAAAGTATTGCCTCCCCTGCCAAGAATACCTACGCACGCTTATGCCTGTGCTTATATACTAAGTTATGGCTATGGTATTCAATTACTATATATTAAATTAATTTAAATTTATAATTCTTTTGCACAATAAGATTTAAAAGTAACTGAATTCTTGTAGGTACATATAACTGAAATACGTTTGTAACTCAAAAGTTACATTAGTACTAAGTAATAATATATTTAGATATATATTTTCAAAGCTATTTTTGTTTAAATTTCTTTTAAAATTCATTGTGATTAATAAATAATTATGATACTTCTATATAAACATAAGATTATAATGAAAACGGGGTTAGCGTTTTATTCAATAATACGATTTTAATTATGGTGTGCCAGGTTTTATATCTGTCATGTAAATATATTTAATTATAAATAAATTGATATCAGAGATTGTGGGAGAATACCGTTTGCGTAATTTGAAACTGTTATAAAGTAGGTACGCATATGAACAAAATAGTTTCGGTTGATAAATTATAATTATTTGAAAAATTTGAAAATTTTGACCATCGCAGACAAAGTGTGAGTCGAATAATATAAGTATACTAATATAAAACCGAATATTTTATAATTTAGATATCGCCCAGACAACGATAATACATTTTATAATATTTATATTACATATAGTCACAAGTAACTATATCAATTATGTCTATTCTGGCGAAATGATGTTGTAGACGGGTCCTTAATTCTTAGTTTTAGGAAAATTTGATTTATGAGTAATTTAATTTGTTATAAACTACGTAATATGAATAATAATAGTAGGCACTCCGCAAGTTACGCTGAAATTAACATTGAATATTCGTCCTTGATTTCCGAGGGTAGTAAAAAGACAATCCTAAGAAGCTCATCTTTAGTTATACTATATTTTGAATCTGAATTTGAGTTATTTAATTGATTTTTATTATTTTATTTTATTAATATTATTTTAGAAGATAATTTAATAAGTTTTCCCCACATATTTTCAAAAATGTCCATTTATTTAATTATTTTGACTGTGGAATAATCATATGTCATAAGGATATTGTAATTTTTAAAACGGCATGTAAGCAGTAGTAGTAGCGGTTCCAGAAACATGATTAGGAAAGAAGACCATTATGAATCAAATCAAAGAAATACATCATAATTCTTGAATGAAACTAGTTTTGAATAGTTTATAATCATTTCTTAAATTTTGCGGTTGAAATAATAACGTTCAATCAAATTTATTATTCGTATTTTTAAATAATGTTAAGAGTATGTCAGAGCTTTTTTTATTCTCTCTCCGACCCATCCGCAACATGACTAATTTTACGTTCAAAATAATGATCATATTAATAATCATAATAATTTATAAAATTATAATGAAATGACCTCTTATACAATTTAAAGGTAAGACATTTGTCTGGGACATCTCATAGACTCTTTAGTCTTTATTATATTTTAATTTTAAAGTGAGTTTTGAATATTTAAATATTGTAAATTAATTGTTTGTATACCTTAAAATTCTCAGACTTGCATTAATATTAAAATTTAAAATATAATAAAAATCCTATTAGAATATGAGATACCCCTGTCCCCTGATAATAATCTCACTTTTAAATTTTATAAGAGGTCATTTCTCTTAAGTTTTGTAAATTATTTTAGTTGTAATTATTAATGTGTACTTAAAATTGCCAGATGGAGAAAAAAGTTCACTCACATCCTCCTAATGTAACTATATAGTATAGTTGTATCTTTTAATTAACTTAGATTAAAATACCTTCATGGCTTCATAAGTACATATCTATATGATTGTATTGTATCTTGCATTTTATATTAAAAATAAATAAAATTTGAGGTAGGTAACTTTATTTTTCAAAATAACATACAACTTGTATTTAGATACAATTTATCGAAGTAACTAGGTACTTATTGTAACTTGTATCTAGTTAAATTATATAATACAACTTGCTTAGGCATACATTTGGTTAATAACCTAAGGGTAGGGGTAAAACTATCAATTAACATGTTTTAACATAATTTATTAGGTATCATAGTTACACTAGAAGCTAAAAAATAAAAAACATAATTTACTTACGTGATTAAGTCAAAAAATCCTAGGGAAAAGACTTTCGGAGTTTTCAGGAAGTTTAAGTGTAAGCCCTCCAAATTTACGCCAATGGCAACTTTCCCGGACATGATTCACAGCTCAATGAAATATTATGAAAATTAAAATGATATTACATTTTTTTTCAAAGTGTTGATTCTTTACATACACACTTAGTTATAAGACCAAACTATTCAATTGAAATTAATCAGTGAAATATCAGTATTTAGAAGTAGGTATATTAAATATAAATTGATATTTATAGTACGCACTATTTTAAACTGCTAAAATATTTTATATTTTTATTTAGATTAGTATTTTATATACCAGTTAAGCTTAAGACTGTCGTCTTAAGATAGCTTCCACGGAACCATAATATAGAAACATTGCTTTGCTGTTAGAATTAGATAGTGGCATGGAGAATGACTGTTTAGTTTGTGTACTGTAATGATAGCAAAAAAAATTTATATAAATAAAATAACCAGTAATAATGATCAATAATCAATAATTTTAATTATCTTAGGACTTAGACAATGGTTACATATACTTAAATAGAAGTAATTTATTGGTAATATTTGTTGATTTACTAAGTTGACATACGCAGATAAACGCATATTATTTGAAATTTAGTAACCGCTGCTATTTAACTCGCTTTTGAATATGCAAAATATTTAAGTTCATTAACGGAATGAGCCAACAAGGCAAAAGTCCAAAAATAAAATAATAAACATTGTAATAAAAAAATTACTAATAAATATTCATTATTAGGTATATATTTATTTATTTAGGTTTTTCAATTATATATGTTGTCATTAATAAAGTAAAAAAAAGAACATTAAAATTAATACTTAATGATAATAATATATTTTTACTTTTCAAAAATGCATTGTTTCGTTTTCGTAATGACTTCTAATTAAGTAGGTAGGAAAAATTATATTTTCGAAAACTTAAATACTTTTCAATGTGATGATTCGAAGAAAGTATAACTTAATTGCCTAGTATTAAACGTCAAAATGTATGAAATAAAATTGAAGAAAATTGACCAAAAACTGTACAAATATGTTCTTAACAATAGTTATTTACGCTATTAACCAATGTAGTGAGTCCAAACGATGAATTGTTTCTTATGTATTAGTATATTTGCAAATCAAAATCAGTCTATTTGAGTCCAATAGACGAATGATTCAATTAACCATGTGTCCAATAGGTTAAAATTATACATTTCAAGTTTAAAAACAAAGTTTAAATTAATCTAGTATTTAAAAATTAAACATTATTGATTACTAAATTGGTTTGTATATATTATATTTATTTAAATTCTACATTGGAGTTAACTCAAAAATAATATAGTATATGATATATTGCTTTTTTACATATAGTTAATATTGTAATTGTTAAGTGTTGTTACCTAATTGTTCTGTCCTGAAAATGTACACCACGCATTTGTTTTTCACACAGGCACTGGTAGCAATAGTAATCGTTCTAATAATGCCGGTTCGCGTGGAAGTTCTGGAAAAAAGAGGCCTATTTCTCCAGAACAAGTTCTTAAAATGTTTGCAGCACCAAATTACAACGCATCTTCTTCGTATCACGTGTCTAGCGCTAAACCACAATCACCTCCACCTCATGGTTCAAACGCCTCGCAACCACACAACAATACATCATCTACAATACATAATGATAATCTTACAGTACGTACGATATCGATGTCAAGGCCAAATGCGACGTCAGGAAGCCCGTCCAATCAAGGATTTGGTATTTGTGTTAAAGGTGGAGCTGATGAATCAAGTAAGTCAAATTATTTTTAAGTTATTGATTTTTTTCTTTAAAAATAGTGAATCAGGAGTTTAAGAGGATGCTACACCCTGCATGTATTGTCTTCGTCTTAAAAATATACAACGTAGCAAAAATTATTTTACGCGGGATAGAACCACTCAGGGTATAGTGATAGTTAAGACTCCAAATTTATGTATGTACAATACATGTATAGATGCGAAAATTGAGAACATTATCTGTAAAATATCTTTTTTATTGTTTAAATAGGTATCACTTTTACGAAAAAAGTTTTTATTGTTTCAAAATCCATTACTTTTGAGTTTTTCTGGAATAACTTTTTTTATGACAGCGTAATTCGTATGCGTATACTTAGGAAAATTATTTTGAACTATTGTAGCAATGAAAATAACACATATATTATTTTCAGTAGTTTTTGAATTTTTAAATTCTGAGCAATGTGATGAATTTTTTTATTTTATTTATAATTTTATAAATTCGGTTTATCAATGATATGTGTGTATTTTTCTATATCAGATGTCACCATTACATTTAATAAAATGCTTTAATCTTCAATATTGAGGATATTTTCTGTTAGAAAATTAGAATTATAGATGGTGTGTTAGGTACGAGAGGAACAAAAATTAAAACCACTATGACAAAAATACTATTTTAAAATGTAATTATTTCTGGATAGTATAAAAATAAATATTTGGAAAAAATGTCCAATCTTTACATTTCTAAATTGCATAAACCAGGACTTGCTTTGATTGTACCATGTTGAAATAATGTTTGCCATTAACATCATAAATATTCGTATTGTAATATAATTATATCATATTTTATTGTTACCAGCTTATAAAGTATTACCTACTGAGCAGTTCATGAACATGGTGTGAATATGTCTGTAGCATAAATAGCTTAAAATTAATTAAAATATTCAGAAAATTGTATGTGCAGTTTCTACGGCTAATATTATTTTTCAATCGCTTATTGAATCGCATTAAATTATTTTTAAATTCCGGTAAATAAAAACTAATCGGTACCTAATTTGGCATTGCATTTTAAAATTTAGACGTTAAAGTTATAAATGTTGTGAATTAAAAATAAAATTTATATTGTTTATTATTTTGACATAAATACTTGAATTTCAAATGTTCACTTTTAAACAAATTGTAATTGTATTTTTAATACTATTTCAATTGAGGTAAGAACACTAAGAACATACCTATGAGAAACCCTAAAATGACGATTTATTCTCAAACGGTTTTTGATATTATGATTATGTAATTCATCACATGAAACATATAACTTAATTATCATTTTCAACACAATATAACATTTTTAAAATATCTTGACTAATTTTAAACTATTGATAGACATTTGACATTTTAAGTGGCGATAAAAATGTTTATGTTGAGTTGAATTACTCAAAAATTGAATACAAAGTCTCTCATAAGTTTTTCTTACAGTACCTAACTGAAAAAAAAATCAAAAATTCAACGGCACAATTTTTATAATATTTTGAAGTTAAAATGTTGACAAAATTCATAAAAATAACGATGGTTTTCTAATTATTTTGTTGATGAAAATATGTAAAATTTTCAGTTTTAATAGTTAAGGTTAAAAAATTAAAATATGTAAAATAATGTTTCTCATAAGTTGTTTCAAACCTAAGAGTTTCAAAAATACGTGCAAGTACAATTTTTTCAATACGTTTTCAAATTCAAATATTTTTAATATTTTTTATTTAAACAAAAAATAACGATAGTTATTATGATAAATTCAAAAATATTATTCATAAGCCGTAAGGGGTAAAAACTTTCGCCACTCCGTACATTACTATCTACTACACACAAGTATAATTTAAAAATGTCTACATTAATATTAAACAGTTTATATCACCATGCTATGCTACGGTATGATTAAATTAATTATGTACTTATATTATTTTATATAAAAAATATTTTAACTCTACAGTATACAATGTATGTGATTTTTTTAGCAAAAATTAGTTTAATCTATTATACAACTTATAGTAATATAATTTAATTTGTTAAAAAATAGCTAGCTGATATAGTGATATTATTTCAATGTTAATAAAATTTAGCTTATTTAAGTATTTTTATATTATGATTTTTAACTATTTATACCACATATTATTAACCTATCAATTTGCTTAATTCTACGGTACTTCAGTTTTGACTTATAATCATAAATTAATAAAAATATTATATAATATGATTGTTTTGGAAAAATTAGTTCAACTTGCCAAACTTCTAATAGAAAAACTAATTATTATGAAATAATAATAAAGATTAAGGAATATATCCATTAAAATATCTTAAGAAATAGATCTAGTGCATATTCTCCAAGAATCGTTTCGGATGCAATGATTTATATTTAAAGTCAAATTTAATACCAGTACAGAACTAAGTAGGCTTGTTAATCAAAATAGTTAAGTTGAGCTAATTAAGAATTTTAAATTAAATATTAAAAGATAACTTGCAGCTATGAATATTTAATTTTAAACCTTAAAGTTAATATAGATGTAAATATTGGCTTACTCAGTTAAAAGAAGTTATTTTTTTTATAAATACTACAATATCGATTGTGCAACATTCAAAAATAACAAATTATTTTGTTGAAAATTCAGCTTACTATTTCATAATTCTTATTAATGAAGATATATTCTCTTATATCACTGTCGTGGTGTAAGAAAATCATTTGTCTATATTTATATTCTAATTTATTGTCTATATTTTCGATAAATATTCATTTTTATAAAATAAAAATAATTTTACTTTTATTTGTTAATAGCGTGATTAACAACAATGTTAATATTAACAGCATTTATAGTTTTGTAGAAGCACAGCTTTAACTTAACATCAACTAACTAAAAAATATAAATTATTTTATGGATAATATTAATCTAGTTAGGAAATTATTAAAGTAGATAATTAAATATCAACTAATCTATAAGTACTGTACAACAAAGTAACATCCTCGGTTTTTTGTATTTCTGTAATTTACAGTGCTTGTGAGACTATAACAATGCTTTAAACGGTTTAAACCTATACAAAGATTTCAGATTCTAAAATTTAAAATTCTTTAGGAATTTCGGTCATAGTTATAGCATATTATGTGATACATATTAAATAATTATTAATATATTTTATTCCTCGATGTGTCCATGATGGTTACGAGTATGTTAATTTCTTAGACGATCTTTTATTTTTTTGGTTTATTATGAAGAAAGAAAATATTTAAGATTTACCTTAATTTTATCTAGATTTCATATATTTCATGTGGCCTTTGTCTTTTTTATAAATGAGTATTTTTATGAAGATATCTTGTTAAACGTTATAAAATTAAAATATGCCATTGCTGAAAAACTGTTTGTACTAGATCTTTTTTTTTTTTTTTTATTGATCAAATAAAAACTCGGCAACTACATGGCCATTAGTTACAGTTGTGGTATGTTTACATGGTTTAAGATTTTTACAACATTTTTTTTTTTTTAAAGGGGATTACAATATTAAAGATAAGTTATAACAGTATGGTTTCTAAGTATTTATATAAGAAAGAAAAAAACAAATGTGAATCATTAAATTAAATTGTAAAGACCTGTTGACTTCAAAAAAAGGATCATCTTATTGTTCTCCACAGCATTGGGTCCCAATGCGATGTCGAGGGTCGTGTCCAATCCGGTGTTTTGACGTTCTTGCTGGTATTTTAGGCATTCTGTTATTATGTGTTTCACTGATATTTGGACACCACATACTTCGCATAATGGTGGTTCTTCCTTAGCCATTAGGTGCCCGTGTGTAAGTCGCGTGTGTCCTATTCTCAATCTGTTGAGTACCGATTCTTCTTTTCTGTTTAAAGAGCTGTTTAACCACCTAAATGTACTGCTTTTGATTCTGTTAAGCTTGGTGTTTTGTTGTTTCCAAGTATTGAGCCATCTGGTGTTAGTTATGTCATTTATGTATTTTTTGAGATCGTTGTAGGTGGATCCAAGAATAATTTTACATACGGAGCTTGTGACTGCGAGCTTAGCGTGTTTATCAGCTAGTTCATTTCCTTCGATGCCGATGTGCCCGGGGACCCACATGAGAGTGATTTGTTTGTTTTTATGCAAGGCTTCATTTAATTTGTTCAGTATTTTTGTCGCTATTTCGCCGGGTTTGAACTGGTTTTTTATGCTATTAAGGGCACCCAAGGAGTCACTGAATATTATGTGGTTGGGGTGTTCATCATCTAAGGTTATTTTGATTGCCTCAAGTATCGCTATTGCCTCGGCCGTATATATGGAGCAGGTGTTCGGTAGCTTCAATGTTACGTTTTGGTTCCTTAGTATTATTGAAATTCCTACTTGGTCTTGTGTCTTGGATGCGTCCGTGTAAACTTCTTGATAATCTCGGTAATTTTCTAATATGCTTTGAAAGTGTCTTCTGTAAATTTCTGGTGGAGTTTGTTGTTTTAGAAAGGAGCTGAGTTCCGTATTTATGTCGAAAGAGGAAGTCCATGCGGGTTGGGGACAATTGTTCTCTCGTCATTGATTGATCCATAATAATGCCGTTTTTCCCTAGTATACTAGATCTTATCATTCATCCTCTATACATATAGTTTGGTACCACAAATCTGTAATTCTCAATTTTTAGACCTACAAGAATTTCCAATCATATGTTTTGTATAAATTCCACCTATTCTCAGATTTTTTCTATACATTATGTCTCCTCCAGAAAATGTATAGATGTATTAATTTCGTGCAAACATGAGCACGGGTGATTCCCACCTGCTATTTTAATAATTATTAATCTTTCTATCATGTACTTATCACTTGTAAAAACAAAAAAATAGTATGTGGTATGTTATCAGAGATTTATGACTGCCCCCCTGATTATTATTCCTGTGGTCGCCCTTGCGTGCAAATGAACGAAAATGCGTTACTACAACGAACGCACGTTGCTAACAGCTAATTTCAGAAATTACTTTACTGATTTAAGCTATTCAATAGATTCTTCGAAACTAGCAAAGTAATTTTAGCTTTTTTTAAATCTCTATTTACTGCTATTAGAAATGGCAAATATACAATATTAAAAATGTTTACATAGTCTTATACAAATTATTGATAATATTTTATTAATTGTACATTATTTCTTCATTTAAGTGCTTAAGTAATGTTGAATACTCTCGTATATTGATATACGGCAAGATATTAAATAGGTAAAAATAAATTTATAAACTTATAAATATAGCAATAGTCATTTAACTGAAAACCTTGATCGACATATCTTTATTTCTTTTAATTTTAAGTACAGGAAATTACCTTTTTTAGGTTTAGTCCTATTATTTTTTACAAAAAAAAACCCTATTTTATGCTGAAGTTGTTCTCTATAATAAGCATTCATCTACGTTTGATATTTTACCATACTATAATACATTAACACTCAAGTAATTAATAATAGACAATATAGTTAAGGAAAATAGAAATGGTTATTATATTGTTGTTTCATTGTGATGGTTAGTCGAATTCCATAATATATTATATATTCATATTTAAATTTTAATGATTTTAACTATCTTAATAAATTAATTTGTTGTACATATTCTTATTTAAATAGATGTTGGGGTGTATATATCACGGGTAGAAGAAGGAAGTATAGCCGAGAGTGTTGGTCTTAAGCCTGGAGATTCTATCTTAGAAGTAAATGGCAGACCATTTTCAACTATATCACACGAAGAAGCATTAAAAGTACGACGACTCCGGACTACCGACAAATGTTTTCCTTAATTCTTTTTTTATTTTATTTAGATTTTTAAGTCATATCGTCAAATTACAATGACAGTAAAATGTCCATCACCACCTCAATCAATGCCTACCATGCACAAAAAGGACGACGATGAGAACACTAATCAAGACGATGCCTGGAGATTGTCCAGAACGTATTCGTGGATTAATCGTAAGGGTCAACCAGTCTCACCTCCTTTAGAATATGCCAAACCCATTTCTCCTTATTCAAAATGGTCCTATACTCGATCTTCTAAAGATAAAATAAGAAAAGTAAGCATATAAAAATAATTATATGAGTTTATAATTGATTTATAACTTAATTTTTATAACGAAAACGTTTTAAGGTTGAATTGGTGATTGAACCTGGACAAAGTCTTGGTTTGATGATTAGGGGCGGAACTGAATATAATTTAGGTATTTTTATCACTGGTATTGATAAAGACTCTGTTGCAGATCGATCTGGTCTTATGGTAATAAATAAATTGCTTTCAAACAAAAGTATATTATTCTAATTTACTTTGAAATATTTTTTTAGATTGGTGATCAAATTTTAGAAGTAAATGGTCAATCATTTTTGAATTTGTCACACGATGAAGCAGTAAATCAATTAAAATTTCAAAAGCAAATGACACTTACTGTTAGAGACGTAGGTAAAGTTCCTCATTCTTGCACAACATACAATCCAGAAACAAATTGGAACCATTCTATGGACAAGTAAGATCATTTTTGTAACGTTAAATATGTTTTTAATTAAATATTCACATAATTTATAAACTTCTTAGGTAATTTGTGTAGTTTTAAATTTTTTTAATGTATTTTAGGAAAAAACTTTTATCATACTTCTTCATATAAAAGCTTCAATTAATAGTAAATAGATGGCTATTATAATGTTTAACTAGACATATTGAATTAGTTGAAAAAAATTCGTAATACTTGTTAGTTACCACATTTTAACAATAGATATTTCTAACTTTAATTTTAGTTTGTAATGAGTTTATAGTAGGTCTAAAATATCTTAAATATTATAGAAATTATAATATGTTGACATTATATAATTTTTAACGATTCATATATATATATATTATACATACATATATGCATAATTTAAATTATATTTAAACATAACTATTAACTATGGTAAGTATCGTATTATTTCAGAAAAATAATTTGGCTGTTGAAGTGTTGAATAATCTAAAATATTAAATTTATAACATACATAAATCTTAATTTTTTTAAATTATTACCTAGTAATTACAGATTTCTCGATGTTAAATGATAAAAAAAACTATACATTTCTGTTAGGAAATCAAATTCAGCTATCAGCCTATTAATCAATTTGCATAAATAATATAATTAAATAAAAGTATCTCCATTTAAATTTTTACATTTGTTTAAGAATACTTTTATTAAATTGTATTGCACCAAATGAAAAATATTAAAATAAATGACAACTCAAAATAATAATAAACAAATGACCGATACTACCTAGTTTAATCTGATTTAAACAAAAAAATGAACAACTAAGTAAAATAAGTAAAAACTAAAAAGTTATTAATGCTATGTACCTATTTTAGTATTATACCTATATGCTTAGGAAAACAAGGTTCATTTCTCAATCTCAAATGATAATATCACTATAATAATGTTGAGATTTAACGAACTGGTTTTAATGTAAATTTGATATAGGTTTATTAAGACATACTACATGTGCTATAATATAATATTATAGTATATAGGTATCTACTATTACTGTAGATAACCATTACATTATAATGTATGAAATGTACCTACCATTCCAATTTAATATATAGGTACATATTATTTGTAATTTATAAGTGTTTAGGTCTTTTATTATATTTAAGTATAGGTACCTACCTATCAAATATCCATACATATTTTTTTGCGCAATAATAAATAAAGTATTAAAGTATAATAATATATTACAATATATATAATACAAATATATTATATATTATAATACCTATAATATTATTGTATGAAATTTACGAATAAAAACAATAAACAAAAATAGCTTAAGACGTTTAAAAAAAACACATTTAAATATTTTATATTGATATATCTTTTAAATACTTATCATACATAATTTAGGTATCAAAAAAAAAATGATTATTTTAAAAATTAGCGATCGGAAAATGTAAGGTTTTTTCAATTTTATTTTTAAAAAATATCATTCTTTATCTACATGCTACATTAATAACAATAAAAATGAATCCGAACGTATTAATCCTAACTTAAAAATATTAATTTTAGTGCAGACGGTGCTTTGAAGTTAGGGACATCTGCTGCATCTCAAATGGTAGAGGAAAAAGCTCGAATTTTGCTGACGAAAAATGAATTTAATACTTTGCGGTATTATTTGGACGAGTATTCATGTTCTAGAATGTCTATTGACGCATTTATAACTATACTTTTTGAATTGCTCAATACAACTGATAAGGTGAACAAAAATCAACGATTGCCTTACTATAAAAAGCACACTTCTATAATGAAAAAAATTTTAAGAAGCCCGGTGCTTTATTTTCAAATTGTCCGCGATTCTCTTAAGTTTGAAAATGATATCTAGATACTACATTAATTATAATACTTATCCACTGATCTGCCGTTACTTATTTAGGGAGAGGGTAACGGTGTATATTATATAAAAGAAAAATGACTTCACAGGAAAAATTCTCAGCTCTTGTAGAATTATCGGATTTTGATAACAATTTTTTTATTTGAAAGAAGATTTTCTGTACAGGTCACATTGAACTCCGACTTTTTTATTTTATCTTAAATATGGTATAAAATAATTAGTAAAATAATCATAGAATTGTCTTGTTTTAAAAGACATATTATTAAGTTTAAGATTAAAATATTAAAAAACGGAGTTTAATGTGGCCTATAGTATACATTATCTTATATTAGTTTAAAAAAAATTATCAAATTTGGTTTATTCTACAGGACAAGATCATTATTCCCGTAGAGTGTATTTTTGTAGATAATACGACATTGGCACCGGGCGTCTTAAAAATAGGATAAAATTAAAAATCAAAATGGAACAATTTAAACACATACCAATATGACGTATTCATTATTTTGAATTTCAACCATATTTGTACAGTTATTTGTGTTTTAATTGGTCCCTACTACACGAATTGTCTCGCATTAAAGTGGTTATTATTGCATTAATAACGGTCTGGTTTTTTAGTTTACGCTGTTGACGGAATTGCGCGAACTAATAGGTCCCTCGGATCGAGACCGTTTTGATCAATTGGTATATAGAAGAGGACGGGAATCCAGAAAAACACACTCCCGAGTAAGAATGTCATTAAAATTTAAATAATCTCAACTTAAAGGGAAAAAATGCCTATTCTATTGCACTTATATATTTCAGAAACTTGATGGTTTTAATTCAAATATACCTGGAGGCCAAAGTAAAGGATTTGATTTTCCTAATGAAAATTCTGGGATGGATATTGGGACTACCGAGTATTCAAATTCAAATTATAGGACTAGGTATACTAATAGTTATTACGTGAAAAATTCATGTACTCTCTGTATAATTTGACGTTAGCGCCTCATTTTAAGATAATTATTAACCATTTAAAGGTATTTTATGAAATCAAACACGAGACAAATTGTTCTGTGGCTTCTGTTATTAACGGTTGAACCTATTCAACGTTATTACCTACTTATAAATAACACAGTTGTATTTATAATGTCTAAAATGTGGATTGAGAAGTATCATAATCAATATTTTGAATGATTAAATCAAGAATTTTAATAAATTAATAAAACAGTTGTCCTTAGATAGGAAATAATACAATTATATAGGTACCTCACATTCTATGCAACAATAATAGATTAATAACAACCAAAACGCATTAAAACATATTTACATATCGTTTTGATTTAGTTCATTTTTAAAGATCATACATAGTCTAATTTCACTTATGTATATTTAATGTATTTGTATAATTACCACATTCATGGTCATCCAATAATACAGTAGTAGTTTTAAATCGAAAACATCTTTTTTTAGATTACAATTTTTTTACTTTCATTTATCTAAAACAGTCATGGCATTTACTTTTTTTAAATATTTTTAATAACAAACCATTTCAGTTATTGATTTACAAGATTGAACTCGTGTTAGATTTATTATACCTATCATATAATTATTTTAATATTTAATAAGTAATAACTATTAAATTACAGTTTTAGAAAATTTTTTAAATAGGTATACCTAGGTTTAATAATTTATTAACTAAAAAAGATTTGTAGAATCATTGGTTATGCTTATGTTATGCAAAATACATTTTACCCATCATTCTATGTATATTTTATTTACAAATAAAAACAATCATTCATTTTCATGTCTTTTAGTAGCTTTTGTGTCTACGATAAATTGTTATATTGTAATCAATACAAAAACTTGTAGGTATTAGAATATCAATATTTACTTTTGTTAAAATATTATAACTTTACTGTTGTTTCATTTTTAGTAATGATAGAAAATCTGAAGGAAAACATTCTCCAATGAAAACTGATGAACAATCTCATAGAGATATGGAAGTGGAAGAATTTGAATTTAGCCATCAAGTAAGTTACAAAAAAATGTTGAATCACTACTGTTATAGAATCCTTTGATCCTTATAATTCTTTATTTAGGATTATGGTGACTTGGAAACTGAGCTTTTACCAAGAAAATATCATAACGATTTGATTGATGTTGGTTATACGCATCGAAATTCAGGCATTTATGATGAATCTAATATGACTAGGTCATCGGTAAAGTACAAAATTATAAAATTAATAATTTATTAACTTTAGAAATTCAATCATCTCAAATTATGTACCACTAAATTCTATTAATGCCATAGTCTGAACATTTTTTAAGAATCTAATAGTCACGCAAAAAAGTTTTTTATACCTATTAACTTCAGTCAAGAATAAAAACTTTAGATTTGGTGCCCTACTGCAATATAAGTTATTTTTTGAACAGAACCTTCAATAGATAGATATTGTTTATTATGTTTGGTTATACATACTAAACTATGTGTTAGTCATCTTTCTAAAATCTTTTTAATTTATGTATCTTTTAATTTAATATAGGAATCTCGTATGTGCTATCTATCAAATTTTATATATTAATTATTAATGAAGTGCATTTTACTTTAAAACTTTTAAATTAACACAATTTAAAATTAAAAAAACAACATAATATATACAATATTATATATTATAGGTACCTGGTACATATTATAAGGTCACAGAAATATATATTATATATAGTGTAGAAATAATTTAACTTTTATGTTTCATACAAATATATAATGATACTTATTATCTGTTTGATTTGGTTAAAATATACCTATGTTGTATTAATCTTGAAAATATTGTAGTTTTAATACAACAGTTTCTTAGAAAATAATTAATGCAACAAATTTATAATAAAGGTGTCTAATTAGTTTTATAGAATTATATTTATATATTAGGTACCTATATATCTTATTGTAACATTGTTATATTGATGATATTCTCTTTATTTTCTTTATCTTAACTGCTAATAATAATACATTAGGTATAATAATATAGTTGGGTTTGTTGTAAAAATGAACCACATCGTAAAAAATTAACACTATTATGTAATTAAGTGATTAAGTTTTTCTTTTTTTAACTATAAACCATTAATAATTATTTATGATTATTGTCATAACATTTTTTAGTATGCATGGGAATAATAATTTAATACAAAATTATCCATAATTTTTATTTTTTATTATTTATCAAGCATAAATTAGTTGTTTTACTTAGAAAATTCTATAATAAAAGAACCATATCTCATTTAGAAATTAAATTTTTATTATCTTTTATTATATTATATATTAATATAATTATTAGTTATAAGTTCATTACCTATCTACTTATCAGATTACTTATAAAAAATTGACTTCTATAAATATTATAACTTTTCATTTTAAATTAACAATAAATCATTTTATTAATAATTACCATAGTATTTAGACATAGTTTTTCATTTTCTATTTAATCAATAAACCTAAAGGAAATAGTATTTTTTAATTGTAGATAGTTGAAAATTCACCTATTATGTTTGCTATTTTTTCATCATTTAGGTATCGACTCATTTAGTATGCAACTTTCATCAAAAATGTCTTTTAGTATGTTACCTACATTCTATTGATACATTATAAAACAATAAGGACAACAGTGTAGATACGTATAGTAAAAAAGGTAAAATTAAAATGAATAACATTATTGTATAGTCTGATAGGTAGTCGATTTATAATATTCAGTTAGCATGTTTTGTATAATGCTAAAGCATTATGTGATTGTAAGAATGATTTATTTTAGAAAGATATTTATTTATATTTTCATAGTAATGATGGAAAAAATATTTTTTAGATGAAAGAAAGTTATTAGGTACCAATAAACAATTCATGTGGCTCAATAAAAAAAATGTAGTGTGTGCACCACTGTGTAATGTAGATTTAGATATGCCTAAAACTATCACAAAAAATAGAATGGAAATTTCATTGAAATAACTTATCTGAAATTTAAGAAGAGAAAAAAAGTTCAATATTTAACAATTTTGTTTCTGAAATATAGTTAAATTAGAAAGAATAAATAATTTCATATGTATTATGTTCAAAGAGGCAAGGCCTGTAGTGGACTCAGTTTATGTGAGATAACAAAACAAGTTTCGTGTTAGTCTTGTTTAACTCCAGATGTAGGTGACACAAAAATTGATACTTGATAGTTCTCCTAATAAAGTAATAACTGTATTGTTGTAGTTTGTTGGTTAAACTCTGTCATGATATTTGTGTGTTTTCATGTTTGATAAGCAAAAAAAAAATATAGGTAGTTGTGGATTGTTGAGGATTGGTTTTGAAAATTGATTAATTCCAATGATAGGCAAAAAGATAATACAATAAACAATTTAATTATTGGAAATATAGAATACTAACACATTAAACCATTTTTTCGTTTGGATTTAATCTCAGATGCCGATTCTGAATTCGAAAATAATAATAATGGTAATCCTGAGTCTAGGCTGTAATACTGGTGAGGTCACAGAGTGAATGATTCATTCAAAACAATGAAAAAAGTTTAATAGTTTAGCTGGTTTAGATTTCGAGTATATAATGGTGATCTTATGGAACTAAAATAAGCAAAAATATGGAACTAGAATTAAAGGCGCGGGTACATGTTGTTTTTAAAAATAAATGAAGGAAGAGTAGTGGTGATCAGTAAATGCACATAATGTGTTAGAGTCATTTTAATATGACGTCAAAAGTTAACCCATAATCTTTAATTTTCAAGTTAAGAATTATTATTATGAAGGAATAGTGGATTATTGTAAAACGATAAGGTAAGAAATTATTATTATTGATTTTATAAACATAAAAAAAAATTCAATTTTGAGTAGGTAGCATACTAAATAAGTAGATTCTGTAATTCATTTTGCATGTACCTAATTAATTCAAAACAACTACCTAAATAAATATTACAACCAAGGAAATCAAATTTAAATCTTAGTTTATTGAATCAATTATCAAAATAAATATATACAATTAATATTTAATAGGCATGATTGTTAAGCCATGAAAATATTACTTTATTGCTTATATAATACATAGAGTATAGTTACAATGTAAAAAAAGCCATAAATTATGTGAAATAATTTTCTTGTAACTGTTAGATGTATAATGTAAAAATGATAGAAAAATAATACGAGTATTTTAAAATTCAAATTTACCATAGCACATTATAACCATAATCAACTATTCATGAATAGACGCATAATTGGTATTTAATAAGAATAATTCACTTTTAATGATGATTTATCTATTTGTTATGAAAAAAAAATGTTTGCATTGTAAAACATGCGTATGATATATCTGATATAATGTGCCGTAACCTACTTAGTTATAACCCAATTATTACAAAAGTAGTTCTACTAAAAAATCCCAAAAATTATGAATATAAAAATAATATCAGCAGCACAGTAAACTCGGAACTTTGCCATACTTTATATCTTATAATTTTTATAAGCATAATGTAAACTTTAATATTATGATGTACATGCACTTAAAAATCCGCCAATATATTATTATTCGAATGTTATTTAAAAACAATTGATTAACAACATATTTTTTGAAATTAGGTGACAGGTACCTAATAAAAAATATATTTTTATTTAATATGTTTTGTTGTAAGATGTATATGTATTTTGTTATACTATATATTTTATAGGCAATAAAATAATAAATATATCAATAATATTTAGTCATTTTGATATTTACCTAGGTACACCTTATTTTTTGATTTTGATTTTGTTAATTTTTAGTCTTCATTTTTATCTTGTTATAGTGCATATTGCATATAATATTGAGTATATAATATTGTAGGTAGATAGTTAGTTTACTAATAAAAAAAAAAAAATAGATTAGCTTTAATTAGGTAAATACTATACAGTATATTGAGTGGAAGTGCACTTGTCAGTACCTAAAGTATCCCTATACTATCCTATCTACATTAATAACTTACACAAAGTACATATTATCGTTATTTTCATCAATTGTATTCACTTTTTATCACCTAAAAATAATGAAATTTATTTATATTTAACATTCAGTTTTCTTTAAAAAAAATTAAATACTCATAGATGTATAATATTATATATAGGTATTCATACCTTATCTGTTAAAATACAACATTTGTTGTTTTTACACATTCACTGATTAAATTGGTCTTGAGTAGCATATTCATTTTTATTTATTACAGTTCAATTTGATTAAAAAATATATTTGTTTTAAATTAGTACACAAGTTCGACAAAGAATAAAATATTCAAAAAAAAAAAACGATGAAATATGCAAATTAATTACATACAGTTGTATTGCTACTTAATAATTATAGGTACTTTTTAAATTTTACGCGAATAACATTGCTGATGCTTTCAGAGTGGATACTTGGAGGGACTGCGATCCCACTTAGGGGGATGGACCCAAAAATTGAAATCCTGGTACTATGGAAGTTCTCTAGTAAGTTTCAGTTGATGTTTCAGTTCCATTTAGTTTTTGTATGTGAACCAAGTAGTTAGATATGTTTTCTTTAGTTTTGGAACACCATCTTCTATTTTCATCTTTAACTAGAATTTTACCTTATATTATCTTGTTTACTGCTCTGTGTTTATATGTTTTATTTAGTTGATCTATAATTCATTTTAGAGCTTCTAAAGAACTGTAGTTTCAATTTATATTCCTTATCTATCTATACCTAACAAACTAATCATATACCAAACCTTCAAATTCAAAATTTGGCATGTCTTATAATTCCTTTAGTGTTTCAGCTACTTAAGACCATATTCCAAAATAACATAGGTAAATAATTTTTGTAAATACCCTGTAAGTGCACTTCAAAGTTAAAATACTTAAATGGCTTTTATTCATTTAATCACTTTATCACGAATATATATATTTTTCTTAATCATCGGTATATTTATTATGTACTTAATAAAATATGGCTTTTCTAAGCTTCATATTAATATGATTTTTATTTTAATAAGCAGGGTCCGTGAAGTAAGTATCATTTTGTTATAAAATAGGTCAAAGACCAAAATATTAACTTTTTTTATTGCAGCCCTAATAAATAGAAGCTCAAATCAAATCCTACATTTTTGGCTCAAAGGTTAAAAGTTACAAATAATTTCAAATATTTTATGAATAAAAACATATTATTATAATTTAAAATGTATATAATCGTAATATTGTGTAGTAGGTAGTAGGTAAAAAAGTAATAATATTAGTATAATATTTTGAGGTTATTTATTTAGTTTTTGAAATCTCAGATTAATTGTGATATTCCTTTTGCTTAGTAAACCTTCAAAATTAACAAATAGGTATGACAGTGTTTATATTAAGCATGAGTAGTTGTTGCTATAATTATATGTTTTACACAAATACAATCTAGCTTAATTCATAGATTCATTATTTATAATTCACATTATTTATGCATTAATTTACACATCACATTTCTAGTTATGTCATCTGAAATTAAAAATAAGTTTAACCATTAAAATACCTATTTAATCTATTTAAATTATTTCATTGTATGTAGTTTTAATAACATTCACGTCAATTTTGACATAATAATTATGTTAACCTATGTATAACATGATGGCTAATAGTTACTAAAATTTTATGGAAAACAAATATTGCGTTATTATACACAAATATCCTGGTAAAAGAAAAGGAATGAGTCTTCGATTTCTATATGGATAATATTATAATACCATTGATTGATTGTAAATAGATACTATGATAATATGATAATAATATGTTGAAACATTTTTATTACTTCATGTTACAATTATTATAGATAATGTGTGTAATTAAACATGGGTATCTTTTAACCACCGTTTAAGATAGATTTTTCTCTCTTAAACTGTGCTTTTAACTCAAATCAACTAAAATAATATTGTATATTTATTCTTGTTTCTTCAATTAATTATGAAATTTTCAAATATTAAGTAGTTACATAAATATCCTTGGAAATTTTTTTAAATTGGAGTGTAACCAAAAAAAATAAAAAACACTAAATTGACAATTTGTAACTAAAACATAAAAGAAAAGTTTAACACTGCCAAATTGTTTTAATAATATTAGTTTTTTGAGATATGAGGATACAACATTTCTGCTATAACTGCAATTAAAAATAGAAGTCTATGGTGGTGGACTAGCTATAGTGTAATTTTTATTTTTTTTTTTGTTTTAATAATTAGGCAAACAAAAAGTGATTTATAATTGATTTATGTGTGATTGTTTTGGGTTATTATAAGATTGACAAGGCTAGGCAAGGATATTTTAATAAATTATAATTATTAATGAAACAAAAAAAAATGTTTAAAGCAATTATCAAACAAACACGGACGTTCATACGATGGTAAAAATGAACTGCTGGATGAGGACGGAAGTTATCGAAGAGAAAGTGGTTTTATAGAGTCATCATGTTCAAATAATATACAAAACGAATCACAGGTAATTTTGAATATACCTATTACCTACATTTAAATTGCTATAATTCATTAATCACTAGATATATTAAATTTATACTATTTAAAACTTAAATAATATACAATCATATATGTAGGTATTTTATAATAATGTCATTAAGAATTAAGATAGAATCGATATAGGTAGGTATTTTTTACATGAAATATAATTCACACTCAATTAATTAGATATCTCGAACGGAATTGTAACCCCCTTGGCCCCTTCAATTTCAAGTTATTGAGACTCGACTGTATATATTATTATTAATAATGTTACACCTAATTTTTTAAATTTAAATATTTTAACTTTCTATAAAATGTAGATAATTTAGTATTAATTCATTGCTGAAAAAATTATTTAATATTTATCGAAGAAGTAATAATAGCATAGGTAATATAAAATATTATTGTAATAAATACAATGAAAGAATATTCATAAATCATAATCATTAATTAATAATTTTTATATTTGACATGTATTTAACATATATACCTACTTATTTTGTTAAGGTAGGTACGTTAAATTTTTATCAATAGATAATTCCTTTTTTTTAAATTAAAATATTTACTAAGAGAGTTAATGAGGTGTGGATTATCTTCCTCTTCAAATACATTATAAACAAAATAGGTTTCCTTACCGACAATAAAATATCATATAAAATAATAAAAAAAACTGTAAAATAACAAATCTTAGGTATGCAATTTATTCATTGATTGTATGCCAATTTTCAAAACATATACTTGTACAGAGTGGTTGGTACGACGCATGCTGTACACTGCAAATATGTTTGTTTTCTTTTTTACTTTAGGTATATTCCTTGCAATTTTTAAAACACTTCCTTCTTTGGAAGTTTTTGTGTTTACTGGTTAGGTTCTTGATAATTGTTATTTTTCGGTACCAAAATGTTTTGATTTAAATGTTTCATATTTTTTAAATCAAATAATTCAGTCGCTGTTATAGTAGGCAAAATAAGCAAAAAATGTTTATGATTAAATCTCTAAATTGTTTGAAACGCATATCATAACTTTTAAAATGTTTTTATATAAGTAAAACGTGTTTCAAATGGTGATGTCGAGTTAATGGAATAAAACTTTTTACCATTTCGATGTTTTTCGATGACTAGAATAATTCTATAATATAGGTAGTTTACTAGTTGGTCAGCGCGATAAATTTCTTTCATGAATTGATGCTTTGATATTTCGGCCGGTTTCTCGTTTCTCTTTTTTTTACCATTTCTATTTTTATTAACACCGTTGAAGGATGGTACTTTACAATTGTTATACATAAAACATCCATTTTGTCTTTCCATTTCGGAATATAAACTGATTGCTATTATTTCCAAACATGTTCTCCTTTTATAATTTTTTTTTAGTTACTTGTTTGGGATTTTCTTCCTATTACTCCTGAGAATTCCAGAAGTATAAGTTTGGCTTCAAGGAAATCGTTTTAAAAGTTAACAACAGTATCAGTAATTAGTGTACCTATGTCTTGTAAACAGTGGCGCCAAAATATATATTTACCTATGACAGCTGATTTTAGTAGGTAGGAGGGTTACGTTTGTCATTTTAAATATATTACCTATGGATAATTGCATGTATTAGATATTACTGTCAATTGTAAACTAAAAGTTGATAATATTTCATAAAAACTATAAGGTAAGGTAATTATAAGAAATAGGTGGGTGTCAAAATTGTATGTGGAGGTGTCTAATGTCATAGGTAAAATTTTGGACTTTGGCGCCACTAGTTGTTTTACGAGTCTTTACAAGGACTCGTAAAACAACTACACATACCTATTTTACGCGTGATTTTCAATTTTGATACCTTACATTATTGAAGTTGATAAGTTTAAGCACGATTTCGTACGCCATATTTGTAGTTAAATACTCAGTTAACACATCTATACATCATATTATACTTATAATAGGTATGTCATATACTACTATACTAGCTGATCTTCGTGCACTTCGTTGGCCGTTAAAAATACCAACCCTATATGATTCAAAATTTGTATTTAATTCGTCATTTAATACCCGTCTAGTCATGTTCAAAATTTCTTGTGACAAATTCTCATGGATTTACTCTATCTTAATTATTTTCGTTAAAAATTTGTAAAATAGTCATATAAAATACAGGACTAAAATTATATTCAATCATGATATTTTCTCGCATTTTTAGCTTTGTAAAGATAAAATAATTTTTTTTAATTGGTACTAAATAACAAATTATTGCTAATTTCTTGTTCATCTGCCATACTAAATTATATACCTAACTAATAGCAACCCTATAATAAACAAAAATATATTTATATTTATTATTATTATACCTATCTATTAGTTATATAGGTAATATTATTATTTATTATAAAAATCTCAAATTTTTAATAAAAAAAAAAAACGGGAAAGCGGATATCGCTCAGCTGTACAGTAGATTACAAGTGGGTTATTGTAATGGACGGAATTAAAACTTGAATCCAATAATATTTTATCTTTGTACACGAAAAACGATTTTGAGCGGAGACAGTTTATCTGTCTAGGATATATTATAGATTATTATTACTTATTAAAATATTTGACTTTCCGGTGGACAATTTTTTTTTTTTATAAAGGTAGATAATTTTATAAGGATTCTTGAATTAATTTTTCAAATCGTAGTGTGTAATGTGAAATTCAGAGAAAATCCAATGTCGTAAAAAAATTTAAATTTCAAATGCTCATAAAAATTTAATTTGAATTTCCGGTGAACATTTTTTTTTGTGATAAAAATTGACAAACTTGTAAAGAATCTTGTATTAAATTTTCAAATTTTAGATTTCAAAAGAAAATTTTTCATGAATTTCTAGCTTAAAATAATTTGCGAATTTTTGTGATTTTTACGTATTTTGTCAAAATTCAAACTTTGAATGCTTATAAAAAAATAATTGTGATCATGAATTTATTTTATTTTTCAACTGCTATTGTTACAATATGTTGAGAGCCTTGTATTACATTTTCAAGCATTTTTAACCAACAAATACATTTTTATCGATATTAATTTAAAAAAAACTAATAATGATCGAAAATTGCAAATACCTATGAATAGTTCAACTTAAGTCGAAAATTTTTGAAAATTTCATGTTGGATAGAATATACTTATATAAACATTCGGTGAAAATTGCATGTATCTGTGGTATTTGTTTTAAAGTTACATTAAAAACCGAAATCGATTTTGTTGAAAACTGATTGTGCATAATATTTCCCGTTTTCCCCTTAATTTTTAGTTTGTTTATCCCAATTATTTAGAAGAATATTGAGAATTTTTTACTTTTGACCTCCCAAAGTACCAACTAGATTCACTTTCAACCTTTGAAAATCGAAGCATTTTTACTGCCCCAAAATGTAATGACAGACACAAAAAAAAGAAAAAGAAAAAAACACACATCATGGTAAAATCAATACATTCCTTGCTCCACTCAGAATCTATTATTTAAAATTAAGAGCTACTTATCAAGATAAGATAAAACCATGGGGTAGTGTAGCTTTCTGATGGTAAAAACAATTTTAAAATTGGTTAAGTTGTTCCTGAGGTTAAACCAAACAAACGGATAATTTTTCTTCTGTATATGATATTAACCTTTTTACCCATGGAAAGTTGAATTTTGAAAAATCCATTCTTAGTGGGTACCCACATCACAAAACGAAGCTACTGTCCAAATTTTATACTCATAGCTCCCGCGGTTCCGGCTAGGTGATGATAAATCAGTCAGGACAACTAGGACAAGTCATTTTATGTATTGTAAAGAACAATAAAATTATGTTTAGATAGACAAAACTTGTTGAAATATTGTTAAATTGTATAAATGTATTCAAAGTCCAAATAATTTATCTTATGAAATTCGACTGAGCCTAAATAATATATTAATTGAAAAATCGATCAAGTTCAAATAATTGAAATTTGGATGAACGAGATGTCGAGATGTGACTACTTGCCACTTGGTGTGATCTTCAGGTCATCCAGTCGCTAGTCGACATATATATATATATATATATACATAATATCGCGTGATTTATTATTATTATTATGAACATAATCGTCATTACGCTGTTGTGCGCTATCGCTCCTATCATTATTATATTCTTATTATACGTATCTTGTAAATTTATTGATATGGTCACAGCTCGTTACAGTATAGAGATAATTATATTTTTATATATTCTTGAGCATAAAAACATTTTATAAATCATTATCTTACGTAGTTTATTTTGAGGGGCCATTTTTTTATTGAGAAAAATCTGTCGGACATAGGTCATTTGATCTCCCTCCCTGGGTCATCCCCTGATAGTATATATACGATATAATCTGATTCATAAATCATTTATTTTAATATATATCATTTATATTTTAATATATTTAGAGTTGGAACTCGTAAAATCTATACAGCCTATGTATTTTGAATATTTTTTAATAAGTATAAATAAATGTTATAAGGGAGTTCGTTTACAATTTTTATGCGTTTTCACCGAGTTTAAACATTTTTATATAACAAAAAAAAAAAATAATAAAAATATTATTTAAATTAGTATACCTATAAGTAAGCAGTAGTATAGTATACGTTCGATATTAAGAATCTTAATTTAAGATACATCATAGTTAACACAATATACTTTAAATTTCATAAACCATTAAAAATCGCAATCTTAAAAAGATATAAGGGACAACATCAAAAATAAAACTATTGCTGATATGAAAACAGAATAAAATACCACTCATATCAAATCTCAACATGTTTAGAAGATATTCTATATAAATTCTGCACTAAGTGATGAGTGTATTGATTTAACAATGATATGTTTTGTTTTTTTTATCACCATATTTTTGTTTACTAAATCTTCATGTTTATTATTATAAACGAATCAATAAATTTAAGTATGAATTAAAATCATGACCAATGATCAACAATATTATTAATTTTTAATGATTTTTGTGGCCAACCACCGTGCGTCATCAGGCCCCACTCGCGGTATATATACTTTTTAAATGTATACACATTTTCACATTTCTGTTTTTAATGCCCTCTGGATAATGCTTGGAACAGTTATAAGGTTTTACAAATGTGTGTTGTTATAATTTAATTTAAGTATAAATAGTATAATGTATAAGTAAGTTTTAATCAGTTGTTAAAGTAGTATAAGCAGACAAACAGTATTATAATTATAATATAGTAATATATATTGTTATTACTATAACAAAATAAAGCTGGTGAGTGATTTAGTTATGATAACGACATCAACGTCCAACTTCCTACGTGAAACATCCTGATCTTAAAATATTAATTTTAAAAACATAAACATATATAATATACTTAACTGCTTACATATATTTGACTAATTTTTTTTTTCGATTTAAAGATAATGTTGGACCAACAAGGCAATCTTCGTATAATTGTTAAAAAAATTAAACCTTTGCTTGGGATTGCAATTGAAGGAGGAATCAATACAAAACATTTACTTCCAAGGATAATAAATATACACGTAAGTATTTAATATAACAATACAAGTAGATGTAGTAGAATAAGTCTAGGTACTTATAGATTTTATATTTGGTCATTTGGAGCAAAGATAAAGAGGAATAGAGGATGTTGAATAAATACGCTGTTGATCAGTAAATAGTTATCAAGAAAAAAATATAATTACAACAATAATATAGGTACTAATTGTAGGAAAATGTTGGTAAAAGCTTTTATAATGGTGTAAGTATCTGGTAAACTAATATACAGTAGTAATATTATACATATTATAATATTGAAATTTTGAGGTGCCCACCTGGCCACCTGCTATTCTAACATTTTATAAGTATTTTTATTTTCATTATTTTCAAAATATTTGTAAAAGCATTAACGTTTGAATTTGAACAAGATTTATTAATATTTAGTTCAGTATTATTTTTGTTTGATTTTGATAAAACGTGTTGACTATATTTAAATTACTTACCATAGTTCCATAATTGTAAACACATGACGTATAAACAAGTGTATATAAACACTCGCGTTTCTTTCAACAAACTATATTATTTATACCCAATAAGGTAGTCCTAATTTTACGAAGATGATTATATTTCAAATTAATCTCCCCCTCCCTAAAACTATACGTATCATACCAGTTTTTGTTAATAATCGGTTTTATATAAAAAAAAATATTATTCAATAAAATAACCTACTCCCATCCTCGTGTTTTGTACTGAGGATTGTTTTTCAAATGTCGTATACAGCATTTAGCTTAATAAAAAGTATCTTTTAAGCAATTCTATTGATCTTGCCATTCTTTTGTCGGTGTTTATTACTTTATTAGTTTATTATATAAAATTCCATTAAGTACCCTACTTCTAATAAAATTTATTATTAGAACTATTTTTTTTTAGTGATTATAGTAGCTTATAATTTGGCTTAATGACAGCTGTAATCAGGACCGTCCCGAAAGACAAATCACGGAGGAGGGGGCCTTGTTTTTAATGTGTCTATAATATGCTGGCTCTAAAAAAAAATTTCGTAAATAATAAATATGATGAGTGTTTCAAAATAATATACCATTTTCATAACTCAATTTTCTTTGATGTACCTAACTTACTTACATCAACCGTAGGTATACAAAATAGTGTAGTTGCAGCTACACTTTCAAATGGATTTTGGGTGCGCCAACATATTGTTTAATATTTTCCCCTTCACTGTGATATAAATTTTCGTCGTGTTTTTTTTTAAAACCATTTTTTAATCGACTATTCCAATCATTCCATTTTTACATATTATCTTTTTCTTTTACTCACTTTATATTCATTTTTGTTTTACGTATAAATGTATAATTTAACGAAAACAAGGAGTATGAATAAATAATAAACATATAAATAATAGATATTTGACTAATTTACAAAGGTTAAGTTAGAATTTAAGAACATAATAATATAATAACTAGGGGTGGGATTTTAATGTCCTTACAAAATATCAAAAATGCAAAAATGACTTAAAAACTCAAAAAATACACTATAAAAATGTATTTAAATTATTATAGCTTAAACATTGGAAAAGGGATAAAAAATTATACATAATAACTAATAAGTATAATATAACGGCGATAATTTTAGCTGAAAGGCCTAGTCATAGTAAAATTGTAATCGATAATAACTTTTTGTGCTATATGATTTTTTATTTGTACCGTTGGCAGTTTGTCAAAGTCTCTTGTTAATTGCAACAATTTTGGTTCATTTTATGAAAAAATTGTGAAAAATGCTCTAAAAACTAAGAAAATGTGCTCAAATTATTAAAAAGTGTAAAAAAAAGTGGGCAAGTCATGGATGTCGCTCTGCTGTACAGTAGGTTACAAAACGTGGGTTACCTATTATAATGGATGGAATTAAATTTGAATCCAATAATGATATTATATCATTGTATACGAAAAACAATTCTGAGCAGATAAACCATCTGTATTAGGATATATTATAGATAATTTAAAATTTTCAAATCTTAGATTTAAAAAGAAAAACTTTTATGAATCTATCTATCTAAGATAATTTAAACATTTCTATAATTTGTATACGTATTTAGTCAAAATTTTAAATTTAAATGCTTATAGAAAAAAATGACCTGTTTAAAGTACAGGTTCAAGAACATTGCTATTCAGAAAAGATGCTACACTTGATACTTTCGAGCAATTTTAGAGGGAGAAAAAGTGTTTACAGAATAAAAAAGAAAAAGAAATAAACATCATTGTAAAACCAATAAATTTCTCACTCCGTTCAGAATCTAAAATTACTTTAAAATTACCAATATCACCCGAAACACATTTTATACTTACGGACCAATGTGACAATGTTTTAAAACACCAGAAAAAGATGCCTCTGCATAAAAATCCCAGCCCTAGTAATAACTAATAATATTTTTCACAATATGCTTATGCAATTATGCGTAGAGGCTGAGTATATTTATTATGATTATGATCAGGTTAATATAAAAAATAATAAACTGGTAATAAAATAAATGTTTTTATAAATAATATGACTTATATTATACATACTGTTTATACGACTATTCTACCACGGTAGAAGGCCGAAACTCACACAATAGCCTATACCTATACCCAAAACTCAACCTATTTTTATCACGTCATCGTAAAAAAGAGTATTAGTATTATGCATATAACATATATTCTTACATAATATTTTATAAAAGCCTAAGGTTATAAATTATTTATTGAAAAATTATTATTATTTTTTTTTATGCCTCATAAATAAAAATAATTGTTTAAATATTTTAATACATTATTCAATTTTGTTATTGCCGACTTGGTGGTCCAATATCAAATGTGCCAACTCACCAAAATTACGAATATCACGGTATTTACGATCCTTATTATTTTGAGTCATTTTTTACGACACCTGCAGTTAACATGAACAGAGTACAAACCTAAAAAGTCTATAAGAGTAAGGAGAAAAATGTGCTTTTTTAGGTAACTCAGTTTACTAAAAACTTGATAAGTCTGATCCAACCATTCCAGATTGACAAATCTGAGATTTACAAATTGATATGTTCCGATTTTTTGCCGACATAATTTGTGTCTTCTTGATAACCGTTGACCGCTGTCTGTTATACCTACAACGATACCTATATGTATTGTTACCTAAAATATTGTCTCTAACTTAATGATTTAGATAATAATTAAATCATTTTTATGTAATATATTTATATAGCATAATATTATGTTTTATTTTATTAAATTATAATTTCAAAAAAATGCATGAATATATTATTTTACAAGATATAAAATGTATAGTGGATCAAGGTTCAAATTTTCAAAATAATGCATATTATTTTTAATTTTAATACTTCTTATATTACACGGGTAGCATAGCAACTAGCAACGTACCATTGCAATTTGTAACTGCAGTTTAATCATGCAACTCAATTCAGCACGTTTTTAGAAGTGAAATAATTTTATTTATCACCTTATTCGAGTTTTCATAATTTATGTAACTCAAAAAGAACTTAAACTAATATACCTAACCTAACTAAGATTAGCTCAACAATAGAACTTTACTTCATAATAATTAATATGTCTGTATTTACACTCTATGAAATATTCATTACAATATTGAGTGTTATTTTTAATAACACTCATAGGAAATACAAACTGCGCACTTAACTACATTTATTAGTACTTCACAATTTGTGCTCTTATTGTTCTTAAAACATACTATTTTAGACGCCCGATCAATGGACTATTGAAAATGTGAAATTTATCGATAACAATTGTTTTAATAAATTCTCAGTATCTTTTTATCTACTGTATTTCATAATTTATATTATTTTCTATTATTGCATAGGTTGGTTATGAAATGCTATAAATAATTTCGAGACTTTCGAATATTGTGATAAATATATGATATCAACCATCATAAATAAAATATATTTCATATGATAATTTATCAAATATTTAAGTAAATATAAGTTAGCTTCAAATTATTATTCCATGGCTGGTGGCTAAGATATAGATGCCAAAATATGTATGTCATCAGAACATTAAATTTAACTAGGAAGATGTATTCAATTTTCAAGTGTATTAAAGATTGCATTTAGTAAATAATATATTACAAGTGTCAAGTACTACAACACTGCAATATTCTATTATTTCATTTACCTTATAATTTTAGGAAAATGGTGCTGCATACGAAGCTGGTGGTCTTGAAGTTGGTCAATTGATCTTAGAAGTCGATGGCCAAAAAGTTGAAGGTTGGTATATTTTATATTTTGGTATATTCCAAAAATGAAACATGTGTGATAAGTTATTAAATGTTAATAAACAATAAAAATCACTACTGTCAACTTTTTTTTTTTTCAGGAATGCCTCATCAAGAAGTAGCCAGGCTCATCGCAGAATCTTTTGCACAAACTGATAAATCCGAAATCGAATTCCTTGTAGTTGAAGCAAAGAAATCGAATTTGGAACCGAAACCTACAGCACTGATATTTTTGGAGAGTTAACCGGTTGAAAAACCCTAATGATGATATAAATTCCTGTTTATTAAGTACAATGATGGATCCTAATAACGTAACGACAATTAACATACTATATAGTGTCAAACACGCAACACTACGTTTGTTTGAATACATTTATTTATTTGATTATTTATATTTATCTACTATAAATTACAAGATGACGTGTTATTGATTCAACTTAAAAATAAAATTTCATATTTAAGTATTTTTATCGAATCATATTATTTTTTTTTCATAAATTAATTATTATTCTTTAATAATTCATTCTCTATAAATTTATCATTATGAAAATTTTATTTTATTTTATTGTACTCATGTTCAAATTGTTATTCGCTAAAACGATATACCTAATTAATAATTATACAACGTCATATTATTATTATATGTTATCTAATAATGTCTTATGAAATATAGGCAATTTATAGTTAAATACCGTACAATCATTTTTAGAATAACCGGCCTATTAAATAATAATACATGCCCATCACCTAGAGTATCTATGTATTACGACCATAATATTATTACTAACATTCATACATACATAATATAATAATATGGCCTATAGTACTTTTTACATTCTAGGTACACTACAGCATTAAGACTTTATATAAAATTTTAAAATATAACAATACATTTTAATATTATATTTTAATTTACAGTGGTTCGTAACATAATCGGTTTCCGATCAGGTGTAAAAACGGATTGGCCTATATAGGCTATATAATTGATTTATCTGTTGAACGAGAAAACTATACAATATAGGTATACAGCATACATAGGTGATACATGTTGTAATATGTAAAGTAATGGTTGATATAGGTGGCACTAATAATTATAATAATAATAACTGGCACCCTGTCTTTGAAGTCATCAAAACCTTAAAATACATCTTTTTTTTTTTTCAAAAACGTTGTTTTTTCAGACTTCAAACTATAAAAAGATAAAACATTTCAAAATATTGAGTTTAGACAGCCTAACAGCATATAATTATCAGAGAAAACATCATTCTTCATATTCGATTATAATGTTTAATACATACATCTATTACTTATAAAGTCATAGGTATTAATAACATGTATATGTGCACTGTGCACATCCCCCTGTTATTCTAAGCTACTTCGATTACTGACCATGGGTATTTTATACTTCCTTTATACTATATAATGACAATGGCGGTATATGCTATATTGATATAACTCTGACAGATAATTTTCTTTTGTGAACATAACCATCGCCTATAAATATTATGTATAATATTTTACAGTAGTAAAAGTTATACACCTTTTAAGTACCTATGTAGGTACGTTCGAATTTCATCCAGATTAATTTCATTATTTTTAAAATTAAATTACGTATATCATTATTATTATTATTATTATTAAATAGTTGCATAGTGACACTGTGTATTAAAAATATGTATGTGTCATGTAAGTATTTACTGCGTTCGCTCACGTATTTAATTTTTCTCTTTCTCTCTCTATTTTTTTTTTTAACTATACTAGAATGAATAGATCATATATATTGTTGTGATAACACACTTTTATTTTTCATTAAAGATTTCAGTCTTTTTCGGTACGTGTATCGGTGTATCGCGTATAAGCTTATACTACTATAGTAATATTTTAATAATTTGGTGCTGTGTTATTGTGCTATCCGGGAGAAGATTTTATGGTGCCTTTCTTTATTATCTATTTATCTATGTTTATGGCATAACAATCGGGTAATAAAAGTCACACTGGTGCAAATATAATTATTCATAGAGCCACATTTTTAACTAACGGATAGTTGACAATGATAAAATATTACTATATATTCGCACTATGTTTATAATAAATGTTATAGGACTTGAAGATATTTTTTTTTTAGAGATTCTGCTGATTTCTAATTATTTTGAAGAACATCAAAAAGTATTACTAAACAAACATCTTTCGAAAATTGTTCCTCTCACAAAACATTGCCATCCCGGGAAACTTCGTCCACTCCCAAAACACGGCACCGTAGTTACCGTTCGTCACACTTCAATTAAATTCAAGACCAAATTGCAATTGATGGTATTTCGTTTTCAAACTAAATAGGATTTAAGGGCTCTGGGAACTTGGCTGATATATTAACAGGCGTATGATTATTATTATATATCTACATACTGCAACAGTAGTAATAGCTGTCACAATATTATAATAGGCTTTGCCCGTTACATTGTTTTAGCCAATCGAAAAAAAAAGTTGATGGTAATAAATAATAGCCACAATTAGACCACCTATATATATATAGAATAATTCATTGTGGTGTGCCCTAAAACATTAACAACTGCAATATTATATTATTAAAATATACATAAATTCGTAAATAGTAACTCGACTCGATATTTTATTTTAGATACATAACTATTGTTTTAATTTGTACAAATTAACTAATAAATATTTGTTGTTTGTTGACATATTATATTATATTATACACGTGTATATAAATATATATTATATATATATTTCTACAATATTTTACGGAGTGTCCCGAGATGTTCTTGGTATTTTCAAGTGACAAACAATGTAGCTGGTACATCTAGGACCACCTGTTAAATATATGTATGCATTATACACTCACAAATACACACATATGTATATATATATATATATATATATATATATACGTGTGTGTATGTATATGATAGGTATATTATATATTTATATATGAAATGTGTAACTTAATTTACGATGACAAGTAATATTTGAGCCTGTATTTTTGGTACGTTGTAAAACACGCACTATATCTTATTATGTTGCATGTTTACTATTTGTAGTCGTAATCAAATTGTTATTGAAAAATATATTAATAATTACTGAAAAATGTAGTATTTTTTTAAACTATATATTATAATATTAATATATGTATTATCCTTTGTGTTTATTCTGTATAAATTTATGTTTAGGTTCTTTGAACAAATCTACTGCACATTAAGGGCAGGTAATCTAAAGCTACTTATCATTGTATACCTACTTGTGCGTTACCTACATGGTTACATGAAACCTGAAAATAGTGGAAACCTTTGAGGGCTCTAACCAGTCTTTTTATAGTAGAGCAATATAGATGGGGAATACTGTTTGGATGATTATAGGAGCGTATATGACCTTTTTTTATAGAACGCACAGATAAAATTTCATAGAGCCTTTTTTGGGTACCTAGAAAAAATAATTTAATAGTATGGTTGCGGGACAAAAAAATATTTGAAAAACAATTGCCAATTTACCATAACACGATACTAAAATCGTCAACAACAGAGACGTAATAAAGTGATTCGCCGGTTGTCGTTTGCGCATCACTATTGTTAATTTTGACCTTTTTTTGTGAGACAGTAGTGCATCGTTCAATTTCTAGGCTATAAATCGTTTGCGCATTAACCGTTCAAAAAGATTTTCATCATTTGCGCATCAATATTATTCAACAGTAGAAATTAAAAAAGTTGTACACCTCAAGCGCAAGTAAGTTGTTTTCTAACTTTGATCTTAAAGTTTTCTTATCTCTAAATTTACTCACGTAATAATTTAAAATAATGTTATATTTATATACAATATACCAAGTAAAAATGTAATTTTATATTTATTTACATTTTTAAGTTGTCGAAATAATGCTTTGATTTTCAACTTCAGTAGCTTTTCCGGTTGGAAAGTGAATCTAGTTAGTGCATTGGACAGGTAATTTATTTTTTATAATTTTGGAATTCCCATTAGTTTTCAAAAACACCGGGAAAAACAAAAAAAAAATTAAGGAAAAACGCAAATTTTTACACAAATTCTATTTTTGATATTGGTTTTAGTCGTTTTAGAGTTTAATTTAGAAATAAGTCTAAAACAAATTACCTTAGACACATGACATTTCCACTGAATGTTTATACATATACTGGAATTTTTTATACTTGATAAAATTTTCAAAATATTTCTAATCGTTTTAAGTTATTTATAGGCACTTGAAATTTCCGTACTTTTTAGGTTTTTTTTTATAAATGACAGTAACATTTTATTCGTTGACTACAAAAGCATTAACATTGAATACAAGGCTCTAAATATATTGAAAATACGTGGTCAATTTTTTTTTATAGGCATTCAAAGTTTGAATTTTGACAAAATACGTAAAAATTACAAAAATTCACAAATTATTTTAAGCTAGAAATTCATAAAAATTTTACTTTTTAAACCTAAGATTTGAAAATTTAATACAAGATTCTTTACAAGTTTGTCAATCTTTATCACAAAAAAAAATTTCCACCGGAAATTCAAATTAAATTTTTATGAGCATTTGAAAATTAAATTTTTACAACATTGGATTTTCTCTGGATTTCACATTAAGCGATTTTCTTATTTTGGTGTAACTCTAAAATAAATGATCGCAGATACTTGAAATTTTCACATTTTATATATTTGATACAATTTTCAAAACATTTAGATTTGTTTTGAGCTTTTTACTGACATTCTAATTTTTCACCTTTTTTTAGTTTTTTTTTCTATTAAAGTCAATAAAAATTTATTTGTTGGGTAGAAAAGCTTGAAAAAATTAATACAAGGCTTCTAACACATTGCAGCAATAGTAGTTGAAAAATATTAAAAATACATACCTAGGCAAATTTTTTTAAATGCATTTAAAATTCAAATTTTGACTAAATACGTAAAAATAACGACAATGTTCAAATAATC
This sequence comes from Diuraphis noxia, assembly GCF_037042655.1. NCBI lineage: Eukaryota > Metazoa > Arthropoda > Insecta > Hemiptera > Aphididae > Diuraphis > Diuraphis noxia. The sequence continues at coordinate 60,086,916 of NW_028301711.1, forward strand.
TTAGATAGAAATTGATAAAAGTTTTTCCTTTTAAATCTAAGATTTGAAAATTTTTAATAATCTATCCTAGACAGATAAACCGTCTCCGATCAGAATCGTTTGTTTCGTATACAATTTATATAATACCTTTGGATTCAAATTTAATTACATCCATTACAGTAACCCACTAAGGACCTATTGTACAGCAAAGCAACATCCACGAGTCACGAATTACCGGCTTTTTTCTTCTTAAAGCCACTGAGTGACGCGGGGAAATTTAATTTTCAGAGGCATGTATATTAAATACAAAGGCAAGTTTATAAAATTCAAAAATTCCAAAAAAATTTTTTTATGCATTTAAAAATTTAAAATTTGTAAGACAATTTTTTAAACATATTTTTTAAAACAGTTCGAAAAAAAAAATAATATATTGAATAAAAATTGACAAAGTTAGAGCAAGTTATGTTTTTGAATAATTATAATAACATAGTTGTTACCTATCAAAACAAGAATTACTCGATTTAATCAATCTCGATTGGAACGCTGATTTTTTATGTCAATCTGTAAATATCGTACTATTAGTGGAGCTTTTAGGAAAGATTAAAGTTAAAATTCAGATAATATTTTTAACAATAAAAAAATAAAAATAAAAAACATTTATTACATAAAAACGAAAATTATGTATTACATTTTTTTTTTATAATTGTTCAAAGTGAGCTCTATTATTTGTAACACTGCAGAGTTCAAGTTTAGGACCCACGCGTTTTCAACATTTTCTAATGTCTTAGGTAAAACATTTTACAATTGAACAATATTTTGTTCAATTTTGTGACGGAGATCATGCAATGAACACGGCGGATACACAAGATTTTTCAAATAACCCCATAGGAAAAAATCCATTGGTGTCAAGTCGGGAGACCTAGGTGGCCAAAGCACTGGACCATCTGGACCCCTTGACAAGGTGCCCTTGTTCTTATCCATCTTTCCGGGAAGTGCTCGTCCAGCCAACGTCTCACAGTATTTGAATTATGTGCTGGTGCAATTAAAATACTTAAAAATAGGTAACCAGTTTCGCTGTTCAGCAAACGATAAGACACGACTATTTTTATTTCTATTCAAATCAAAACTTTAATTAGGTATGTAAAATTATTGTCATGCTGAAATAGATATTTTATTATTGAAATGTGAAACAATTAATATTTTTGTTATAATTATTCAAAAACATAACTTGTTCTAACTTGGTCAATTTTTATATATTTTTTTTGAATTGTTTTAAAAAATATGTTCAACAAAATGGCTATCTTACAAATTTTAAATTCTTAAATGCATTAACAATTTATTTTTTAAATTAAAAAAAAAAAAATTGAATTTTATGCCATTCAATCAGAATTCCCATACTTGGTATTGTAAAAAAAAAAACCGCGTTTAAATAATATATTGATTTCCCATGGAGATATTAAGAGTGATACGGGACTTATGGGACATACTGTATAATATTATATTCTGTGGAAAATAACTACTGCCGAAAGAATAGCAGTGATAACGGTCGGAAGATAAGGCAAAAATTGATATGTCACCGTTTTCACATTTCGGTTTCCGTTCTCCACGCACCTCGGATATTTATTATTAAAATGTCAATTATATTACAGTTTAAATACTTTTATATAATTATGTGTTGATTGTAGAAGAATTTTTTAAAATCAAACAAATAATGTGGCGCTTACGAACCCGGAAAACGATGACGACAACGATGAATGATAATAACTGAAGTTATTGTGCAATCAAAAATCATCTTCATAGAGAGCCGTTATCACATTTTCAGAGTTTTAATAATTTTAGTCGATTCACGATTGGTAATGCGCATTTACGTCTTATCATTTGTTTCCGTAATATTTTTTTAATGTAAAGGAACGTTTGATTTTGTCGATTAACATGAAATGTAATATTCAATTAATTCAACACACTCGAATGGTGTCCTTGATCGACCGATACACTCGTCCAACGTTATTTTGTCTAAACACAATATTCTGTGCGTTTATTTGAAAGTGATTATCATAAATTTAGCGTTGTCAAATTGTAATAATAATTATCATAAAATTAAAAGAAAATAAGACTGTTCGACGCACTTAGTGGAGGATTCGTCAGTGTTCGTTTTCTATATTCATTCTTTGATACGCCTTTTCAATAACAATTCCCTTGCGCCACATGCAATTTTTTTGTTTCTGTCCACATGAGTAGCAGCGATGTCTACGGAACAAAAGTTTGCGGCGGCTATAAACGTCATTAGGAGTTTGCCAAAAAATGGTGAGTGTTATACGAATAGGCACATAAATTGAAAATGCATTTGTGTAAGCACTTATATACTTTTTTGACTATGTGAATCATGCTTTATGTTTATTTTAATATTATGATGTATGTCTTGCTGGAAATACTTTGGGTAACCTCATCAACTTACAGTTTTTTTCTTTGGGGGTGGGGGTCATAATAGTGAAATAATTGTATAAACTAGTATAAAAAGCTGTTATGCCATAGTATAAACTGACAGCCACAGACTAAGATATCGATATTTTTATAGACCAACTATTTTTTCACATGACCACATGAGATTATTTATTGTGATTATTTACCATGTGTTTGTGAGTGACGTGTGGTCGATAGTTATTATTATTATTAATATTCAATTACCTACAATTTAATTATTAGCAACATTTATATTTATTTTTTTCATCATAGGTACTTCATAAAATAAACAAACTAAAAGTATTATACTATTGATATGTTTAAAATTTGACGTCTTCAAATATTTCCCCTCCCTTCCCCCCTTACCAGAAATACACCTCTGGTTACAATTTTTTTTCCATTAGGAGTTCTTTTTCATTATCTGCAATAGAGGTGTTTTGAATGACTGTCATTTTCTACGAGATTTTCCATATTTAATGTTATAAACAAAATAATTCACTTTCCAAAAAAAGAATGTATAAATTCTAAATGATATATTTCTTTGTTTTTGTATGTCGTCATTACAAATGGAACATAATATATAAACTCAATTTAATAAAAAATATACTGTGCATTAGTCACACTGATTATTAAATATGCAAGTAAATATGGTTCTGTGGTGTGAAACTCACTTGATGGTAGACAGCCAACACTAACAGCAATATTGAGCGTGTCCAGTACAAGTTTCTCAGCTTCACAGGTTTCAATTTAAATATTGTCTATCCGCCTCAAGACTATGCCCCGGTACTCCAAAACTTGAACTTACTATCCCTAGCCGATCGCCACAATGCCCATGACCTAACCTTCCTACACAATATCTTATGTGGTAAAATTGATTCTTTTTATTTTTATCCTGTATCGGCTGTGTCCATATATATATATGTATTATGTATATTATTGCCAATTGTATATACCAATATTTCTGTACTATTATCTTAAATGAGCTCCCGCCCGTTAATATTAAAAAAATATGTAGGTATAAATAAATAAATATTATTATATCATATTAGGTAAAATATGTTAACTTAAGAATCAATAATGACAAACTGTTGGACAGTGTGCATAGGTATGTAGTATGAATAGACAGTGTTTTAAAAACAAATTAAAAAAAAAATATTTTAAAATTATCAATGTCTATAGTAAAATTACTACTTATGGGTTATCTTGATTACTTTAAGTGTAAAATCAATTTAGCCATAAACTGATTTGTTATATAAATGTCCATGATTTTCTCTTTTTTTTTCAAATTAGTTAAAATATTTCTGAAAGTATTCATTTTTTACTTTCTTATAGTTCCAACTAAATTGGATTTTTAAGTTTTGGTGTTGGATACAGAAACAGAAATCATTGATTAAAAAATGATTGTATTATATTTTATACTGTATAAACCGAAACATTGAAAACTTATCTTTAATTTCAAGTAGGTATGGTTATAATCTTTCTTTTAAATATTTTTGTATTTATCATTTGATTTTTCCATAATATTTTTAATTTATTCAATAATATTAAATTCTATTGTTAATAGTTATTGAAGAAATTATGAATTAATTGTAATTTTGGTCTTCTTTTCATTCTCCTTTGACCAACAGGTATATATAGGACATAGATAAATATGCAAATATTATAATTATTGCTGATTTGTTTCGTAGAAATATACATTAAGAGGACGTCACACCCGCATGTGTTGTCTTCGTCGTACAAGTACGTAGCATAGCAAATTTTACGCTCAGCAGATCACGTTTATCTCCGTTATTTTAAAATTTAGAGTGAATTGACCTATTAAAAAAATTAAAGGCAAGATTATTACCAAGTGCATCTCATAGGTTTTTTATTATATTTTAATTTTAAAGCAAGTAATGAGTATTTTAAAATTGTAAATAATTTTTATATCTAAAAATACTCATAACTCGGCTTAAAATTAAAATATAATAAAAAGCCTATGAGATGCACTCGGTAATAATCTTGCCTTTAATTTTTATAATAGGTCAATTCACTCTACATTTTACACATTTCTACATTTTATTTTTATTTTTTAAAATAACGGAGATAAACGTGATCTGCTAAGCGTAAAATTTGTTATGCTACGTACTTGTACAACGGAGACAACACATGCGGGTTTGGCGTCCTCTTAATCTGTTACTGTAACTGTATGCTTGGCAGATATTAAACATAAACATTGATAATTATTGAAAGTATTTATAATTAAAGAAAACCAGTAATTATGGAGTAAAATAAATCAAAGCATAGTTTTGTTAATAAATTAAATATTTTTTTATTATTATTCTGATTTTTATAATAATATATTCAGCATAAAGATTGAATTGTTTGGTGCAAAACTACAAATGTCAAATGTGAAAATGTTGTAGAGATTATTATTTTTTTTTGTGTCTTTAAATGGTTGTCATTGGTTACAAATTGTATATTATCATTTATTTTTTGTCATCCTATTCGCCATTAAGATCTCTTGCCATAATATTTTCGTGTCTAAAGATGTTTCATAAAAAAAAAATTGTTTCTTCATTTATGGTTCTCCACATATGGACAGTAAAATCATTTTCTATGGCCACTATTATTAATAATAATAATACGAATTTAATAACTATACTACAAAAAAATATAAATACCTATATTGTTATAAATAATTATACCTTACCTATATAATTTATAACTTATAAGTAATAATTTAAATAATTTGATAAATAATGACAATAACTGTAACAAAAAAAATGTTGTGCTTCCTCATGGCATATAATTTACTGCTATTATCTACTATGTTACTATTCGAATAATATGTTGTATGAAAACCAAAACTAGAAATATACTAAAATTTAAATTATGTTACACAGGGTGATTCTTTTATTGTTGAACAAACACTATTTCAAAAAGTATTGACATTTTTCCAAATTTTTTTTTAAAATTTTAGTCATACTTATCAACATATTTTTTAAAGCCTAATATTTTCACCCTTATATTTATTAGGCGAACGACTATCAACTTTTGATTTTCAAATGGGAACCCATACTAAAAATGAATAAACTAAATAAGGCTATTTTATGAATTTTCACGCTCAAATTTTAATTTTTTGTTGATCCGTTGATGAGATAACACTGCTCTAAGTTGGGAGATTTTGTTAGGTGTTTATGTGTAAATTTGCTGTACATAATCAGTAAATATCACAGCATAACTATGAAATATAAGAGTGAAAAACATTAGAATTTTATATGATTGTAGAAAAGCATGCATATAAAAGTTTTAGAAAAAAGTCTATGCTTTTTGAAATAATGAGTGTTCAACAATTAAAGAATCGCCTTGTATTAGGTTGGTAATTTATAAAATGTTAATAAATCTGTTTGTAAATATTGATGAATTAGTTCTTAAGAAATATTTACAAAATTATAATTTAAATTACTTTTTTTAAGAATTGTAATTCATGAAATTAGATTACAATAATATCGTGCCTTTAAAAATGTTGATCTTTAAGTCAATATCAATCTACGATCATATGTTCTACATTTTTATCGTCGTTGGACGTATTTTAAATATGAAAACCCACATTTTTTTCCATTAATGATTGTGTACTTTTTAAGTATTTGTTTATTATAATTTAAATGTTTTCAGGTGCATACCAACCATCTAGGGATCTCCTGCTTCGTTTTTATGCATATTTCAAACAAGCAACAATAGGACCTAACAATCAGCCCAAACCCAGTTTTTGGGATGTTATCAATCGAGCAAAATGGCAAGCTTGGTATGATTTAGGAGATATGTCAAAAGAGAATGCAATGCAAGAATATGTTAATGAGTTAAAAAAGGTAATTATAGAAAATAAACAAATTAAAGCAAAATGTTAAATTCTTTTTTTTATAACTTTATGTTGAAAAATATTTGTATTTGGTATTTAGTATGTCATAGTACATATACGCATTTATAATAATATATTATCATATAACTTATATATGATATTTATTATAGTTAAAAATTACATTAAAAACAAGGATTGTAACTATACATTTATTATGCATTATTATGCATGTTTTAATATTATTATTCATTGCATAATATTGTACTGGCTTTACAGAAATAGTATGTTGTTAATTATATATTTTATTTAACGTATTATAGTTACATTTTCAGATTGTAGAAACTATGGCTTATACGAATCCCGTGGCCGATTTTGTATCTAGCTTGGATTCATTTTATGAATCAGTTTCCATTGATGATTTAGAAATGGTAGTTGGTCCAATTGAACGAAGCAATTTAAAAGGTATATTCATTTTATATTCATTCAATATGTAATTAAAACAGAAAATATTGACTATAAAATATGTAGGTTGACTCCATTATTGTTATTGAAATAAATCAAATTTAAATATACTAGTTCTTGAAGTGATAAAAATTCTTTGTAACTAAATATGAGTACTTGATTTTAATTTAGAAACTTAACACGTTCACTGCCGGCTGTCACACAATTATAACTTCATTTTCAGTGTCAGTCCAAACTCGTATAATATAATTTTACTATGTATTCGAAAAAAGTTTAAAAATCTAAAAAAATTTTTAAAAATATATTGATTACATCAAAAAATTGTAATAATCCTCGTTACACCACGCAATTTTGTTGGTGCAATATTGTAGCGCCATGGATAAGTTGATAATATAAAACCATATTTAGTTATGGCTATCAGTGGTCATGTGGTGTGGTAGTAATGATCAACTGTAACCGTTGGCCTTCGCAAAAGTATAAAATTTGAAAATAACAAGTGATCATTGGCGGCCACATGGTGGGTGGTCAACTTGTTAAATCTTGTTATTATACTGTTCATATATTAGCGAAGTTCTTCTTCTCAAACATTGTAAAAAAACTATTTTTTCTTTTGTTAATTACAAATGTATAATCAAATGTTTTCAATATTACTACCTCTAAAAATATATGTCTAAATCAGTGGTTCTCAACCGGTGTGCCGCGGCACAATACTGTGCCGAGAGATCGACTAGGTGTGTCGCGAGAAGTTTCTGATATTTGTAATTATGCTGGTAAAAATATTGAAAACAGTAATTTATTTCATTACATTTGTGTTGAGTGTGCCGCGAAAATGTGTGATGTATAATGATGTGCCGAGAACCAAAAAAGCTTGAGATCCATTGGTCTAAATGTACAAATATTCAATTGATTTATATTTATTAATAATAATAATAATAATAATAATGGCAAATAACTTTAATGTTCTTATGCTTTTTGGTCTTGGAAATTTGTTATCTATAAAAAATTACAATTTTTTAAAATTTTTACAGGAAAAAATAATTGCAGTATTTCTGTAATGAATGAACATCGAGATATAACAGATACAGAAGTAGATGAAGAACGTTTTCATGATGTATTAGAAATAAACAATATGGTCAGCATAGCATAAGTACTTTTCATATTATTAGTCAAATACAATCATACTATGTAATTATCCAATCAAGAATAACCAGTTGATGCAAGTCAACCAGGTTCTAAAATTTTATTTGTACATCAGATACCTATATTACTACTAATGGTAGTATTTTGTCAGTTGTGACAGATTTATGGGGGAACAAAATATGTACAAAACAGAATTTAGTATTAATCTATATATTAAAATGACAACTTATTTCACCTGTTTCAACTTTAAGATTGTCTCATATATTTTAACACTCATTATTATCTGATGTTTGTTACAATAAATAACAAATATTCATAATAAGACAATACTGAATACACCAATAAGATATGTATAGAAATACTCATGTAAAACAATTTTTAAGCGTATCAATTTAAATACATTTTGGATTATGTGTAACATAGGTATGTCACAAAAGTATACATTTTATGACTGTTCTGAGGTAGAATTTAAAATATATTTATAATAAATATTTTTACTTGAATATTAAGAGGACTTCACACTTGTATATGCTGTATCAATTTGACAAATATATAGTCAATTGTTGATCAGCAGTTCTAACTTTATGTAGTTAACTTTAATATTAGAGTGCATTTACTTAATAGTAATTATAAAACTTAAGAGAATGTGATACCCGCATGTGTTGTCTCTGTCTTACAAGTGCATTATATAGTAAATTTTACGTTCAGCAGAACACATGTAGCTCCGTTTGCTTAAAAATAAGAGTGAATTGGCCTCTTATAAAATTTAAAGGTATCATTGTTATCTAGTCAACCTCTTATGCTTTTTATTATATTTAAATTTTAAAGGAAGTTATGAGTATTTTAAGATGCACAAAAAATTTACAATTTTAAAATACTCATAACTCGCTTTAAATTTGATATAAAATATAAATCATATGAGGTTGTCTAGATAATAATCTTACCTTCAAATTTTATAAGAGGTCAGTTCATTCTAATTTTTAAGTTAACGGAGCTACACGTGTTCTACTGAGCGAAAAATGTACCATGTTACGCATTTGTAAGACGGAGACAACACATGCGGGTATCACATCCTCATAAATGTTAACTCAAAAACTTATAAGCTCAATGAAAAAAATAATACTTGAATTTAGTTAATATTGTTTAAAAAAAATTGTTGTGTGGTCGTAAATGAATGTATTTACCTGGATTAACTATACTCAATCCACTTCATCTCCAAGCTTATTTATGTAGGCAAACAAAAGTAACGTTTTTATGAATTAGTATAAAATGTAAAAAATCTATAATATGATAAAAAATGTAATACATAATATAAGATTACTTAAACTGCTATATACTAAACTACTTTCATAACAATATGTAGTTTTATAATCATCTATAAGGATTGTTGTTTGAATACATCTATATCATAATATCAATACCACGCGTGAATATTTAAGTGTTAATCTTATCTAAACTTATACCTAACACATGTTAAACAATAGTAGATAAATTTCAGTGATTGGTAAAATTTATATTATTCATAGATATGAAGCCAATAAAAAATTAAAACTAATTGAAACAATTGTTTCATTTATTTTAATGTATTCAGTTTTAGATGAAGTGCTTGAAAATCTGAATTAAATATTTATTTTCCTAAACAAAATAAATAATTTATTTAATCAATATTCACATTGTGCCAAGAATCAATAATTTTATTAAAGGTACCCAGTGCTGAGGTAATTTTGCCCACAATAATAAAATATACGACAGTATAGGAATAATGATCTTGCTTGTAGAATCGACCAAATAAGAAAACAACTAAAATAAAATCTAATTTTCATATTTATAAAAAAATATTCTATACTGTGAAAACTATGGACACTTGGCATTGGAATATTTAACCTTAAAATGGTTTTAATTATTAATGTGTGGGTCATATGTAAAATTCTATTTGATTTGTTTGTTAAATTTTCATTAAATTTTTTTATACATATTTAACACGTTGGAATTGCATATTTTGTTTATTTTAGTTCCTATAACTTCCAAGTCCTCATTGATGATAAATAACTAATTATTAATTATTATATTATTAATTTCAGTCAAGTGGAGAGCATTTAATCCGTTTTCCAACAGTAGTTCCAGCATATAATCCATTTTTAGATCCAAATAACTACATCCAAGATTTTGTGCCCAACCATTGCATTCCAATACCTCAACAAAATGGAAATGGTATGATAGAGTTACAATATGCTAATGACTGTAAGTATAATGTATTAAATTACTGTATATAATTAATTAATTCATATTTTACATTGTTTGCATTTTATAGTTTTAGATGAATTTAAAATACAAATCAGTAATACGGTATCCGCCATGAAGTATGATCTTGATGTTATAACAAATAGGATTGTTAAAATAGAACGCAAAATGGATGAGGTAATATTAAAATTAATTGTACTGTGTACTATGTAATTAAATTCACAAGATCAATGTTTAGTAATGACTTAATATGTATTTCAGATAAAAAAAACAAGAGGACATAATCATATTCATGTTACAAACCTTAATTCATTTCAAAAAGTAGTCTTGCTCGGTTGGCCCATTATTGTTCATCTAATATTCAATTGGTTTAAAAGGCAAAATAAACGAAAAGCCTTAAATCATAAAATTTTGTGATATTATATGTTCAACTTAAAAATGATATAAGCTTAGTGATATCATTAAATTACTGTTTTATATCAAGTAGTTATATATTCCTTAGGTATATAATATATATTATCTAAAAAAATTACCTTCATTTTATAGGAAACAAAGAATTTTAGAACATTTTACCATATTTTTTTACTTGTGTTAATGTAAGTTATACATAATATGTACATTTAAAAAAATATATGTATTTTTTTTTTATCAACGCTCACAATCACACTTAGGTAATTATAGATATAATTAAATTTTTTATAAAAATCTTAGGAATATTTTAAGTATATACTACAACAATATTAGTACTTAAATTGGTGTAATCTTTTAACATTTTATTTTTTCTTTATTGTTTAATCATGTTTTATTCTGACATAATGAAACAAATAGTAATTCTTTTAACATAATTATGTATGAATCCACATATTTTTTGTTTAAAAAAAAAAATGGTCCTTATTGCTCAATATTTTTATAAAAAGTAATAAAAACTAGCATTTCTAAATTTTTGAGATTAATTTTTATTCCTAACATACAAAGATAAAATACTTCTTACTACTAATCAAATTAAAAATATTTATTTGAACTGATGTTTAACCATAAAAATGTTGTTGTGTATTAATCAGATGAAACATAATTTTTAATACAACATTTTTAATCGAATATGTATTTAGTTATAAAACAAAGGTACAGACATTACATTCACAGTGATAATGTTATATACTTTTAAAATTTAAACATAAATTAGTCTGAAAATATATTAACATAATATCTTTTGTTTGAACTTGGGAACTTTGGCTTTATTGGTTAATTAATAATTATTTAACTTTTAAAATATTAAATCAGTTTTTTTTTTGGTAGAATTTTAAGTTTTTTGAATTTATGTTAATATTATTGTGATTCACAAACCATTCAAAATTTTTTTTGTTTTTTTTTTTTCGTCACGCATAATTGAGTTAAATTTATCAAATATACATAATATTCAATTAAGTTGATCATATATTTATATTTTATAATTTTAGAAAATTATCGTACTAGATTAAATTAAAATTAATTTAATATTATATCTTATCTAATTATTTATACATAATTAAATGTATTTTATGACATTGAACCCCAGTTATATAGTATATAGTTGTTAAACAATTTATTAATGTATTGATTTTAAACTACTGATTCATAACTTGTATACTAAAATACGGTTGAATAATTGGAAAATATTATTGTGTATTGTCTGACTGTGGTTGTGGTTTATGTAAACTATTAAAAATGTAATTCTAATATCCTTCATAATGACTAGCATCATTATTTTTTGTTATCGATTATTATAACCTACTCAAATATTTTTTTGGTATACAATATGTTTATATGTTTAGTACGTAATATATGATGACTGACCCAATTATATATATATATATATATAACAAAACACTATTTCAACGAGTAGTTGATTAAGTATCAACCAGAGTAAATTTTTAATTTTTTTTGTATTCAGTATCTTAGGAGATTTAATTATTCTTATGTAATATATGAAATATTCTGTAATAGTATCAAGATTTTTATACAACTTGATTGGTGTACACATCACATAATTTTATTTTATTTGTAAATTAAAATTTAATATTTCAATTTAATTTAGTGTATTTGTTTTTTAATATAAATCTTGGCAATGGTATCAAAACACGCTATCAAAAATTTGTAAGAGAAAAATTAATATAGAAAAATATTCGTTCTATTCAAATATAAATTTATTATAAAAAAAATATTTCAACTTCACATTTTTTTTTTTTATGTGTAAAATAAAATTTATTGACGATTGTAATGATGTTATTGTATAAGCAAATAAAGTTAATTTTTTTTTTATGTAATAAATAATTTTAATTTTATTGTTTATGGAGAAGGTATGACTAAAGTGCTGATATTTATGTTATTAATATTTTATTGGCTTTATGCAGCTTTACGAGGATGAAAAATGTGGATAATTTATCCATCACAGAGTTCGTAGAATAAATTTATTTTCCATATTAAAGCAAAATTTGGACATTAGAGAATATTTAGCCTATCTTAAATATTATTATAATATATTTTGTTATTGTTCATAAAATATCATGTATATTGTTGATTTCATGACTTTTTTTCTGTCAACAATTTTTTCATGAAGAAAATTAATAATTTAATATAAGAATGATAAAAATGGTTAATGATTCAATTATCTACTTGTTTGTAATCAAATTGGTAATTTTGATCATTCTGTTGCTTTCAGTCCTTGATTGTACCCACGATTTAAGATATACAGGTTGCACAACGAAGACAAATATTGTGACTCAAGAACTGACACTTCAAAAAAATTAACTCTCAACGCGGGGAAAATTGTATTTCAGTGTCGCCACATGTAGGGAAATTTTTTATTATTATCTAAGGAAATTAGTTTTATTTTAAATTACGTCTTTTTCTTATTGTTATACATAAAATCAAGTATTCAAGACAGCTGTTTTATAGTGTCATTTTCAAAGTCACTAGGAAATTATAATTATAATTATAATTAACATAGATCGTTGTGCAACCTGTATATCTTAAATCGTGATTGTACCCATAGAATATCGTATTTGACTGATAACGTGATAAAAAGGTTAGGTTACTAAAAGAAGTCTGAACTGTTTTTATTTTTTATATTCAAATAACTTAGCTGTCACAAAAGGGCGTGAAAATTAAGTATTGTTTGTGATTTGTACTAAAATATTTTGTTTTTTTTTTTATTATATATATTTCATTATATTTATATACCTATGTATGAACTGTTTTACATTTTTTATATTTAAATATTTTACCTGTTCCATGTCAAATGAATGGTAGTGTATACTGTAAAGTATAGGTATAAAGTTATTAATTATTTTTATTAAATTATTTTGAAAAAAATCACATTATTTGCATATAAAAGTTTAAAGAATATTTTAAGGTTTTTTTAGAGCATATTAGCATCATATTTTAAACTTTTAAGAACCTAAAAATCCACGCTTTAGTTATGACATCGGTCAGTCTAAATTTTTTAAATCAATGTAGGAAATCTGTATTTAACAAATAGTAGGTACACTTTGATTTATAATTTAATGTATTCAAATTCTCTTCTAATATACCTAATAAATAATTTAAAATTTAAACACTATAATTAACTTGCCTGAAACAAGTGATGTCTTAATTATTTATATAATAATATAATCTATGATATCATAATTGATTATTTTACTCATAAATAATTATTTAAAAAAAAAACTGTGATTTGTAGTTAAATATTGTATGTTATAGTATAGTATTTTATTTTGTGATTATTATTGTTTTGTTATGATTATAAAAATACATTCTTGTATAAAAAAATGTTGTGTTGACCATGTGTTAGATTCCGAGAAATTAATATTTTATAATATTTTTTTTAGTATTTTTACTTGTGTTTAGATCAGTAGGAATGTATTGATCTTCAACTTTGATTTTCCCATTGCTTTTCAAAATGGTTTAAAGAAATGGGAATATTTATTATTTACGTTAGAATTCATTTTTGATAATCTATCTAATTTTTTGTTAATTACAAATGTACAATCAAATGTTTTCACTATTACTACCTCTAAAAATATATGTCTAAATGTTTAAATATTCAATTGATTTATATTTATTAACAATAATAATGGCAAATAACTTTAATGTTCTTATGCTTTTTGGTCTTGGAAATTTGTTATCTATAAAAAATTACAATTTTTTAAAATTTTTACAGGAAAAAATAATTGCAGTATTTCTGTAATGAATGAACATCGAGATATAACAGATACAGAAGTAGATGAAGAACGTGTTCCTGATGTATTAGAAATAAACAATATGGTCAGCATAGCATAAGTACTTTTCATATTATTAGTCAAATACAATCATACTATGTAATTATCCAATCAAGAATAACCAGTTGATGCAAGTCAACCAGGTTCTAAAATTTTATTTGTACATCAGATACCTATATTACTACTAATGGTAGTATTTTGTCAGTTGTGACAGATTTATGGGGGAACAAAATATGTACAAAACAGAATTTAGTATTAATCTATATATTAAAATGACAACTTATTTCACCTGTTTCAACTTTAAGATTGTCTCATATATTTTAACACTCATTATTATCTGATGTTTGTTACAATAAATAACAAATATTCATAATAAGACAATACTGAATACACCAATAAGATATGTATAGAAATACTCATGTAAAACAATTTTTAAGCGTATCAATTTAAATACATTTTGGATTATGTGTAACATAGGTATGTCACAAAAGTATACATTTTATGACTGTTCTGAGGTAGAATTTAAAATATATTTATAATAAATATTTTTACTTGAATATTAAGAGGACTTCACACTTGTATATGCTGTATCAATTTGACAAATATATAGTCAATTGTTGATCAGCAGTTCTAACTTTATGTAGTTAACTTTAATATTAGAGTGCATTTACTTAATAGTAATTATAAAACTTAAGAGAATGTGATACCCGCATGTGTTGTCTCTGTCTTACAAGTGCATTATATAGTAAATTTTACGTTCAGCAGAACACATGTAGCTCCGTTTGCTTAAAAATAAGAGTGAATTGGCCTCTTATAAAATTTAAAGGTATCATTGTTATCTAGTCAACCTCTTATGCTTTTTATTATATTTAAATTTTAAAGGAAGTTATGAGTATTTTAAGATGCACAAAAAATTTACAATTTTAAAATACTCATAACTCGCTTTAAATTTGATATAAAATATAAATCATATGAGGTTGTCTAGATAATAATCTTACCTTCAAATTTTATAAGAGGTCAGTTCATTCTAATTTTTAAGTTAACGGAGCTACACGTGTTCTACTGAGCGAAAAATGTACCATGTTACGCATTTGTAAGACGGAGACAACACATGCGGGTATCACATCCTCATAAATGTTAACTCAAAAACTTATAAGCTCAATGAAAAAAATAATACTTGAATTTAGTTAATATTGTTTAAAAAAAATTGTTGTGTGGTCGTAAATGAATGTATTTACCTGGATTAACTATACTCAATCCACTTCATCTCCAAGCTTATTTATGTAGGCAAACAAAAGTAACGTTTTTATGAATTAGTATAAAATGTAAAAAATCTATAATATGATAAAAAATGTAATACATAATATAAGATTACTTAAACTGCTATATACTAAACTACTTTCATAACAATATGTAGTTTTATAATCATCTGTAAGGATTGTTGTTTGAATACATCTATATCATAATATCAATACCACGCGTGAATATTTAAGTGTTAATCTTATCTAAACTTATACCTAACACATGTTAAACAATAGTAGATAAATTTCAGTGATTGGTAAAATTTATATTATTCATAGATATGAAGCCAATAAAATTTTAAAACTAATTGAAACAATTGTTTCATTTATTTTAATGTATTCAGTTTTAGATGAGGTGCTTGAAAATCTGAATTAAATATTTATTTTCCTAAACAAAATAAATAATTTATTTAATCAATATTCACATTGTGCCAAGAATCAATAATTTTATTAAAGGTACCCAGTGCTGAGGTAATTTTGCCCACAATAATAAAATATACGACAGTATAGGAATAATGATCTTGCTTGTAGAATCGACCAAATAAGAAAACAACTAAAATAAAATCTAATTTTCAAATTTATAAAAAAATATTCTATACTGTGAAAACTATGGACACTTGGCATTGGAATATTTAACCTTAAAATGGTTTTAATTATTAATGTGTGGGTCATATGTAAAATTCTATTTGATTTGTTTGTTAAATTTTCATTAAATTTTTTTATACATATTTAACACGTTGGAATTGCATATTTTGTTTATTTTAGTTCCTATAACTTCCAAGTCCTCATTGATGATAAATAACTAATTATTAATTATTATATTATTAATTTCAGTCAAGTGGAGAGCATTTAATCCGTTTTCCAACAGTAGTTCCAGCATATAATCCATTTTTAGATCCAAATAACTACATCCAAGATTTTGTGCCCAACCATTGCATTCCAATACCTCAACAAAATGGAAATGGTATGATAGAGTTACAATATGCTAATGACTGTAAGTATAATGTATTAAATTACTGTATATAATTAATTAATTCATATTTTACATTGTTTGCATTTTATAGTTTTAGATGAATTTAAAATACAAATCAGTAATACGGTATCCGCCATGAGGTATGATCTTGATGTTATAACAAATAGGATTGTTAAAATAGAACGCAAAATGGATGAGGTAATATTAAAATTAATTGTACTGTGTACTATGTAATTAAATTCACAAGATCAATGTTTAGTAATGACTTAATATGTATTTCAGATAAAAAAAACAAGAGGACATAATCATATTCATGTTACAAACCTTAATTCATTTCAAAAAGTAGTCTTGCTCGGTTGGCCCATTATTGTTCATCTAATATTCAATTGGTTTAAAAGGCAAAATAAACGAAAAGCCTTAAATCATAAAATTTTGTGATATTTTATGTTCAACTTAAAAATGATATAAGCTTAGTGATATCATTAAATTACTGTTTTATATCAAGTAGTTATATATTCCTTAGGTACCTATATAATATATATTATCTAAAAAAATTACCTTCATTTTATAGGAAACAAAGAATTTTAGAACATTTTACCATATTTTTTTACTTGTGTTAATGTAAGTTATACATAATATGTACATTTAAAAAAATACATGTATTTTTTTTTTATCAACGCTCACAATCACACTTAGGTAATTATAGATATAATTAAATTTTTTATAAAAATCTTAGGAATATTTTAAGTATATACTACAACAATATTAGTACTTAAATTGGTGTAATCTTTTAACATTTTATTTTTTCTTTAATGTTTAATCATGTTTTATTCTGACATAATGAAACAAATAGTAATTCTTTTAACATAATTATGTATGAATCCACATATTTTTTGTTTAAAAAAAAAAATGGTCCTTATTGCTCAATATTTTTATAAAAAGTAATAAAAACTAGCATTTCTAAATTTTTGAGATTAATTTTTATTCCTAACATACAAAGATAAAATACTTCTTACTACTAATCAAATTAAAAATATTTATTTGAACTGATGTTTAACCATAAAAATGTTGTTGTGTATTAATCAGATGAAACATAATTTTTAATACAACATTTTTAATCGAATATGTATTTAGTTATAAAACAAAGGTACAGACATTACATTCACAGTGATAATGTTATATACTTTTAAAATTTAAACATAAATTAGTCTGAAAATATATTAACATAATATCTTTTGTTTGAACTTGGGAACTTTGGCTTTATTGGTTAATTAATAATTATTTAACTTTTAAAATATTAAATCAGTTTTTTTTTTGGTAGAATTTTAAGTTTTTTGAATTTATGTTAATATTATTGTGATTCACAAACCATTCAAAATTTTTTTTGTTTTTTTTTTTCGTCACGCATAATTGAGTTAAATTTATCAAATATACATAATATTCAATTAAGTTGATCATATATTTATATTTTATAATTTTAGAAAATTATCGTACTAGATTAAATTAAAATTAATTTAATATTATATCTTATCTAATTATTTATATATAATTAAATGTATTTTATGACATTGAACCCCAGTTATATAGTATATAGTTGTTAAACAATTTATTAATGTATTGATTTTAAACTACTGATTCATAACTTGTATACTAAAATACGGTTGAATAATTGGAAAATATTATTGTGTATTGTCTGACTGTGGTTGTGGTTTATGTAAACTATTAAAAATGTAATTCTAATATCCTTCATAATGACTAGCATCATTATTTTTTGTTATCGATTATTATAACCTACTCAAATATTTTTTTGGTATACAATATGTTTATATGTTTAGTACGTAATATATGATGACTGACCCAATTATATATATATATATATAACAAAACACTATTTCAACGAGTAGTTGATTAAGTATCAACCAGAGTAAATTTTTAATTTTTTTTTTATTCAGTATCTTAGGAGATTTAATTATTCTTATGTAATATATGAAATATTCTGTAATAGTATCAAGATTTTTATACAACTTGATTGGTGTACACATCACATAATTTTATTTTATTTGTAAATTAAAATTTAATATTTCAATTTAATTTAGTGTATTTGTTTTTTAATATAAATCTTGGCAATGGTATCAAAACACGCTATCAAAAATTTGTAAGAGAAAAATTAATATAGAAAAATATTCGTTCTATTCAAATATAAATTTATTATAAAAAAAATATTTCAACTTCACATTTTTTTTTTTTATGTGTAAAATAAAATTTATTGACGATTGTAATGATGTTATTGTATAAGCAAATAAAGTTAATTTTTTTTTTATGTAATAAATAATTTTAATTTTATTGTTTATGGAGAAGGTATGACTAAAGTGCTGATATTTATGTTATTAATATTTTATTGGCTTTATGCAGCTTTACGAGGATGAAAAATGTGGATAATTTATCCATCACAGAGTTCGTAGAATAAATTTATTTTCCATATTAAAGCAAAATTTGGACATTAGAGAATATTTAGCCTATCTTAAATATTATTATAATATATTTTGTTATTGTTCATAAAATATCATGTATATTGTTGATTTCATGACTTTTTTTCTGTCAACAATTTTTTCATGAAGAAAATTAATAATTTAATATAAGAATGATAAAAATGGTTAATGATTCAATTATCTACTTGTTTGTAATCAAATTGGTAATTTTGATCATTCTGTTGCTTTCAGTCCTTGATTGTACCCACGATTTAAGATATACAGGTTACACAACGAAGACAAATATTGTGATTTAAGATCTGACACTTCAAAAAAATTAACTCTCAACGCGGGGAAAATTGTATTTCAGTGTCGCCACATGTAGGGAAAATTTTTATTATTATCTAAGGAAATTAGTTTTATTTTAAATTACGTCTTTTTCTTATTGTTATACATAAAATCAAGTATTCAAGACAGCTGTTTTATAGTGTCATTTTCAAAGTCACTAGGAAATTATAATTATAATTATAATTAACATAGGTCGTTGTGCAACCTGTATATCTTAAATCGTGATTGTACCCATAGAATATCGTATTTGACTGATAACGTGATAAAAAGGTTAGGTTACTAAAAGAAGTCTGAACTGTTTTTATTTTTTATATTCAAAAAACTTAGCTGTCACAAAAGGGCATGAAAATTAAGTATTGTTTGTGGTTTGTACTAAAATATTTTGTTTTTTTTTTATTATATATATTTCATTATATTTATATACCTATGTATGAACTGTTTTACATTTTTTATATTTAAATATTTTACCTGTTCCATGTCAAATGAATGGTAGTGTATACTGTAAAGTATAGGTATAAAGTTATTAATTATTTTGATTGAATTATTTTGAAAAAAATCACATTATTTGCATATTTAAAAGTCAAGTGGAGAGCATTTGATCCGTTTTCCAACAGTAGTTCCAGCATATAATCCATTTTTAGATCCCAATAACTACATCCAAGATTTTGTGCCCAACCATTGCATTCCAATGCCTCAACAAAATGGGAATGGTATGATCGAGTCACAATATGATAATGACTGTAAGTATAATGTATTAAATTACTGTATATAATTTATTAATTTATATTTTACATTGTTTGCATTTTATAGTTTTAGATGAATTTAAAATACTAATCAGTAATACGGTATCCGCCATGAGGTATGATCTTGATGTTGTAACAAATAGGATTGTTAAAAGAGAACGCAAAATGGATGAGGTAATATTAAAATTAATTGTACTGTGTACTATGTAATTAAATTCACTAGATCAATGTTTAGTAATAACTTAAAATGTATTTCAGATAAAAAAAACAAGAGGACATAATCATAATCATGTTACAATCCTTAATTCATACCAGATCTTGTTCGGTTGGCCCATTCTTGTTAATCTAATAATCAATTGGTTTAAAAGGCAAAATAAACGAAAAGCCTTAAATCATAAATTTTTGTGATATTATATGTTCAACTTAAAAATGATATAAGCTTAGTGATATCATTAAATTACTGTTTTATATCAAGTATATATATATATATAAGTATATATCAAGTTATATATTCCTTAGGTATATAATATATATTATCTAAAAAGATTACCTTCATTTTATAGGAAACAAAGAATTTTAGAACATTTTACCATATTTTTTTACTTGTGTTAATGTAAGTTATACATAATATGTACATTTAAAAAAATACATGTATTTTTTTTTATCAACGCTCACAATCACACTTAGGTAATTATAGATATAATTAAATTTTTTATAAAAATCTTAGGAATATTTTAAGTATATACTACAACAATATTAGTACTTAAATTGGTGTAATCTTTTAACATTTTATTTTTTCTTTAATGTTTAATCATGTTTTATTCTAACATAATGAATATACATAATCTACATAATTCTTATGTAATATATGAAATATTCTGTAATAGTATCAAGATTTTTATATGACTTGATTGGTGTACACATCACATAATTTTATTTTATTTGTGAATAAAAATGTAATATTTCAATTTAATTTAGTGTATTTGTTTTTTAATATAAATCTTGGCAATTGTATCAAAACACGCTATCAAAAATTTGTAAAAGAAAAATTAATATAGAAAAATATTTGGTCTATTCAAATATAAATTTATTTCTAATTTTAAAATGAGTGAAAAAAAAAATATTTCAACTTAAAATTTTTTTTTTTTATGTGTAAAATAAAATTTATTGACAAATGTAATGATGTTTTTGTATAAGCAAATAAAGTTAATTTTTTTTTTTATGTAATAAATAATTTTAATTTTATTGTGTATAGAGAAGGTATGACTAAAGTGCGGATATTTATGTTATTAATATTTTATTGGCTTTATGCAGCTTTTCGAGGATGAAAAATGTGGACGATTTATCCATCACAGAGTTCGTAGAATAAATTTATTTTCCATATTAAAGCATATTTTGGACATAAGAGAATATTTAGCCATCTTAAATATTATTATAATATATTCTGTTATTGTTCATAAAATATCATGTATATTGTTGATTTTTTGACTTGTGATTTTTTCTAGCAACAATTTTTTCATGAAGAAAATTAATAATTTAATATAAGAATGATAAAAATGATTAATAATTCAATTATCTACTTGTTTGTAATCAAATTGGTAATTTTGATCATTCTGTTGCTTTCAGTCCTTGATTGTACCCACGATTTAAAATATACAGGTTGCACAACGAAGACAAATATTGTGACTCAAGATCTGACACTTCAAAAAAATTAACTCTCAACGCTCAACGCGCGGAAAATTGTATTTCAGTGTCGCCACATGTAGGGAAAATTTTTATTATTATCTAAGGAAATTAGTTTTATTTTAAATTACGTCTTTTTCTTATTGTTATACATAAAATCAAGTATTCAAGACAGCTGTTTTATAGTGTCATTTTCAAAGTTACTATAGGAAATTATAATTAACATAGGTCGTGTAACTTGTCTGAAACCAGTGATGTCTTAATTATTTCTATAATAATATATACTATGATATCATAATTGATTATTTTACTCTTAAATAATTATTTTAAAAAAAAACTGTGATTTGTAGTTAAAAATTGTATGTTATAGTATAGTATTTTATTTTGTGATTATTGTTGTTTTTTGATGATTATAAAAATACATTCATGTATAAAAAAAATGTTGTGTCGACCATGTGTTAGATTCCGAGCAATTAATATTTTATAATATTTTTTTAGTATTTTTACTTGTGTTTAGATCAGTAGGAATGTATTGATCTTCAACTTTGATTTTCCCATTGCTTTTCAAAATGGTTTAAAGAAATGGGAATATTTATTATTTACATTAGAATTCATTTTTGATAATCTATCCAATTTTTGTTTTTTGTTATTTAAAACTGTAGAAATTTGAAAATAATAAATAGAACCTCACTTGGCCTGTTTAAATGTTGAAACTATAATTAAATTCCAGAAATTTTACATTTAACACTGACTTTTGTCTGTTTATTAAATTTACATTAAATACATAGTACACATTTTAACATATTATTTATATAATCTGTGATAATAGTAACAAACAATTATGCAAGTCATCAAAAGATCAAGTATTTGATAGGTATACATAATTGAGGATTGACCATTATTGTGACATTGTTCATTATATCACTATTTATTAAGGTCTATTATTTTTATAAAAGTTATTCGTTGATTATTAATACTTGTGTATATTAATAACACAGATTATTTAAAATTATATAATCTGTGCTATTATAAAAACTAAATAGGTAGGCTGTTAAAGAAGAAGATCAATACCTACCACTTTTTCATCGTAAATTATCATTTATACTCTACAATTTTTTATGTATTTCAGTAGGATATAAAGGTATGTTCTGAAACCTCATACCCTGATCCTTGCTGATCATTCCTAGAGCCCGCCGCCCGGTCGCGTACGTACATGACGTATATTTCCCCCATCCCGCCTCGTTACTCATTCCCTCATCCTTGCTGATCATCGCCCTCCGCAACCCCACAGGTCTACATCTACCGCCCGACTCGTCACGTGATCAACACTTATTTTCTCACCGCCGCCCTTGAAGACGCTTGCACGCACGCGCATCATAATTATCTGATGGTTTTTTTTCGTTAAATAATGAAAAAAAAAATTGGAGAGATTCGAACCCAAACCCCCATCTCAAACATTAACGCATTAACCCTCTAGGCCACAGACCTGTCATACCTTTCCATGTGATTCATAACGTATATAGCTATTACTTATGTAATGCACCAAACCACCACAGTCGCCGAGGCCGCCCGACTCGTAACTAACACATAGCGCACGTGCGACAACACTTATCGTTATCAACATTCTATATCAGCGTATGGGAACAACAGCCACCGAGTTATCACTATTATTATCATACACATACCATAATTACTGTACACTATATTATTGTACACACCATATTATCGTATTCGTCTCGGACATAACTTACAATGTTATATCAGCGCATGCGTACAACGCTTAATTATTATACTTACAACGTCTTGTAAAATTTATATATAACATACTTGAGTGAAAAACAACATTCCTTAAGTGCTGCGACATGTGTGTCTCGGCAGACCATACCTTTTGTTAACCGAGTATTATGTTGTAAACCCTTTGTATATTTTAATCCCAAAATGCTTGTCGTCAACACGCCCCACAGTGAGACTTTTATAGAAACTCCTATAGTCTTTTGTACACATTTAAACCTTAAATTATGAGTCACATAGGCAGATTTTGTTATTGCACATCTCATCCTTTGTCATTGAGGAATTCACACCTCCCTAATATTGTTCCTCCCACCAGATAGTGTCTCAAATCGACAGACAGTTACTCTGTCGTCCACCGAGACAGAGTTAGTCTGTTCTAGACATCCATACCTTTACGATTCTACTCTGCAATACTCCGAGTCTTTAAATATTTTTACAAGTCTTTTAAATTTCCAAGTGGTTTTATTTTAACACTCAACGATTTTTAAAACATTGCTGGTTCAATTGAAAACAACGCAGCGTTATACAAGAAGAAAACCTACACTTATGTACCGCCAGCGCCTCCAGCAGAACTCATTGAATCCACAAGCTTCACACTAGACTTTGCGGCCCGTAAGTTTGTACATATCGGTTTAGATCCATCTTCGAATTTCATAATTGCAGTACACATATTAACTTCTTCACGTTACATACAAGTTACGCCTGATTATTTGAATATATTATTCTCGTATATGGGTCATATCTTGTCCTTTATATTAGACACACCACAAAAGTATAAACGAATAATATTTTATGAAGATGAAATATTAAAACTATCGAGTATGGTATACAGCGGAGAAAATGTGTTAGTGATTGAAGCAAAACACATAGAAGGTTGCAGAGTACTGTTGAATCGGGCGGACCTTATTCAATTGCAATACCTCGAGTGTTCCATCGTCGAGACCTTAGTGCGAAAAGAAGTATTCACCGCACCGTTAATTCAAAAACAGTATAAAGAGATCGCTACGTACCTAGATAATAAATGTGCTCAACTTAAATTATCATCGAAAAATTTGGATCAGTTGGTAATTTTAATTAAAAACATTCAAGACGATCAAGTCGTCAAGTCCGTTCCAAACTTTACCAATCAAATACAGATGTATGCAGCTCTACAGTTAGCCAGATATATATTAAATCGACAGATAGCACACGTGTTCTTGGAATCACAAGCTCGCTGAAAGGATACTTATCTGGTACACCAGATAAATATAATTGTTACGAAAATTCTGGCTGGAATTTAAAAAATGGAACACAATTAACAAACGATAAAGGTGAATTCAGTGCTTGCATTCCATTGAAATATTGGTTAGGTCTGTTTGAAGATTATAAAAAAAAATTAGTTAATTCAAGATTGGAATTAATATTAACTCGAAGTCATACTGATTTAAATGCGTTAAGCCTTAAAAGTGATGTAGTTGCTGCTTTAGGTAAAGTTGTATTAAATAAAATAGTCTGGAAGGTTCCGCATATTACTGTTGATGATGAAGAAAGGTTAAAGTTATTGAAACTTGTAGAAAAAGAAAAAAGTTTGTTTATTCCTTTTAGATCTTTCGAAACTTTTGAATATCCTGAACTCGGAACTACTAAAAAAGTAGCATGGAACCACGATTTATTATAATTGGATTACAAAAAGGTCGTAAAAATACAATAACAAAATATTGTAGTATATTCGACCATTGTAATCTAACGAACGTTAAAGTATTTCTAAACTCGATTGCATATCCGTATGATAATTTGAATTTAGATTTTTCAAAAAATAATTTTACATTATTATATGATATGTATACATCATTTCAAGAATCGTACTATGAAAAAAGTATACGGAACCCTATATTGAGTCCATCTACTTTTCTATCGAACACGTGCCATCATAGTTATTGATACTTCAAAACAGAATGATTCGACAACAGCCTCAGCAGTGGATGTTCAATTGGAAATTGAAGCATCGGAATCCCTTACAGGTGTAACTGCTTATTGTTTATTAATTCATGATTGTATTGTAGAATATGTACCTTTTACTAGAGAAGTAAGAAAACTTGTGTAATTTTATTGAACAAAATAAAAAAGTTTATTAAATAATTTGTGTTCTTTACTTGAAATATAATTTTTATAAAAATTAGCGATATTTGATTGAAAAAATTAAAAAAAAAAACGGGAAAAAATAGTTGATACGGTAAATATTTTTGTGTAAGCGGCAAAGAGGTGGACAATCTTGTGTAATCACCGTATTGTGTTACGCGGTAAATCAGTGTGCTCCAAGCGAGAACTTTCCCCTTGAAAAAAAGACGAAAATGACGGACCACCAGCGATGATCGAAAATGACGGCCCACAGTCAACCAAAGAGATTCCACAGTCATGCGACGTAAACGACGGACCGGATTTCTTCAATCTATTTTACTCACCACCACCTTACATCGAACATCCTGCGCCATCACACAAACGATCTCAATCAACATTCACCGAACACCCAACGCCAATACGTAATGTAAAGCGTAGGTTATTCTAATATTTGTAGGAAATTAAATAATTTATGTGAAATAAAAATAAACATGATATATAAAAAAAAAAGTATTTTTATTAAAATAATATTAAGGTTTACAATAAATATTTACAAGGTTTACAAAAAGTATTTACAAGGTTCTTACTTCTTCTTTAAATGGATTATAAGTTATAATTTGGTCATGTAATATTAAGCAATATGCTGAAGTGGAAGCTGGAAACGCTTCGTCAGCTTCTAATTCAATTCTGAGGTCGACAGTTGACATTTTCACATTGTCGTTTTGTCTGCTCATATCAATCACTATAATTGGCGAGCTATTTTTGAAATCTGATCGGTTCAATAGGGGCGTGCCATCGTCATGGCCGTAGTAAGACTTTTGGAACTCGGCATACGCGCGGTATAATGTCGACATCTTATTCTTGGTGAAGTCGCTTTAAAAATCTTCATAGGGAAATACTTCAGAGTTTAAATAAACCTTAACGCTTTTAATTTTGCAATGATCGAAATATGACTTGGCTTTAGTCGAACTATTTTTCCTATCGGTTTGAAAGCCGATGATAACATATCTAGGTTTTTCTAATTTGTTCGATGTCTTTACTTTCCACGAGTGTGAAGTGTTTTGAGGTAAAAACGGATATTCACATAGTTCCCACGATCGAAATGCGCATGTTAGCGGTTTCTGATTATTGATTAATTTCAATAATCGAATTTTTTCTCTATCACTCACTTTCACTATAGGCATTCTCCATAATATTTTTGTTATGTTTATCTTAACGTCTTTCAGTTTAGGAGCGTCTACGACAGCTTCGTTATTCTTAAACTGTTTTATAGCATTTATATCAATCGAGGCTCTATTTAATATAAGTTGCTGATTGCAGTTTATTAAAATACGTTTATAATCTTCGCAAAAACCAAACAAATCGTTGAGATTAATACAACCGTTAAAATTGGTGTTATCAATAAAATCTTTATTAACATTTTTAATATCACTGTCCCAAGCAGAGTTGTGATATGATGTAATATTCGTTTTATTGTACGAACAACATCCTTTTAATGTGGTTGATATACCTGGATTAACGAGTTTCTGAATTTGATTACCGTTTATTTCATATTTCATTTCGGAGAAAAGAAATGACAGTCCGTTGTTTATAAATCTAATCTCGTCAGTTAGTTCCGCAGGTTTGGTTAATGTTCCCTCGATATAGATATAAGACTTCTATTTTATTTACTCAGGAATTGACCACAAACAAATCAAACCAATAATGTGTTGCTCTAAATATAAAGTTTTTATTTATTATTATTTTACATATTATTTATATTATATACAGAACTTACCTAAATATAAAGAAACTAGGTACAATAAATGTTTGTTATTCAATTAAATGTCAATTCCTAAACTACTATATTATAACTACTAACTAGATATTACATATTTCATAATATTTCATATTACATATTTTATAATATTAATACATCTTAATATCTTATTACAAATTACAATTAATTAATTTTATCATATCTTGCTTATCATTATTATTGTTATCACTAATCACCTTATAACCACTCTAACCGTGCAGAGCGCGGTTAAATACAATTTAAAGAATTATAATATATTCTTTACATCTCCCCCACTGGGGCAGACAATTTTCCATAAAAATTTTCATCTTGAAGGCAAGTCCCTAACCAGCTAGGTTCTACTCCATCCAATGCGGAAGCCGGAATAAGTTTCGTTATATGGAAATTATTTGATTCCGTTTTTTTGTGACCTGTGTTAATCCTATAGATTGAATTTGAAATCCTCTCTATAATCTTGTACGGTCCAATCTTCAGTTCATCCAGTTTTCTCCTGTTTAGTTTGTTTCCATTTTCCACATACACCATATCTCCTACGTTGAATTCCATGTCTTTCCGATTTTTATCAAATAGCTTTTTGTTATAATCGTGTGATTTTATTGTATTCTCATATGCTATTTTTCTATCACATTTCCAATCCATTTCTGTTTTGTTTCCTTCTTTTAATTCCTGTGGCAATATTGAAACATCTGTACCATATAGCAAATATCTTGGCGCAAATCCCGTAGCTGAATGATCAGTATCATTATACCTATTTACACATTCTTGTGCTATTGTTGTCCAAGCTAATTTTTTATTTTTTTCATTGATTTTACATCGAATTTTGTTTACCAGTGTTTGATTAAGTCTTTCATTTATTCCATTTTAGAAAGGGGTATTTATGGCAGTAAAAACCATCTGTATCGACTTTTCACTCAAAAAACGTTTTAACTCTTTTGAATTAATTCCCGGATATTGATCGGTGAGAAGGATACTTATTTCATCTGTGTTTGCTATATTGTTGACTAATTTTACAAAATCATTCGCACTCTATGTTTTTGATGTTAAAATGAATGCGCATCTTGTGAAATGATCCACTAGAAGATGTAGATATTTTTTTTCGGATTTCGAACCTCCAAATCCACCAATCGTGTCTATTGAGATTATCTCAAAAGGCTTTGTGGCTGGACCCAGATGAGACATTAAACCAAATTTGTCATTTCCTCTTGATTTGTTTTTCATACATATCCCACAGTTTTTACATAATTGTATTATGTTTTTTGTCAAGTTTTTCGCTGTGTATACTGTACCAATCTTTTTTTGCATTTGTTTAATACCAATATGGCATAGGTTTTCATGTATGTTCTTTATGAGTTTAATGCTGAACTCCTCTGATAACATAATTTTTTTTCTATTTCTATACTTCTTAAAATATACATAGTTTTTTTTTATCAGATTGTTTTTTTTCTTATCTCTTCATTATTTTTTTGATCTGTTAGAATATCATCCAGTTTTATTAGATTTATTATTTTCAATTGCTCTTCTTTATTCTCATTTGTCTCCAATACCGGGTTTCTGCTTAGGCAATCTGCCTCCAAATTGTCTTTCCCTGGAGCATATTTAATTTGAAAGTCATATTGTGACAGATAGTAGGTGAAATCCCCTAGCTCCTCATCAGTCCTAGATTTAATGTTCATGTTCTCTAACGGTTTGTGATCAGAATATACTGTAAATGATTTACCTATAAGCCAGTATTGCCAGTATCTTACTGCTTCTTTGATACCTAAACATTCCAAATATATTGCTTTCTTTTTTCTTTGGGCTGCATTCAGTTTTTTTGAGAAGTATGCCACTGGTTTTTCTTTTCCATTAAGCTGTGTTTGTTTGAGAATGGCTCCTACACCTTCCAAAGATGCATCTGTGTAAATCTTGATTGGTAAATCTTTATCAAAAATTTCTAAAATTGGTTGTGAGCACAGTAGTTTTTTTATATTTTCAAATGCTTTTTGACACTCTATCGACCAGATAAATCTTTGGTTTTTTCTAAGTAAATTATGCAATGGATCTAGGATAATTGCACTATTTGGTATGTATTCATGATAAAAATTTATTTTCCCCAGAAGTTGCCTTATATTCTTTTGAGTTTTTGGAACTGGAAAATTATTTATTGAAACTAGATTATCTTTTACAGGCCTGATAGAGTTATTCTGTATAACATGACCAAGATATTTCACCGAGTCTGTTGCAAATGTACATTTTGTGAATTTCAATCTGAAACCTTCAGTTTGTATTGCCTTTAATAACTGTGTTAAGTGACTAATGTCGTCATAAAAATTTTTAGAAAATATAAGAATATCATCAATATAGTTAACAGCAAATTCTGTAAGTTTATATTTCCTTAATATTGTACTTAGGACTCTCTGAAAAATTGCTGGTGATGTTTTTAAACCTAAAGGCAGGCAAGTCCATTGAAAATGTCCTTCTTGTGTCACAAACGCAGTCTTTTTCCTATCTTCCATTCTGAGTGGAATAGACCAAAAAGCAGAATTTATATCTAATGTCGAAAAGTAATTGCAGTTCCTTGTCTTTATCACTAGGTCATCGATCAATGGGAATGGTTGTGCTTGAGGTACTACTATTTTGTTCAAGTCCCTGAAATCTATGCATAGTCTAGATCTTCTATTATCTTCTTTCTTAAATTCTAATGTTACTGGTGCAGCAAATGGACTGTAAGATACTTAAATGAGTTTTTTTTTCAAGTAATTTCGATATTTGTTCTTCTATCTCCTTTTTATCTTCTACGGAGCATCTATAAGGTCTTTTACTACAGTATTTGTCAACTGTTAGATCAATACGTGCCTCATATTCTCTCACTGTACCAATGTCATATTAGTCATTTGCAAAAATTGACTTGTTATTTTCAATTAGTTTATTTATTTCATACTTTTGATTGTTAGTTAAATAATCTATCATAGTTTGGAAGTTATTTTCCTCTACATCTATTATTTTAGTGTTTTCTTTTTTTACTTCAATTTTATTATTTTGATTTAAATTGTTGTTTTGAGTTATTTTTAAATGTTCGTTCTGAATAAGTTTGAATTTTTTTATAATATCTAATCCTATCAAAAAGTCATATTTGAAGTTTTCTTCATCTATGATGTAAACATCTACTTTTTCTTCAATTTCATAAATTTTAAGTTTTATATTTGTCAAACCATTTGTTTTTTTAACACCATTAATTGTTCTTAAATTTGCATTTTTTATGTTATTCATTTTTCCGTATTTTATTTTTAATAATTTAGAATTTATTAATGAAACATTAGACCCAGAGTCATATATACCAAATATTTCTAATTTATTATCTAATAGCAGTTTGACTTTAATGAATGGTGTAACAATTAGTTTTTTTGATCCGTGTCATTTAATTCAGCTTCAACTACTGAATTATTTACATGTTTGATGTAATTTTTTTTCTCTCTATCATTTTCTCTTGTGTTGAACCAACATACTGATTCAGGATGGTAACGAGTGCCTTTATTAAGTTTTTCACAATTTTTACATGGTTTTTTTTCTTCACTTAATACGGTTAAATACAATTTAAAGAATTATAATATATTCTTTACATAGATATAAATTTCACACGGTAAAGTATATGACTCTGTGTTATGTAAAGCGATACGCAGTACTCCCAAGCCTGATTTTCTAGTATTTCGTCTGCTCTATGTCTATCAGTGAGCGAATTGCTTTCGTCGTATGCAATATTGTGAGCTCTGGCCAACTCGTCAAGTCTGTTTATACCACGTTCTCCTCGAGCTAGTCTTTCTTTTAATTTGGTTCCAAGACCGGCAAAACAAATATGTATATATATATAATTTAGATCAGATTTAATAATAATAATAATAATAATAATATAATGTAGTGACTTACCTATATCCGGGTAAATGTAATTCCACGGGTAAATGATTTATAACAGAGTTGATCAGACCAGAACCCTTATTGTTGTTCCGCTTATGAACGCGAAACATCGTGTGACGCATTCGCTAACACTGCATCTGTATTTATAGCTACGAAAATGCGCTTTATCGAACAACAGAAAAAACTCCGAATTTATAACATTGACACCCCCGACACGATTCAGTTGAGACATGGCGAGCTTTTCCCAAATACGATACGGTCGTTAGTCTTGGGTAGTTCGGGTTGTGGTTAAACAAATTGAATCTATTTTTTACTTGTTGATGAAATCGGTCTACGTTTTGAAAATGTTTTTATATTCTCCAAGACGCTGGAACAACCAAAATATAAATTATTAAAACGTATTATTGACGGTGTGGACGGTGTCAACATTTTTACTTTTTTTGAGAATGATACAGTTATTCCACCCGAGAAAGTTTTACCAAATTCTATTTTTATCATGGACGATGTTATCGGAGAACATCAGTACGTAATAAGGGAATATTTTTCCCGAGGTCGCCACAATAAAATAGATATATTTTATCTGGCTCAGAGTTATTCAAAAGTACCAAAACAACTGATACGTGACAATGCTAATTTAATAGTATTATTCTAACAAGATGAGACAAATTTAAAGCATGTATATCAAGAGCACTGTTCTGGAGACATGTCATATATACCGAACACGGACAAATCGCCGTCGCCGTTTTGCCGTCGCCACTTCGCCGTAAAACCATTTCGCCGTCGCCGTTTTGACGTGAGGCCACTTCGCCGTCGAACAAAATTTTGAGCATTTTACTTATTATTATTTATTATTAACATTTTCTAATATTCAATAATAATAAAAATTATATGATTAAAAATGTGTAGTTTAGGTTTGATTTCAAATTATAATAGTAATGCAGATTTTGCTCTCTCCGTTAAAATGATAACTGCATTAGCTTTTGTGAAAATTGAAGACATCGATAAAGCCGTAGATGAGCTAGCGGAATATTTACCAGACGAGTTACAAGATCTTTTGGATTGGTTTGAGGATAACTACATTGGCCGCAAAAATAGATCAAAAATGGACGTGGACCAGCACTTTTCCCCCCGGCATTATGGAATGTACACGATCGAGTAATCGTTGGTCAAGATCGTACAAATAATTATGCCGAAGCTGCCAACCGGAGGTAATTAAAATAATTAACAATTAATTACAATCTCAAAAATATATTTTTAATCATAATATTCTTTAGATTAAATACTGAAATGGGTGTCAGGCATCCAACATTGTGGTCGTTTATTTCAAGCTTACGTAAAATCCAATCTGGCCGTGATACATACTACGCACAGTTAGAAGCGGGGAGAAGTCCACCAAAAAAAAAAAAAAAAATATTTTGATGTTGATAAAAGATTAATAAAAATTGTAAGTAACTATAATAACCTTAGTTTAATATCATTTTTGCGAGGAATTTCTCAAAATATATCTTTGAAATGATCTTTTTATTATAATTAAATTGACGTATTTTATGCAGGTATCTTATAATGCTTAAAATTATTTTTTATTTATTATTATTATTATTTTTACTGTTATAAATCATTGACGAAAATTAAATATTTTTTGCTATTATTGAATATTGAAAAATGTGTATTGTAAACATACGAGTATTTATAAAATTATTATTATTAATGTTATATGTAAATACGTAAATTATATGATTAAAATATATCAATACAATTAATTACTATTATAAAATATTTACAAGTTTATGCTTTGTTATGAGTTAATTTTTTTTTAACGGCGAAATGGTTTTACGGCGAAGTGGCGACGGCGAAGAGGCGACGACGAAACGGCGACGGCGACTTGTCCTAGATCGTATATATACAATTTAAACATTTTTGTGTGACGTGTTGGAACCGCGAAAGGTTTACATTTGTAATTATTTGTAAAGATAGCGAACGTGATAACGGACGGTATCGTTTTGGATTTTATACTTATGTAGTTATATAAGACGCTGCATTAAATAAATATTATCATTTAAAACGCAGTCATGACCGAAGAAACTACTGTTTTAGATGAGCTTGTCAAAGCTAAGGAAAGTATTAAACGTAAATATATCGCCCTAAAAACCGGCTCAGATAATGACCAGCAGTTAATGGCTCAAACATTCAAACCGATAATAGATCCTTTAAATACAATTTCTAATACACAATTTACAAACAAAAAAAATAATAAGGATCCTAGAAATATTAATAACCGTGAAACAATAAATGAAGCAAACAATGATACTCGGCCTATTAATGACGACATCAACTACCAACAACAAATTGAAAATTGGTTCCAATCTTCTGATATAGAAAAAATCTATGGACCGAAAAAACTTGTGAGCGGAGATATTACCTTGGGTAACAAAGAAGTCAAATTTTTGCAAAATAAAATACTTGTCGACGATACTACTTATCCAACCACCTCGGATATTTTTCAATTATTATTTTTGAAAAATCCTCTTGTATACACCGATAATGATTTGAAAATATATAAATCGGTATTAATTCAAACATCAGCACAATTAACCGCAAACGGATTAACTATTAAAAAGACGGGTAATAAATATTCTAATATTATTAGTAAATTATTCCCCTCAGGCGGTGGACTGTCTATGAAATTGCAGAAAAATAACTTAGTGTATTGGGACGATCCAAACGAGTTTGTCGATCGATTACGTTTACTTATCGCGTCCAAAGCAGCCGGTAATACAAGTGTTTCAAACGAAATAATATCAATTTTTGAGAAATTACGTGAGGCTGGACTAATAAAACGAATTTCAAATGTCTAAACGTGAAATCGCTTTAGAACTTCACAAGCCAGCGAGGAAAAATTTCGTTAGACGTGGAGTTAACGTGTATGGAAAAAATGATTTATGGCAAGCTGACTTGGTTGAAATGATTCCATATTCCAATAAAAATAAAAATAACAAGTAAATTTTGACCGTAATAGACTGTTTTACGAAGCGTGCCTGGGCATCGCCATTAAAGTCCAAAACTGGGAAAGAAGTCATTAGCGCAATGTCTAAAATATTACTTGAAGGCTCACCAAAACTTTTACAAGTGGATAACGGAAAATAATTTTATAACACCACTTTCGACGCATTAATGACCGAGTATAACATATTCAAATATTCGACTTTTAGCATCACGAAAGCTCGTATTGTAGAAAGGTTTAATAGGACATTAAAGGAAAAAATGTTCAGAGAGTTCACAGCACGCGGCTCGCACGAGTGGATTTCGATTTTACCAATGTTGCTTGACGAATA
Source organism: Diuraphis noxia (assembly GCF_037042655.1). Classification (NCBI taxonomy): domain Eukaryota; kingdom Metazoa; phylum Arthropoda; class Insecta; order Hemiptera; family Aphididae; genus Diuraphis; species Diuraphis noxia. The sequence goes on from NW_028301711.1 coordinate 60,121,720, forward strand.
CAACAGTTCGCGACATAGGACTATAGGAATGACACCAATGCAAGCAGATGCCAACCCCAGGTCAGTGAAAATAAAACACCGTGAAATAAATAATGTAAAAATTAAATTCAAAGTTGGTGATAACGTTCGTTTCAGTACACAAAAAGGCGTGTCTACAAAAGGTTATCTGCCAAACTGGTCTACGGAAATATTCGAGATCATCAAAATAAATAAAACATTACCCGTTACTTATCAATTACAAGATTATATGGGCAAACCTATTGCAGGTTGTTTTTATTCTGAAGAAATATTCAAAACTAAACTTCCAAACGAATATTTAATCGAGAAAATAATATGTACCTAAGAAGGGGAAGCAAGTATTTGTCAAGTGGTTAGGATTTGATAATACCATGGTTGAAATATACAAGGTTATTGCATATCGACAAAAATTGTTATCATCAGATACAAAATGGCTGCGTAAAGGGATATCACAAATTACAATTATATCAATTTTTCTTATCATAGAAATTAGAAAATACGCTATATAATGTTCAAAATTACCGCGCATATATACTCGATTATGGTTGGCTCCCTTTACGCTGCCATTTTTGTTATTATCATCAAATATTTGGTAGAGAAGGGGTATATATGCAATAACCTTGTATATTTCAACCATGGATAATACACACAATAGTTGGATAAATACGTGTGATGTAAAAAAAATAGAGTCAGTCGTACTTTAGCTATGAACGTGTTTGGTAGCTCACAAGCCACTGATACTAAAAATATTATTACAAATATCGAACAGTTTTTTAAAACATATACACATAAATTTGATAAAATCGAACATTTGCTCGAAGAAAACAACAGATCTATCTATGCGCAGGAAGAACAAACAAAAAGCTTACAATTAAAGTGTGTAAATATAGCAGAACGTTTGAGTAAAATTGAAGCTTCATTACAAATTATCAGAGAAAATACTGACGGGTTGAAAAAATTATTTCCTACTATACTTAGTGCACTATTTACTATTGATACTTATTATAAAAATAAGACATAATGTCTTCGGGCATCTTGGACGTTCAATGCATTCTTGGAGCAAACAATAAGTATCTTATTAAAGAAATGTCTATAGTCGACACAGAAACATGGGCAGCACAACATTGGATTTTTAAAAATTCAAAATCTATGCAGGACAACAAGAGTCGAAAAACTAACAAGTGGCTGGAACGTCATTATCATAAGCGTGCGTAGGTATTCTTGGCAGGGGAGGCAATACTTTAGCTAAGGAGGTCCAGACTCCAATCCCCCCACCCGATTTTCTCCAATTAGTAGGTATAATATTATATTTTGGTGTAGAGGAAATCTCGCAGGGGAGGCAACCGCCTCCCCTGCCTCCCCCGTGCGCACGCTTATGGTCATTATCATGAACTAACTATAGATTATGGTGATGTTGAGTATGAGGAGCTAAGTAGAATATTGAACTCATTAAAGTTTACCTGCATATACGTTAAAGGTGAACAGAAAAAACAAATTATCATTGGATTTATACCTCATGTCACACTCATCAACATTGAAGACCTCGGGTGTCCACGCTTGGAGCAAATATGTGATGAAGAAACTCTACTATGCTGTATTTTTCATATGGAATTTAATCCAAAACAATGTACATTCTATAAAGTATTTGCTATAAGGAAATGGTTTATAAATAATTCTTAAAAATGTATGCACTTTTTATATAATAAACATAATTATATTTTAACATTGTTTTTTTATTTATTTACATACTAACATACATTTATATGTCAGCATTTACAAGGTTAATTAAATATGTATGGGCTTATATCTATCTGAAACAGAAAAAAACATGATGAATTAATACAATATATCTTAAAAATATAACAATTACATGGTAAATTATGGAATTCGTATTAAGTATACATAATAAAGGCCATAAAATAAAAATATAACAAGATAATTTAAAAATCTAACAATTACATTTAAACATTGCATTTACATGAATATTTACAAAGTATACAAAAAGTATAAAAATAATACAAGCTATATAATAATCTATCTTATATAACAATTACATTTTAAATTTAAATATCTAACAATTATACATTATAAAAATTACAAGGATATTTACAATATAAAATAAAATAAAAAATATTACAAGTTTATACACTAATCTACTATTTTATAAACTATACTTACATTAACACGGATATTTACAATATAAAGGCCTAGTATTACAATGAAACATAATAATCCAACTTAAATGTTTATCATGGTTATATTTACATGGTATTTACAATAATTTCAAGTTTATGTGCTACATTTACAAACTAAACATTAAAAAGGTGGAAATATATACACTAATCTAACAATTACATCTAAACATTGCATTTACATGAATATTTACAAAGTATACAAAGAGTATAAAAATAATACAAGCTATATAATAATATATCTTATATAACAATTACATTTACAAAGTATTTACATAAACAAATTAGTCGAGTAATATTTACAAGTTAACAAAATATACAATAACAACAAATATATACAAAGTATTTACAATTTATATATAAAATTATTTAGACAAATGACAAAGAAGTTCTCTCATCAGATCTTTTTCTTCATCGTTCCATTTTCATCCTTCTGCATCCACCTCATCATCAAGCTCCGGCCAATCAAGTTCATCTTCCCTATAAAATTATAAATATTAGTAAAATATTAAAAATATATATATGATTGTAATAACTTACTCTATACTGTAGTGACCATGGGCTAATGTGCTTATTTTATCTTCTAATACTATCCTCTTGTCGTCATAGCTGTTGTACGTCAATTTCCTAGTTTTTATTGTCATAATCTGGTGCTTGAATGACCGTATCGACACATTATCTCTATACAACTCCAGTCCAACTTCTCCAAACAAACACTTCTTGTGGTCCTCTACCGTCATATGGTTTTTTACCACATGAGCTCTGATACCCTTTACCTTGATTTTTTCCACTCCAACTCTGTCCTCCGGTCCAGTATACGCGTTGAAAGCGTACGACTTGGCTCTCAACGCACAAAACTCTGTAATAATATTGGAGTCAACTTCATCAGAAAAGAGTCCCGGTTCCTTCTTTCTCTCTGCTATGTAACACGGATGGTCACTGGGCAGGTTAGCAATGTCCATCCGGTCCAACAAGTTATGGTTGGCAGTCAAGTCTGCATAAAAGTCCTTAGTAGTTTAGTACTAATATGATATATCAACGAATCTGTAAAAATAATGATATTAAATTAATATATTATATACATGAGATTAGTTTAAGTAAATTTACCTGTATCAGTATACATAAGTTTGATTCTGTCCCCATAGTGGCGCTGCATCACATTATAATGATAGTCATACATCATTGTTTTTGATATGTCCAGTACTGCAAATCCTATTAACATGGTTTAAAAATGTTTATTAAAATATAATAAAATAAACTGAGTTGTACATGAGTAAAATACTTACCAATATAGATTGGTTTAAAGAAATCTATGATTTTATTCTCCAATGTTACAGCAGTTATATTTTTATGTTCATAATTGGTACAGTATTTAAATGTTGATTTGTTCATTAATTTCTGCAATCGCTGTTCGTTCGAAACAAGTTCCATTTTAATCCTAGATCTCATCGATTCCATCATTTTTCCCAGAAAGTTAAGAGAAAATTATAGTAAAAATGTTTTAATAGTATAATAATTAGTATAAAGTAACATACCAAATACACTATTGTTCATCAGTTTGTAGAAATCAATTTCAAACTGGTTCATCGCCTTCTTCCTCATCTCAGAATTTAAATTAATATATTTAGCCAACCATTTAGACTGTTTGAACTGCAATACTCTGTGAACCTAAAACAAAATTAGTGTTAATATATATTTTATATTTATATAATCAATATATTTACCTTTTTCACTTTCAAACCATTTGCCATCGCCTGTTTCAAATTACGGTAGTGTACAATATACCGTTCTTTAGATTCTAGTGTTGCCATCAGTTTCCTTATTTTAGATCCACGTGGTATATCGCTGTTCGGCAAGAATGGTAGATCGTTGTGCTCATCATGTAGGTGTTGTGGATACTCTATATCGACCTCATACATCCGTCCTATCTTAGATGTATCGTTTAAATTTTCTAATCCATCAAGTGTAGGTTCTACCCATTCAAAGCCACCATATGGCATGCACTCGGCCATTGCCCAGCCATACAAGTTATTACCTTCAAAAATAAAAATAATTAATAAGTTTATCGAGTTTTGACAAAAAAAAAAAATAAAAAAAATATATATATATATAATATATATGACGTATATACTTACAGTCTTGATAAATTATCCAAGAATCTGGTTTATTCACATCATATTCAGGTGTTTTCCGATTATTCGCCTTACCATAACGCATGCTCGCTTGTGTAAGACCCCCGCGTATACCTAAAGCAAAATCGATAATTTATTAATAGTTGCAATGTTTTATTTTTATTTTATTTTTAAAAATCCTTACCTTTTTCACACATCAATAACATGTCATAATCGGCCAAAAGTTGAAGTTTTATGGAGGTGAATTTCAAGCACGCATTGAAGCTTAATCCAGGAGCTGCAGTGTAATAAAAAGCCGCATCAAGGTTATACGTTGTCAGACAAATATCTCTAAAAGTCTAAAGTTTTCGAATATATCCGCCAGCAGTAATACATCTATTTCCAAATATAAATCGCTATATTCTCCCAGCGTTTTGCAGTTGAAATGGTTCCATACTGTGACTGCGTGTTCGTATTCCTTTTCTTTAATATTTTCCTCGGTTAGCGTGCTGTAGAATGACTCTTTTGGTGGTAGTGATGCTTCACCTAACCTAACCTAACCCTATACAACCGTATGATGGAGTAACTTTTAATCTACTGAAAATATATTTTAGAAAAGAAAATAATATGACTTTTATACGACAGTGGTTAAGCTACTCCAACAAATCTTTTTTTTGTACCTTCTGTTTGGCGTTTGGAAATGAAGAGAATCGATTCACCATTGGATGTAAAACTGAATCTAACAATAACTCTTCCACTAGAATTATAATATAATATTAAATTGTTTGTTTGCTTATGGGTACTAGACGAATATTTTATATGATACCTACATAAAGTCAAATACTATTAATAATAGCAGAATAAAAATTGACAAAAGATAAACGGATGAAACTTTAACAAAATGAAACAATCAAGACTTTTCTTGTTCACATAAATGTCTATAAGTACCTATAAAGTTATAAGGTATAAACTGGTATATAATTTTAAGGTTAATTCGATCAAACATTTTTTTTTTAATCTTTTCAAGTATGTAAAAATTTCATACTTTATACAAAATATTATGGTATTATGGTATTTGTTTGATGAAAAATGGGTTGTGGAAGGGCGTAGTCGTAGCTTCCTAATGAATTCACGAGAAATGTTAGGCTTCGGGAAGGTACTACACACGTCATCAACATAAGCCCTTGCATCATGTACCTACACTTCAAATTGTTTTCCAATCAAAACACTGCAGCACTGGTAATGGTGGTAATATACAGTACCATACTACTGGTAACTGCAGAGTAAGTAATAAGTATACAATAAACACAACGCACTATATACAATTATACAAACATTGTCGGAATAACCGTTTGTCCTAATTTAGGCAAAGCATATAAAAAAATTATTTATGTCTAGGTAAAACCCAATATTTTGTTATGGGTATGTTTTTACTGACAATAAAAACACAAAATCCATTTTACTCATTCAATACTCGTAGGTATCATCGTAGGTATATTATTTTATGGAGTACCTACTTTGTTGTTTTCTTTATTTTTCTGCTACTTACCTATAATTATTTTGGTTATTGACTTATTCCCATTTTCGAGATTATATTCTATTTTCAACCACTAGGATCTAATTAACATAATAAACTGTAGGTACCTACTTTATATATTATAAAACACATAAAATTAAAATGATGGATATCATGTTATAAATATATTATTCAACTAGGTATGCCTAAGTAATAGCATTATACGCTTTATATCTCCATTAAATGCATAAATACGATTCACATAAAAATATAAATACAAAATTGTCATTAAAACTAATAATATTATAATATTATTAAAACGTCAAAAATGTATGTATGTATCACAATCATGGTTTTTAAGTTTATTGATAAAATAATGGCACAATATTACTATAGACAATTTGGTGAAATATAAAAATTAAAATTATAATAGCTGTTAGGTTACTCGTATATAGTCGTATATATATAAAAAAAATTAACAATAGTTTTAAAAATCAAAAAAATCGGATAGTATATGACGTTATAAGGCTTTAAAAAATTTGGGATATCTCTTTCCCCACTTGAATATTCATTACAGATATTTTTTATTTTATTTTGTAACTGAGCATAAAATATTTAATCTTCGATTTTTTTGGTAATGTCCCCAATGCATATTGAGCTAATTTTGTTTCGTCATTCGCTACCTCTAGTCGGATTTTCGTTATCAATACCCATATAGAGGGATGGCAATGGCCCACCAACTTTAAAAATCTACGATTCCATCCCTCAGTTTCATTATTAGTCCGATCACCATCGTTCAATGTGATATTATGGACATTCCATACGTGAGGTGGACAATTCCGCAAACGTATGCAATTATCTTGTGTCGAATTAGTTGTTCTAAATGTACCGGTCACATAAGTATTGTCGAAATATTCTAATATAGCTGAACCTTTTTCTGGCATTATAGTTTTCGAAATGTAACTGACACAAAATGGATGGATGTTTCAATTTATATCGATAATCCTATACAACTGTTTTCCAAAGTAATACATTTTAAACCTTTAATAATAAAATAGAATTTTACGTATATTTTTGTGTACCTACTGGCTACTACCTATATATTATCTACGACAGTTATTTGGTATGGGTTCGATAAGACGCTCGGCCTATAATATTATTGTTGTTACTTATAGTATAATAATAATACTATATATAGGTACTATATTACTTATTAATTATTATAGCTTATAACTTTGTCGTTTTTTTCCGTGACGTTTTTTATCCGTGTCGGTTTTTACCGTGACGTTTTTTTTCGTGTCGTTTTTTACCGATCACCATTCGCCTTAGCCTACTCGATATGGGTACCTATACTGCTATACTGTTCCCACAGATGTTATGTAGGCATATGTAATCTTGTAGGAAATACTAACTGCTCAGTGCTCACTCTCGGATGCGAATGTGCGTCATGAATGGGCTGAATGACAGAATTTTCGATAGTCTCGTGTTTATATTATTATTTCAAAATATTCATTATTTTGAATATTATTTCGTGGAACTCTTTTTATTTGTAGTGTTTTATGATACTTACGCTATGTGTGTGACTACCATTTCCGTTTACTTATGCATTTTTAAAAGTTTTTATTATTTAATCTTATTTCCAAGAATCATTTCCTCCTGATTAATTAAATTCCTAGAATTATGTTAATTACCTATCCCGTGTTATTTTGAGTTTCTCAGTTAATAGCTGTATACTTATTCAAATGGTTATTTATTCTCTAGTGTAACGCCAGTTCATTTATAGCAGTAGGAAACATATTAAATTTCAAAAATTGATAATTAATTTTTTTCGGAAAAGTAAATCGACTAACCAGTAGGTATTATAGGTAATGAATAATAATAGATAATAATAATATTTGTAGTTACTCCTGTGGCATGTTTAGGGGGGATGGAGCTACAGGGGCATATGCATTTTGAATACTGTGCAAGGGGGCATGCGAGATTTCATGCTACCGCACACCACAGGTATAAACGACAAATTACGATTTCGAAAACGGACATATCAGATTAAGCAATTTAAAAAAATACATAAAGAAATTATCCAAGTATTTCAAATACTTTTTCAATGGCTACTAAAAAACTATCCAACTGAATACTAATTGTTGTAAGTATTATTTTATTTAAACGATATTAAATAATTAACATTTTTAGCTGAAATCATGCAATATTGGCATCATCAAGTATTGTGAGCTGAAACAAATTTGAAAATGGATACTGATCTAGGCACTATTAATGTGCCTAATCTTAAATTTCATTTATTATTATTGATTTGTATCCTAAATCGTAATCAGAGCCGTAACTGGTTGAGGGGTCCAGGGATTTGGGTACCCCTCACCCCTAACATTTTTAAAAGTAGACTATTTTAGCCACGAATATTGTTTATTGCATTAAAAATATAAGAATAATGAGTTTTTATATTTTGAACGTAAAAATATGAATGATGTTCAAATGTCGAATCGCAAAATCGTTTGAAATTTACTTTTCAGAAGTGTATAGCCAGTGGTAACCCTTATTATACAAAATGTGTATAGATTGTTTAATTCAAATGAAGCGCAAAGAAATTTACTTGAAACGATTGAATAAAAATGTTCGGAGGATTTCAATTTTATAAGGGACCACACATATTATTTTTACAAATTTTAAATAAATAATTATAAGAATTAGATGTTATTACTTTTTTTTTTTTTGACAACAAGTTCTTTAGATTACTGGACATTTTCTCCGAAAAATCCTCGTTGCCTACTACATCTACCTGACGTACTGGTATAAATAAGTATATCCATGGCCAGCTGCTATATAATTCGAGGCAATGGCCCTCAACATTATTAATTTGTCGATATTTGGTCAGCACAAAAATAGCCTGCAATAAGTGCGGTATAACGTTTATATAGGCTGCAATAATAATTGTATTACATTACACGTTTTCAATCAAAACAATGAGCTGTACGGTTGATCACCTCGTGCTAAAATGTCCGGTAATTTACGACAGTTAGCAGCAGGTACCACTACGGTTACCCGACAGCCGTGGTAGATACATAGACAATAGGTTTCTTTATTATATTAATAATTGGCTAATTGGTCATTTGCAGCTGTAACGTTATAATAGCCGATCATAGTCACGTAATCCGTAAAGCCGAATTTAATTTTCGACCGTAACAACTATAATATTATAAAATATATATGCCAATCCCCCCCCCCCCCCCCCCATTGATCTTGTCGAGATCAAATGTTTATTCTGATTTTTAGAAATTTTAGTATTGTATTTAAATACAATAATGTTTTTTACAAATAAACACTTAGAGTCTTTATACCATGCATTCACGTTAAAGGTGATACATTGGTTTTCTTTTTCACAAAAGTTCCTATTAGTGCCGCGTTAAGCTATGTTGCCATCCTAGGTAAATTAAAATGTGTCACTCTCAATTTTTTATTTTATGTTGATCCTCAAAAACGTTCCACTCCTGGCCAATAGTCTCCTCTTTCCCCCCAGTTAAACCCGGCTCTGGTTCCTATCCCTGTTTTTTTAAAATTATTAATTGTTAGGCAGATGACCAGCTAATATTACGAATTTTTAACTATCTAGATTGAATTTCAAACAAATAGCATTCAAGTTAAAAATTATTTTATATTAATTATAATGTTACATTAATAATATTGTCTTTGTATTTAAAACCTTTTTTTTTTGTTAGTATTTAAAAAAAAAATACCTCCAACTAAACAAAAAGTTTTTTTTTTATTCAAATGAACTTAATAACTATAAAAAAATTTATTAGTTGACATTATATTCTTATTAAAATGTTTTCCTACAATGTTTAACAAAAAAAAAAAAAAAAAAATGTAAATTATTTACTCTTGTAAAATCCTGTTATGAACGTCACCGTGTATACCTGTGATGTTCTATTATATTTTATATTGTGTCTCTGCAGGTTGTATCCGAAGACGACAATCTGTTGAAACCGTTCTTCTAGTCTTGTCGCGCATAAGCAAAATATCTAAGATAATAAGACGCCTACATACAGACGTTATTATATTCTGTAAAACAAGCGTCTCTATAGTGGTGGGCATATAACAACCCTAACCGAACTAAAATCCTGCGTTTGCTATACACTGTGCGGACGACTCTTGTGCAATTGATTGACCGCGGGCAATACGTATAGGTACCTACTTATTGATAGTGCTTCATGCTGCAACATTATAGTAGCCATAGAAGTCTTACATGACACTTCAAAACTTGGAACTATTGCAGCAATTACTTTATGTTTACCCACAACAGTTTTATACGGTTTTTGCTTTTCTCACTACTGCTCTCTTATTTTAAACTTGAAATTTTTATGTATTTTCTACCGTTATTATTTTAATATGTTCCATGATACCTGTAAAATAGTCGGTGGCCGGTGTGATTCTGATGCTATAGTTAAAAGCTAGCTGTTTTCGCTGGATTTGAGCGTGACGAAAAAAACACGAACCAGATAACTCACAGATGATGAAAAAAAATTAAAATTAGATTTTAATATTGTTTATCCACTTTTGAAGTGTTGTATGATTAAGAAATAAGTCAAAATAATATTGATGATGAGAAAGATAGCGATGAAATATTTAACATTCAAAAGGAAACTATAGAATCGCACCGGAAAAAGTAAAAGTGACTATTCAAAAGTATGGTGATACTGATAGTTTTCATTTGGTTTCACTACACAATAAAATTGAACTATATACTAATTACATTTATATTTTATGTTTTAATTTTAGTATATCTTGGAAAATAAATTATATCCAAGTACATTCAAGTTTATCATATTTTTTAATAAAAAATATGTAGTTTAAAGAATTAATCGATTAATATCAATATATCATCAACATTACCTACAACGCTGCAAGTTGCAACAATATGTTATCATATTAAGTGGAAATACTGTTACGGTTATAATTTGATGACATAGCTGCAATGCAGAACACACATATATATTTAAATAATTTACATTTACACGTTTCAATAATTATAATAAACCAGAAAATAAAAAAAATATCTACGTTTAGTAATAATGTAGATATAAAATCATGGTATTATTTAGTAGGCATAGCCGTATAGATAACAACAATTTGCATATTATGTAAAGTAGGCAGTCTTAAACAAATATTTCAAAAAATCCATTTTATATATTATGAATTTGCTAATAACAATCATAATAGATGAAATTATTCAAACTTAATACTTAAAAAACACTTACTATACCTATACCGTACATTTTTGTTAGTTTTGAATACTTATTATAATGAGGATACAAATATTTTAACGTGATATAGAAAATAAAAAAATAAAAATACCTCAATCGAAGGACTCTCCGTGATATTATGGTTTACAATTCAACACGATGTACCCTCAGGCACCTATACAGGCTACATTGTATGTGTGAACGTGTACCGTGTACCAATATAAGTAAAACCTGCCAAATATGGAAACTTGTCTTTTATGGAAAAATTATTCAGTCCCGACGACTCTAATATATTTTTAAATACATTATGCCCTGTAGAGTAACACGGAACTTGGTATAACATTGATTCTATCGCACATCACCAAGCAAAATAACACTATCAATGAGACAATGAAAAGTGAAGAGTGTAAAAGAGGCATGATGCAAACTTTCCTCGTTTAACAATATTTTTGTGAATTGAATATAGAAGGATAATTTGAAAAAAAAACCTCTAGTAATAGACAAAGAAAAAAACCTAAATATTTCAAAAATTTAGATCTGACAAAATTCCCTAGAATTTTGTGAGTTAATAATAAATCACGGATAACTGAATACATAATGGAAGATTGGTTGCATGCATTTAATAATGAATTAAAAAAAAAAAAATAAAGTTATTTTATTCATTGATAACGTGACATGTCATCCTCATTTTAGTAAGCTCGAAATTACAGACTACAATATACAACAACCAACAAATATTGAAGGACTCTTAATTTTTATCTTGGATTTTTAGCCTCATATTTTCTTTTTCTTATTGTTTAATAAATTAATTACGTTTAATAAAATATTTATTTATTTTTCTTTTGTCATTTATAATCATAGATCATATAATTAAAATAAAAACTAGATCAGAAATAGTAAAACAACCTATCTCATTCAACTAGTCAGCTCAAAAATGGAAGTAATATTACACACGGCACATGCAAAATTCAAAATTGTATTTACTCAGCTATTTTCAAAACTAAGGAAGTTGTAAGTCAAACCTTATTATAAAATTAAAATTGTATACACTTTTTCCAAATGTCTCATTTAGTTTGGTGTAAAATATTTTTATCTTATATTCTGTTATTAGTTATTACATTAGTTTTAATTGAATGGTTTTGAATATTTGTTCTTTTTCATTTTAGATTATTCTACTCAGAAGTTGAAACTGTTTAACTGTAGGCAATTACATATTGTTTGAATATTTTAAATGAAAGATTGAAAAAATATGTTAACATGTGGATATGATTTATGATTCTGTCCGTTGAAATGTGCAAATAACGATTTGGTTTTGTTTAAACTATATTGATGAAATTGAACCACAGTGAGAGCGGAAACTTAAGACTTCCTTATAGTTACTAGAGTAATATCAACAGTATATTTTAAATATTCTAATCCTTCCCATTATTGAGCCGTAACATTAGCGATAATGCTTCGGAAAATTCTTAAAAGAATGTCAGCGCAATATTTGTTCTCTAGAGAGCTCTCTCAGACCCATATTATGCAACATAGATAAAAATATAAAATGCATTCACGTTAAATTTTAATAGATTCTGAGCGGAACGATAGATGTATAATTTATTTTACAATAATGTGTTTTTATTATTATTATTACTATTATTATTTATTTGTATCTATGTACATAATATGTACACAATAAATTGCAGTCAAAATAATGTTTCAATTTTCAACTTTAATATTATTTTTTAAGGAAAAGTGATAGTTTTAATAAAAGATAATCTAGTTGATGTATTCTGGAGGAAGTCAAAGTATAAAATTTTTAGTATTTTTCAAAAAAACTGAGAAAAAAAGTTAAAAAAAAGGGAATTTTTACGAAAAATTAGTTTTAAACAAAATGGAATTGGTTTTGGTTTTTCTAACTTTATGTTAGTATTTTTTATATACCATAAAATGTTGACTTGTTTTAAGCTGTTTACTGACATTTTCTGTTTTCAATTTTCTTGGTATTTTTTTTTTATAAATATCATCGTATTCGTTGGATCAAAATGCTTGAAAATATAATACAAGGTTCTTGATATATTGGTATATCACCAGTAGAAAAATCTTAAAAATACCTAGGCACGATTATTTATATGCTTTTAAAGTTTAATTTTTGATAAAATTTATCAAATTGAAAATTTACAAATTATTTTGTAAATATATTATTAAATTATTGTGATATGTATAAAATGTTCATTTCTATAGCTGAGGATTGAATTTAAAAAAAAAAATGTTACGTTTAATAAGTAGTTATTTTTGTAATCAAACAATTTTAAAAATATATAAACACAGTAATTTTTATGGTTATTTCGTGTTAAAATTTTGGATGAAGTTACTTATTTAAATCAAGAATAACGGTTTTAGTTATTTTGTTTTAATTTAAAAACATTATTTGAGGGTACTTGAAACTTTTTGGTACTTATAATATAATAATATGATAGGCTGGAGGGTCGACAAAGGTCATATTTAACACATCCATTACAGTGACTCTCTAGAGTCTAGACACATAATGAACAGCAGACCGTTATCCACTTACCTCTACTTCCTTTATTTTTATGACTTTTGAGCGATTTTACTCTAAAATTACCTTTAGCAAAATTTTAGGTAGAGGATAATATTTTTAAGGGTTTGGCATATCCATTTTATATTTTATCTATATTTGACTTAAGAATAATAAAAATATTATAAACTTAAATGGTTATTAAATAGTTTGAGACAATATTTAGAGAAATAAATATGTCATTCCCTGCAAAATATTATTATTCATAATTTTTATAGCTAGTGATTTTGCTTCAATATTAATCAAAAACATCAAAAAAATTATTCTGCGACAATACATTTTGTCTATATGTTGCGCGTTTTTGTCAAAAAGAGACAAAACAATTTTATGACATATGTTAAAAATACCTATATAAATGTCAATCCTAATAATTGTAGTCATTGAGCATCCGTTTTCCTTAAAGTATTATTACATATAGTCATTCGAAAGTCGTATAGGGTACCCTGAACCGAGTGTTTCACAAAAAAAAATTACGAGTGAGTATTCTGTGTCTGGATATAAGTGATAAACCTAGTATAGAAATAGAGCTATAAAAATCAACAGCGTGGTTATAGTGCTTGTAGATTATGTAATTTTTGGCTCTACTTCTACAGCTTGACAATCGTAAAAGGGACTGTAAAGCGTGTGGACGATGTAATACGAAATGCAATAAATTATTTTACAGTTGTGTCTATACTCTGTAGCTATATAGATACTAATAATTCAACCAAAAAAATGAAAAAATAAAAAAATATATCGACAATAGTTAAATTACAATTTATCGTATTAATAAATTAGATGTTATCGAATCGCCATTATATTTTTAATTTGATTTTAAAAGTACCAACTTCTAAAAGCAATGAGCATTACAAATGTAATAATAAATGTGTACCTATAGTTATTAGTTCTCGGCTTTTATATAAAAAGAAGAACCCCAAATTCAAGAGTTGCATAAGAGACACTTTGCAGATATACAATTCTATTAATAATCATATTCAGGCTTACAAAAAAAAAAAAACATTTTTCAAATTTCAAGCCGAATAAAAAAATTTCTGAGTTTGTACTGCTATTTACCGAATCTTAATGGCTAATAATATAGTCGTAACAAAAATCATTTTACAATTATTTAATATCTTGAATAAATCGTAATAATTATATCGAGTTCTACAGCCTACAACTATATAGGTACGCATCCAACAGCGTAAGACATTAGTACACTATCAAAACGTTAGGTAATAGTTCGTAAATGTGTAATAATAGCGTGCATTGACAAATTGTTCATGGACTTATAGATTTATAGATTTATATCTATTTATACATTTATTTAGGTACCATTGAAAGCACCATTAGCATTGAACAGGTTAGATTAGGTGTGCAATGTGATGGACGTTGTCACTTTGACCATGATAAATTATATTTATATACATATAATATACCTATTATATAGTTATTCTAAAAATGTTTTATGAAAATTAAAAAAAAAATGTTTTTCATTTTTCTGGAAACGAATAACTACCGAAATTGAAAGATCCTTGCTGATCTGGATCTAGGTACTTGGTTCGCTAAAAAAAATAATACAGGTCCTTTAAAATATAAATAAAATATATACGAGTCCGTGGATGTGGCCTTAAATATATAATGAAAAGTTTTCATTATTCATTGAAAACTACAGTAACGCAGAATTTTCCCAATTCGTGTTTCTATAAGAGTGGCGTGTATTCAGATAGAAATATTTGAAAGTTAACAGAGTGATATTTTTTTATCACAAGTCATAAATTTCTAGGTTAATTTTTTTGCTTATAAAGAAATTATAGGTATATATATTTTTTTAAATTTTGAAGTCATTACAATTTATAAAAGAACATTTTAAAAATATATTGGCAATTGTAAATATTTTCATCGTTTGTATATGAATATGGAGTATGATACAACTATTTTATGATAAATATGATAATATACGTGTGTGTTTTTTAAACACTTTATATTAAAAATATTTAACCTTGAGCGTAATTTATGCCGTTGGTTTTTCGTTAGGTTGGTCAAAATAAAAAATTCCCAGTAATTTGAATATTAACAGGGAAAAAATGTTTTGTTATAGCACAAAAATAAATAACTGTAAACGTGAATTTTACCTAAAATGTTTAAATTAGTATTTTTTAGATATGATTTCTGTTATTATATTATGTTGTACCTTATTCAAAACATATACAACTTGAAACATTTCACACATTTTTTAGTGTAGGTAAATTTAATTTAAGTCTCCTTGTAAGTTTTTCTAAAATTAAAATCTCATAGGTAATTTCCATATTATGCACTATTCTTTTTTATAGATATTTAAAGTTCAAATTTTAATAAAACTGGGTATTTCATCGGAAAAACGCGATTTGAATAATTTTGTTGTAATTCAAGAAATATTATTCGTTTTAACTTGAAAATTTTCATCATTTCATATTTTATAATTATTCGTATTAAATAATTATATTTTTAAAATAATTAAACTATTGCTTAGTTGTTTATAGGTACGATGAATATCGGGATCTATTCACACCAGTCCAAGGTACGTATAATAAGTAAATTATATATTTTTGCTATAAGAAAACAACAACCAGAAAAATTATATTAAATAACATTTTATAATGTATGCAATTTGTAGTTAGAAAGAATAAACTTACTGTAGAAGTTCTAATAGAAAAATAAGTTGCTTATTGTAATATTGTAACTATGTATACTGACGAACAACTCCGGTCTGAATATTTTTTCAATGTAAATCATTGAACTCAAATTTAACATATTCATAACAGTAACAATAAGACGAGATATTTTTTAAACCTGTAAAGCAGAGTAAATTTGTTTTTCTTTTTCAAAAACAACTTACATTTTTTATAAATATCATAGTTTTAGGCCATAACGTAGGTTTATGCATTTAAATTTTGGATTTACGGAGTGAAGAAGGATATAGTTACCTATATACCCCGCAAATATTCTGATTCGAAATATGATATTAACTATAAAAAAAAACAACTTGAAATATTGTGTTTTCCCGAGAAAGCGATTAGTCCGCGATTAAAAAAAAAAATGGTTTATAATAATAATAATATAATAAAACATCTCCACTATCCAAACTTCAATGAAGCTAGGAAACACTTCAACATCCCTGACAGCCTGTACGAAGCAATTGGTTCATTTTCCAACTACCATAATAATATAATCTTATATCTAAAATATACCGATTTGTATAATAAAATGTTAATTGTAAAAATGCAAAATTTTTGTAAAATGCTAATCACCTGTTGCAGTTGATGCTTAACAAATAATAATAATAAAATATATATAATAAAAGAATTTTTGATGTCCTCTTACGGCTTTATACCATTACTATAATCCGGGGTATTCCTTACGCCGATGAAGCAGAATGCAGTATCAGACATATAATTATTATAGGAGATAACCTTTCTTGAATCCGGCGCCAACACAAACGCGTATATATAATAAATAAAAACGAGAGTGAGTAATAATGTAATACGTCGTTTACATATAACATATTATTATTATAATATATTAATATTAATGTGTGATATCGTGATGTAACGCCGGAACGCATAGACAGGTATGGCGGCTTACACGGTATGTGTGCCTATAATATGTAGTAGGTACCTATACGTGCTGCTTATACAGGGTGTCCCACGGAGATCTGACAAATGAAATAACTTTTGTTCTAACCAATATTTAAAAAAAAATTCTTTTAAATATAATTCTTAGACACTTGCGCTACATCTTTAGAATACATTTTTTATTTTTAATATTGAAAGTAAGAAATTTAAAAATTTATAAAAATTTTTTCGAAATATTCAATAATAGCCAATTTGTAAATCTGATTTTCAGAAAAATTCATATGGTAAAAACACTTATTTAAGTCTAATGGCTGACTTTTTACAATTTTTTTTTAAATATCAATATTTTCGTTAAGTAAATTACGATCTAGTTTATGTTAGAAACATTTTAATTTCATAAAATGAGTTTATTGACCAAATAATAGTATTATAATAAAATAGTAGGTAGATACAATAAAAAATTAATAGATTTTAACATGAACCTATAAAATATTTTTTGAAATTAAAATGTTTCTAACATAAACTAGATCGTAATTTACTTAATGAAAATATTGATGTTTAAAAAAATTGTAAAAAAATCAGTCATTTGACTTAAATAAGTGTTTTTACCGTATAATTTTTTCTAAAAATCAGGTTTACAAATTGGCTATATAAAAGTGTTGTATTTTCAGTATTAAAAATTAAAAAATGTATTCTAAAAATGTAGTGCAAGTGTCTATGAATTATATTTAAAATAAATTTAAAAAAAATATTGATTAGAACAAAAGTTATTTCATTTGTCAGATCTCCATGGCCCCGTGAGACACCCTGAGACACCATGTAGAGTACATGATAGGAGCACCTATATATTATACTAAACACAGTCATACAGAGTGAAGTGTTAAATTTATTAAACTAAGTTTATTATTTAATAATTTAATTTCTGTGTTTTTGGAAATAATTTATCACATTTTAGTACATAAATGAAACGAAGTTTTTATAAAAACAAAACCTAATTGATTCTAGTGAATTTCAATGGAATTTTTAGTTTATATTTAATTCAACATATATTTTTTATTTTATTTTCAGAAAAATAATTCTGTTATTAGTGTATCAACTATCAGTGTATCATGAATGACATGAATATAGATATTTAGTCAAATGAGCGAATAATAAAAAAGTAGACTACTTCACTCAACTCATTTTAAGACTGTTTGTATTCGAAAAACCAATGTAAATTGTAATTAGAAATGAATATATTAGTTATACTAAATAATATGTTGCGTAATAAACTTATAATGTGTCGTGATTTTAACTAGCATAATCAAAACTTGAACTTTAAATACTTACAAAAAAAAATTATGCCTATATGTATCTTTAATATTTTTTAACTGCTTTATATGAGGAATCTTGTTACTTACAATTTTTTACAACAATAAAGAAAATTATGTCCTATCCCTATAAATGGCTAATATTATATCTTGTATGGGAATCGGTCATATACTTAAATATTTGGTAAATATTGTAAGTATCTATTTTTTACTATTTTATACTTTTGACCTCATTAATACCAGCTAAATTCACTTTCTTTTCACAAAAGTTGAAAATTAAAGACTTTTGACCGCCTCAAAATGGTGAAAATAAACAAAACATTGTTATCATTAATCGCCCCGCTCAGAATCAGAAAAGTAATGTAATAAATTTGCTTATATTTACAAGCGTTCTAAGTTCATATTTCGACAAAATTGGATATTTAAACGAAAATAACGTTACAATTTCGGAACAATTCTGTTACAATTTCGGTTATATTGTTGTAATTCTAAAAATATTATTTTCGTGAGAACTATAAACTGATCGCCAATCTATATATGAATATGACATGATTTTATATGCACATTGTACAATAACAAATATCCTAAATAATAAATAGGTACGATATGGTACGAAGACTAATATTGACATATTTCTATCACGAAAATACATCGATATTTATTTTTAATTAAACCGATTTTCAGATCAACTTAAAATTTAAATGATCTACCTACTCAATGACGAGGTTCATTTGAAATCTATAATACAAAAGAGTGATAGTTTTTATGTTTTAGACCAATAGGCAATAACTGAAAACGCTGGCAGCCTTTTCTGAAAAACTTAAAAAATTTCTATCTTCCGTCCAGCAAGAGAATGCCCCGCGTGCCGACTAAATTTTGGTTTTTCTACGCATCTCCACTTGACACCCATCCATAGGGGAATCAGTTTCAGGGTAACGTGGGGGGAGATGTGCAAAATCGGCGCGTTCTCTCGCTGTACAGAGTATAGTTCTATAACTAGATTTGTGTATCATTATTATAACCAGTCCATTGAGGTTTTTCTCTCGAGTTAAGAATTTATGTTTTTTCATATGCATCTATTTTTATTTTTTAAGATTGAAGGTTAGGTTAAACTATTTAAGCCAGGGGAGGCATGAGTTCATGGAAGGCCCCTTGTCTTCTCACCAATAGTTTCGCCACTGACCTCAAATTTAGTAGGTACAATACTTTTCTCAGAAAAATATTAGGTAGGTATTAATGGTATTATAGTCAGTAATAGTCAAGTAGTTATTTATTTGGAACCTTATCGAATCGACGTAATACTCGTATAAATCAACTATTAATAGTAGTAATGTTTTATTTCTTTTTCATTTCTTGGTTATTTTTATCTTCTATTTAAACAAAAATTTGACCATGTATTAAATACAAAATATTATAGTTTCAACTCTCATTGTCAACTGAAACTATTTTTGTTTTGTATGCATACCTAACCTTTAGGTATAGGTATATTTAAAATGTTGGCCATGTAGTGGGTGTAAATCAAATCTGTATTAAACTTCTCTAGTTCTTTACATCAATTAATTACCAATAATTGAGATAAATAAAAAAATAAGTTGGTTTTAATTTTAATTTTTTTTTTTTAATGCTCGGCCAAAATAAGAGCGATGCCATTTAAATACATATTGGATACTACCTAACAACATTTGGAGATTTCAAATTTTCTATACAACATTACAGCGAGTGCAAATCGCAGAAGTTCTTCACATTCCTCGCTGCTATATGCTATATGTGTATCTAATACCTATGCAGTAAATGTAAAACGGTAATATATAGACTACCGCTATTACGTAGCGTAATAGATACTATAAGTAGGTATATTTTAAATTAATTATAAATCTCAGACAATGTTTTATGATATATATACCTATATATACAACACACAACCGGTTAGTCCATATGGTTAACTATTTACAGGTTTACGTTAAATAATATTATAGTCTTGTCAATATTACAATACGTATATAATAATATGTAACTATTATTATTATTTTTAACCGTTTATACCCGTCGTTGTAGAAAGTGTTATGAACCTCTATACCTTATTATTATACGGAAGCAGAAAATAATATATATATTGTAGTCGTGATTTTATTATTATGCTTATAATTTAATTACGTAATGAACAAAACGCGTACTGATGCGTAATGCGGATTCATTAAAAATTTTGCGTCTGGACAAAACACCGGGTTACCTACTCATGATACTACCTACTATATATGTATATATGTGTGTAATACGTATTTATGTACGCCTAACCCAACTTATCTAATCAATATCAATTAAAACACAAAATTTATAATATAATAAATAACGATAAATGTCTAATAGTCAACTAAAATGCATTATTACGGTATTTATGTAAGTGTGAAATTGAATTGATAAAGTAGGTGCCTATTTATTACTTTATTTGTTATGTTTGTGAATGCAAATTATGCAAATTATCTCGAATGATGCTCAATGGGTAAAAAACATTATAGTGCTCTGTAATTTTAAATATTGAGTTCCTTATCTATAATAATATAAGTATACTAAATTGAGTCTCAAATTATTTTAGTATTTTTTTTTTAAGTGGTACCTATTACCTAAGCGGTAAGTCAAGTCCTTTATTTCTATTGATAAATTTGGAAATTTCGATTACTTTTTTTATTGATTATATCCAGTTTGTAGACACACCCAATCCGTCAACTTTTTGGTTTTTTAACCAAAAACTAAGTTTTTAATGGTTTTAAAAAAAAAATCCATTTGTCGACAAAGCGACAATGGTGAAACTATGCATGATTGAATGCTTCTTGACATATCAATATTAAATATTATAATGTTAATAAAAATTATAGAAATTGTTGAACTTATCTTATCTATTGAGGTACCTATCATAAGAAATTATAGACATGTATGTAACATGTATATGTATCTACAACCTGTCTTTATATAAATTTATATATATATCAAAAATTCTACTGCAGTTTTCAAATAAAAATTGTTTTGTTATAATATTTCTTCACTACGTGGACTTGAGGATTGGGTATTATACTGTAACAAATAAATACGTAATTATTCAACATACATATATTACTCATTATTTTTATTTTTTCCATCATTGTGTGGAGTGGTTTAAAACCAATTCAGAAAAAATCAGGACTTCTTAAAGTGGCAAATTTATTTTATCTAAAATATAGATTGAAAACTTGAATTAAACGAATTCTATACATAATAAATACGTGGATAGTTGGCTGCATACGAATTACGTCCCAAAATACGAAAATATACATCGCGATATCCGAGTTGCGTTCGTGGTTTTTGCACTACACATCTGAGGGGCGGTGGTAAACTCTCCCGGGTTAATATTATGTTTACCAAATGTAAATGTGTAAACTCTCCCGAGTTGTTTTAAATATTAAAACATTTTTTAGGAAAAAAAATAAATTGATGGCAATAATTTATATGAGAAATTTGAACTATCGAATACCACATGTACCTAAAAAGTTAGAGATAATAATATATTAATATTGCAAATTTTAGTTTGACATACAGTCTTTCCATTAACTGCATTGGTCTCATTTTGTCAAAAGCGAAAAAGGTTTGATTCTTGTTTTCACCAAAACATATTTTTTTGAAAAGATACTTTTGTTCTACTTACTGTCTTAGCGATAATCTTCAAATTTCAAATTTACTATTTCATATTACATGTGTACTATATAGTATGCATTTATATAGTATGTATTACTATTGAATAATTTTTTCTACTTGGAACATAAATACTTCGACTAAAAATTAAAATCATTAATTTCCAAACTCATTTTTGTGTATAGAAACGAATACCTTTTTAACTTTTATCAAAAATATACTTTGACGAAAACAGTTAATACTGTTTAAATTAGGTAGGGATCATCCGTCGTAACTTACAAAATTATGTCAATAATATTGTTTTACTAAAAATGGTAACTCTAGATTCTAGAATGCTTAAAAGTGACAGAATTGAACCTAGGTATTCATGGATTTTATTTTATGTCATACGCAGCATATCTTATATTTCTATCACCTCATAATACATTTTCTCCATCAATAAGTCGTAAAAATTCGTTCTAGAAATAGTTCCAAATAATTCACGCGAAGTTGAATGGTTAACTTTTCAGTAATTAACTTAAATTTTTTATAACAGGGAAAATTCACTCTAGCAACATAAGGTTTGTTAAACACAAATTAAGTACGTTGAGCGTGGGTTAGAGAAAGGGAAAAAATTGTGCTCTGACAGCATCATAAAACTGTTAAATTATTTAAAAAAAGTATTGGCAGAGTTGGTATAGCCATGTCCTTTGTGGATTGTGGTGTGAAAGAAAACTCGTCCACTGACCTGCACAGTTTGGCTTTTTGTTAGAAATGTTTGGCCCTTTCCATAAATTTGAAACAATATCTGTCTGTATTTTCTATATTTTATAGTTTATAGTATGATCAACGCATATGTTATAATACATAAGAATTACAATTTTCAGATCATCACCGGGGTGTTGACCATAAATAATATATACATGGATAGGACACCCCTATACTTAATACACACGGTATAATGTGACCGAAGAGAATATATGTTACCACACTGGTTACATGTGGTTACATTAGTGGTTTATGATAAAACTATGTTATCAACACAGAGTATAAACATAGATAATAATTTGCGAAATCAAAAAAAAAAAACGAAAAATTAAAAATTAGTTCAACATTTACTAAACTAATTCTTTTTAAAAACCAGTAATAACAAATTGACAAATGAATAAATGATAGTATAATAACTATAGTATATAATATAATTTTACTAATAAAAAATGAATTTATTTTTACTTTTTAAATTGTGACGTAATCAATTATGAATGTAGGCTATTGAGGATAACACAAGTGTTAACCAGACATAACCATTGTGGTAACATATATTCACTTTGAGCACATACCAAACCACCTAATATCCTATCCATGTATATATTATCTATGGTGTTGACCAGTTGTTCCCACCCATGGCTGTTATCAGCGTGTTATCGGGATTTTAAAAATATACCAGTTGCCTTCGACAAGATGTACCAGTATTGCCCCCAACCGAATCTACCAGTTGACGTCATATGTTAATATATACACGATTGCCCGTAAAATATGGGAGATAAATATACAAATTATTTTAAAAAATCATTTATAAATATAAAATAGAATATAAAAATATTTTATATTTTTATTTATTACTTGTATATATTTGCCTCCCCTGTTTTACGGGATATATATTGTAATCATGTATATTATTAACATGTGAGGGCAACTGGTACATTTTTCTGTAGGGGAATTGCTATGAAAAAAAAGTGCTTTTGGTGGCAACTGGACACTGGTCATGCCTCATCATCACTTAAAGTTTACGTATATAGTGGCCTAAAATAAATTTATAATACTATATAGGTTAGGTTAGGTTATTACACACATTATACGTGTGTCATTATTGCATGTCAATATGTTTCGAACTGTTTTTTATACATTCATTATAGAAATAGTATATAGACACACCACACACACATTGTATATTATTATAAACTTATATAAAACTACCTATACACAGTAGTGTTTAGAAGTTTTTTCGGCGGCAATGTTTAATATATTTTTGTCAAAATACAAATGAAATTGAAAATATAATAATGATCGTAAATTAAAACATTGATAGGTAATATTGTTACATGATTTAAAAGTGACCGGTTGTGCGGCCACGGCGATGATGATGGTTTTCCTTTTGTCAGATTGTGGAACGGAAAACGATCAGAAATTTGGTAGACCATTCGTTACACACACACACACAAATACAGTATCTATGTTAGTGTTGTTTTATACTATTCCCTCGTGATTATGCGCTATATATATATTGGATATATCTATACCAGTTGTGTATGTATATATTATTATGCACAACTGCCCGGTTTGAATTATCAACACTTTCACTACAACATTCAACTTTTCTTTGTAATACCTACTAATTATTAATCGTATTTAGGAAGTAGTTTTAACATTTAGACGGCGTGGAAGATTTTATGTACGTAAATAATCAAATTGTGGTTCCTTTTGGTCGAAAGGTAGTCGGCCACTTTAATAATAGGTGTTTGGTGAAGCGATGATGCGTCCGCGGAAAAATACCTATATTTTTAACACGGTTTTTTCTCATTATATGACATCCGAATTTGCAACAGAACAGGCTGAACATCGTGCTTACACACGTCTTGAGCAATGACGCTCACGGAGTTTTCAAACCCCCCTCCCCTGGCATTAGTAAAAAACACAAATAATATAATACTTAATATCTTAAGTATACCTATTCTATACATAGTAGTTTTTTAAATTTGTATAAAGTATTCTTTACAACCTTGCCAGCATCCATAATTTAAATATAAATATGTATATACTGAGTTGGTACTTGATGCTATATTTCATCATACCTTATCTATTTTCAACAAATTCATTTTTAAAGTTGACGATGACGATAACGATAGCATGTGGGTACCTGTAATATATACTCGGGACAGTTTACCTCTGCGGGAGACCTTAACGCGTCACTACTCCAATACCTGCTATATACAAATATATAGACGTTATAAAATATGTTTGTAATATATTTATATATAGGTACTAATAACCTTGGCAAAGCGAAGAAAGCGAAAATGCTCGATCGTTTAAATAATTAAATCTACACAATAGTCGAACACGCACGCACGCACGCACACACATACAACTTAAACACGCGAACTAGACAGAATTAGTTATATATAAATATAAAATCTATAAGCGTCGTAGAAAACAGTGTTCACCAATAGTGGGCATAGAAGCCGAGTGAAATATAATTTATTGTTTTATAAGAATTTTGAATAGGTAGGTACTTCACATGTATAATACTTAATAAATCATTTGCTCAACTCGAAATAGGTATTTTATAAAATGCCTAGGTAGTGAAATTTAGCAAATTATAGGTGATATAAAAATTTTAGTTTTTTGAATTTAGAATTTTTCTAGATTTTTGGGACATAGGTACCTACTGTTTGAATATTATTTTAATAATTATATTATTTTATTATTTCATTGAAAAAGCATTATTTGGGAAATTTTTTTTTTTAAAGTACATTTTTGTTTCTGAATAAAATGATTGGCATACCTACAATGTATTGATTTTAAATTGTGTGTGTGTGTGTGTGTGTGTGTGTGTGTGTGTGTGTGTGTGTGTGTGTGTGTGTGTGTGTGTGTGTGTGTGTGTGTGTGTGTGTGTGTGTTTGAAGACAATTTTTATTTTTTATTGAAGAAAAAATGCTTTAATCTGAATTTTGAAGGCAGTTTCTGTTAGAAAATTGGATCTAGTCCTAGTTGTGCTACATTAAGCCATATTGGGTTAATAAAAAACTTCCCAGAAAAGTAAATTTTCAAAATAATCGAGAAAAACAGGAATATTCATGAAATATACATTTTTGACCAAATCGATTTTGCTATTTTGTTGCAAGAACAGCAGTAGATATACTTTAAACTTTTGCTAAATATTAATATAAGAATTTTCTAAACATTTAATAGAGTTTTAAAAATATTTTGAGTTTTTTTGAGATATTTATAAAAATTTGATATTTATGAATTTTTTCTATTAAAAAAAATATGATAACTTTTTTACAGTTCCTCATATTTTGTTGACTGTTGTTGGTAGAGTAAAAAAAAAACAATTTTTACCCAAGATCTATGGACATTTTTACGAGAATTTAAAGATAGTATTTTTAGGTTAATGTGATATCTGTATAATAATGCTGGCAGTATACTAATATATAGTATATAATAGTATAATATTATGTGTGCCTAAGTATTAAAATAACATTCAATAATTACGAATTATGGTTTATTAGAAATGATTTGATTCGAAAAATAAAACGAAATAATACAGTTGGTTACCTGCCGATTTAGTTAAATAATTATATTTTTAAATATTTATGTACAATATACCTCCCTAGAATGTAGATAATATGGTTATACTTTTGGATTTTACCTATATATAAAAATAATGCCATCACTTTTACAATTACAAATAAATTGCGATTCCCATCATTTCGTTTAGTGTAATAGTAAAAAAACCTTATTAGAAACTAAGCAGTATCGTTAATTCAGTATTTTAGTACCAAGTTAAAGAATCAAAACAATTGTTTATGGCCCAATTAAAAATAATTGACTTAAAATGTAAAAGGTCCCTAAAATAGCACCCTAAAATAATGATCATGCTTATGTATTAAAAACTTCTTCTTTCAAAAAAAAAAAAAACTATAATGACAAAATGCATAGCATAACTTATGCTGCATAAGCACCCTTAGTTTTTTTTTATCGAAATTGCGCCTATGGAACTGATATTTAAGTTCAAAATAAATGCACTTTTGTACTATACAACGTGCAACCTTTACAACAAAACACTAATCAATATATATTTATCATTCCGATAAGAATCAACATTTAAAATACACGTACAGGGTATGTACATTGTTAGGAGTTCACGGATTTCGATAAAACTTATTACTCATGAAGTCTATACCTACATATTTTCATATTCAAATTTCAGAATCATAAAAAAATACTTGTTTGTTCATAAATTAAAATTGACCAAGGAAAATGAGTAAAAAATTATACATCGAAATTCGAAATAAAATATAAAGATAGTTGCATTTATTTCAATTTACATCATATAGTTAATTTTAGATAAATTTTACTTATACCAATATGTAATTACTATAATATTAATATATTTTATTAAACATCATTTTTTTAATCAGAATTCCTGTCTAATCATGATGGAATGGAAATTTGTTTTAAATGTTTTGTACAGAGGAGTGTAGCTACTTATAGTGAATAAATTATAAAATCTCCATCAATGTTATCGCTGATGTGTGGCAACTACCCTAGGACTAAAATCGTGTACAGCACAAATGTACGATATAATAATTGCGTAATATATATTGCTGAATGTGAAGTATGAAATTAAAAAGTATTAAGGAGTGCAAGTGTTTTTTTTTTTTAATTTAATTTTTATATTCTATTCATACATTGAAATTGAATAATTGTACAAAAAAAAACCAAAAATCCACGATGCGTATCAAAATTCTTCCAATTTGAAATAAATTTTATCTTAAACATAAAATTAATAGATGCCGTTTTTAACAAACAAATTAATAATCATTATCAGTTGCTGGTGCAGTTGTGCAAGTACTTTGATTTATGTGGGTTATTTACAATTGTATTTTCATTACAGTCCTCAGGCGTCAGGCTTATAGAACCACAAACTAGGACGAAGGGCGTTTTATCTATTTTATCCAGGCAGACTACATCCCGATTTAGAAGTAGAGAGTATTATTCTTTTGGAAGATGAATATGAGTTGCAACGACTACTATAGGTAATCCAAAAATGTCACAAAAAAGACACGAATTTTACGAATCAGCTCAATTGACGAAATAAAAAACTGACCACACAAACCTTAGGCTGTAAAACTTTTTTCACAGTATTGTTGTGCCTGCTCTCTCAAGTAAAACTTTTTTTGTAAAGAGTTGTAATTTGTTACTTATATAAAATAAACGATGAGAGGTCAGATAGAAGTAATACGAAAGCGATTCCCGGTATAGAATAACAAAAGAAAAAAAACTTAAAAACCTATTGTGATATAGATCATTGATAAATATATGGTAATGTATATAGCGTTAAGTGTATGCAGTAAAAAAAAAATCATCTGAAACTATCAATAGGTTAGGTTATATTATATACTTACTATAAACAAATATAGGTAAAACTAATTTTCGTGTAGGTAACTACTTGCCAAACCATTATCCAAATAATAATATAGGGCAGCATATTATACCCACGAGACTGTCAACTGTCACTTATATTAGGTATTATTTATATGGTTTAATCTCGCACCGCCCACTGCGCCCATGTAATGCGATTATAATAACAATAATAAATAATAATAATATTATTATTGTAACTCGTGTGTACGATTCGTCATCAGCTTTTCGCGTGATTATTATATACGCTCAATGCGTTTTACTATTACCTCGATTCGTTACGCTTTGTTTGTTTATTGTTGTTGTTGTTTTATTTATTTTTTTGTCGGTCACGGGTTTTCTCGGGCCATGGCTCGACGTAGGCGCGCGTTTCGAAGAACAATTTTTTTGCGCAATTTTTTTTAGTCTCCCTCGAAATAAATGCGCGTGGGACAAGTCTTGTACCGGCCGCCCTCGCCAATTATTTTTTGTTCGGCGGCTATTTAATAGTGTTCCTGATTTAATGGTACATACATCTGCAGTGACGAGACAAACTATATTTTATTATTATTGCGCGTAAATATTCCAAATACCGACACGTGACCCTCCGTGCAACGAATGGTCGTTAAAATGTTCATACCAAATAATATTTTGTTTACATATTATATAATATTATTTATACGCATACTCGCCAAGTAATTATAAAAACATTCATAGAAACGTCAGCAAAAATGTATTTAAAATATGTTTGAACTATTTACTTATGCAGTCATATGTTTGTGATATTGTATTAAACTACGAAAAGTCATAAAAAAATATCTTAAGTTTATTGGTGTAGGTAGTAGGAAACTACTAGTAGGACACTAGAACGTAGTTCGGTGGAGATTTTTCATTTGAGTTTATCAAAATTTATAATTTAAAAAAAAAATTCAATAACGCATATCAATAAAATATAATACATTTTATACGAACGCGTTTTAAAAAAAAATGTAAAATACCAAAACAGCATTGTGCTAATTTCCTATAGATAAATCATTATAGAGGTTGAAGTTTTAATAACAAATTTACCTCATTTCTTAGACGTTTTATATAAAATATATCTAATCCGAGTAATACAATCGATATACATTTACTATTTAGTATAATAATATTCACAATTTCAAATCAATAGTAAAAAATTTATATTTTTATTAAGTGTTAAATTATTTTATACTGATCATAACTATAAGTATACGTGTGCTGTCTTTGTATGCGTATGAGAGATTGAGTGTGTATCACAGAGTAATAATATAGTGTGTACGCACTCGACTATTGTGCAGTAGTTTAAATTTATTAAACGATCGGCTGTTTTCGCTTTCTTCGCTTTGGCAAGGTTATTTAAACCTATGCATATATAATATAATATGTATTTGTGTATTATAATAATTATAACAACGCATATGTATAATATATACCTAAATGGTATACCTATAGCAATTATCGGAGTAGTGACGCGTTAAGGTCTCCCGCGGAGGGGAACTGACTGGATATACAAGGTGTCTAACACTTAAAAATAAGCAGGTATTTAGTACATATAATTACGAACGTTTTGTTATAAAGAATACTTTTTGTTAAAAGTATTTAAAATACTCAGTATCTATACTCAAATTCAATAAAGTGTATTTTTTGTGATTTAAATTTAAAAAAAAACATACACACATCTAATTAAGTTGAATAAATAATTAAGTGATTAATTAATTTTCACTGCCTAGTGCTTACTGAATAATTATCGTATTGTTTGTTTTATTATAATTAATAATATCCAAAAAAGGTCATTGCTCATATTTTTCTTATTTTCATCATAGAAGAAACAAACCTCAGCATATGATAATCAATTTTTATATTTTAGTTATTTACTTTGTTCATATTTTCTTACCATTAAATTAGATGCCAGTGTTTACATTGCATGTGCCTTATTCGAATATTATTGTATAAATGTGTAATAAGACTCTTAAAATGTACTATTGTAACAAATGATATTAAAGCATTTAGAGCTTTAGAGGATCTCAACACATTATTAAGATAAATCAATATGTCATTCCCTTACAAATATTATTCCCCATTGATTCGAAAACAATAAAAAAAAATTCTGTGTAAATACGTTTAGACTAGGTATGTTGCATGTGGGCCAAAGAGATAAAACAAACAGTGCTCTGGCTTCCTTTTAATCCAGAATTAAAATTGATAAAAATTAAAAATACATTAGATACCCATACCTACAAAGAAAACCACTGAGAGGTTTTCGTTTATTGTCACTTCATGTTATTTTAATCACTAATTTCCATAAAATTTGATTGAGTGTTGTAATATATTGAAAAAAATTTAACTGTTAACAATATTAAAAAAAATAAAGATAATTTAAAATAAATTTAAATAAATATGATCAATTTAAAAGTAAATAAATATTATTACCTACTTAAAAGTCCAAAAACTATTTAAATACTTTATTATATTGAAGGATGTGGGACACTATTTATAAATATTAATCTATGATATATATTTACATATTAATGTAATGTAATATACCGACATAGGTAATTTATTATAATTACAATTATTATGTATCGTATAAACTATAAGTACATACCACATAGATTTTTCCTGGAACAATAATATAAATCATTTTTAATAATTTTTTCGCAATAAATACAAATAATGTTTTGAAAGAAAAAAATTCATACTTAAATATTTTATTTCGACACGCTATGTCGCTTTACCTACATAATATAATTGACGCGATACAAAATAATATATAATATTAATAAGTGCTTTAGTATGGTAATACTAAACACTAATAATAATAGTATTACACTGCAGAAAGGTGCATTTTTAAAAAACTCGTATTGTACGTTTTTTTTTATGAATGCATATAGGAATAGTGTAGTATAAGGTAAATAATCTACTAAACTGTTAGTCAAACTTTAGATAACATAATGTGGACGCATCTAGGAGGAAATAGTGGCCATGCCTCTTCTCCATAAACACAAAAACACACTTATCATTTTTTTTTTTTTTTTGTTAGAAACCTCTAAAAGCATATAACTCATTGGTTTTTCTATAGGGTTTTCACGAATGTTTGTGAAATACCGTTGTAATATAATGCAAAGAGTATATGGTTTAGGTAATTATATAGAACAGACTAGCTCTGCTCATTGGTAACGTCATTTTTGATGATATATTTTAACTGCACCACGCACTGAGTCATCATACGCAGACACGCAGTTGTACCATACGTAACGTTATAATTTAATATGTGCATAATGATACTTGTTAAAATTTCTAAGAATATTGCATAAACCATATAATATATTGACACAGTTAATTTATGAAGATCGATGTAATTATCGATATGCGCTCATTGCATATTATGTATATTAGGTATATATATATATATATATATATATATATATATATATATATATATCATACTTTGCTATATTATATTTAGGTATAAATAATATAATATGTCAAACAATTAATGTTTTCGAGTTTTCCAACAGGAAATACATACATAATATATTGTATTATTGAATAATTAATTATCCACGCACATAATATCATTAATATGAATATACCCACTTTATTAGTTAGTTTTTATAAAATGTGGTAATAATATAATGTTAGATAACAATCATCATTATTCATTAGGTGTTACTTGCGCACCGGGAGGTGAAACTTTTATAGTTCGTAAATTATATGTGCAGTATATAGTACAGTATTACACAATATAAAATACATACACAATAGACACATTGAATTGTTATCGAATAAATCTTCTTTTTTTTCCAAATCTAACACATCTCTTGTGCGAAAAATATACGTGTATTAATTTCTAAATATATAGACTTGTTTGTTTGAGTTGAGCAATACTACATTGTGTACCTACTTTCAACTCGCTCATTTGTATATAAAGACCTTTAATTTTAACACTATATTATATACGAATAATGACTTTTACATAATAGTAAACAACCTCTGAATAACATCGTTAAACCATATTTTATAATAGATATAAGTAAGCAAATATAACGTTTCAATATCTTGCATATCCTTGCTGAATACTTTTATAAAAATAATGTTGATAACAAAAAAAGTGAATTATTATAGTGTGGTAAGATATATCTACCTTTGTCTTAAATAAAAACTGAGTACTCAGAACTGTTAAACTGTGACCTCTAAGGGGTGGTTCCATTTTCCTCTAAAAACGAGATACCGTTTTCCTCCACAAAAAAAGGTTGTTTTCCATTTTCCTCCACATTATTTTGGACTAAAATTATGGCTATTTTCTTCCAATATTTTAGCTAGTGTTGTAGTATTACGTTCTGTGTAATAAATATATTGGCTAGGATCATAGTTTGCACTTATTGGTTGATAATTATTGATTACATTTTGGTATCGACTATATCTATATCAGCTATCAAAACACGTTAGTCCAAGCAATTACAAAAAACAAAATAATTATTCATATTATATCTAATTTTTATTTTCTTTAAACAAATATTCATTTGTTACTGAAACGTCCTATATAATTATAAAAAATTATAATATTATATAATCATTTTTTTTGCTATGTATAAATTATTTATACTGACTATTTTATTTATTATTTATTATTTATTGAAAGAAAATGGAAGGTGGAGGAAAATGGTCAAGAATTATTTTTATTTTTTTGGAGGAAAATGCCTACGGCCCAGCACTTGTATTAAAAAAACTAGTTATCCAATAAAGCCATAAAGGTACATTATCTTAAGATTATTAAGTTCTTACTCCTTAATAGCAGTAACAGGTTTTGAGAGAGGACTTTTTCTAGCTCTCAAAGTTATTTATACTCACAATATTAAGTGGGTGTGTTCATGGTACATAAGTACACTTATGTTATCATTACAATCAGATGAATTCAAATAAATAAAATATATATCATATATATTAAGGCAAAATAAAGTATAGCTATTATTAATGCTAATTAATTTATTTAATATAATTAATAAAAACAAATACAGTTTTAGGAAATGTTATTTATTTTAGATCCTGCAGGTTGGAGGTAGGTATATTAAACGTGCTTATAGCATATAGTATCGCATGTATCAATATAGTTTATGAAAACAGCCAACAAAGTAACAAACGACATGTGCTTATTGGCTACTACATCATATTATAGCATATAAAGCTAGCTAAACAGAAATAAACCGCTCAAAATCTAAAAAAAAAAATAAATAATGACTTAATATGAAATTCAAAACACGTATCGATGGTTTCTTTTTATTTTTGGCAGACCAAAGAAAGCGTTATACAAAAAATAAATGTGAAGCGCCATCAGTAACCCCTTAAATGAAGTGCCTAGCTTTTATTTTTTTAAATTTCTATCAATTTCATCATAAACAAAAATGGGGCGGTGATTATCTGATTCCTAGTTTCCCTTTTTTTATACCTCTCGTAGTATTTCATACAATCATACAAAATACAGTAAAACGATTAACGATAATAATTGTACGGTACAATATTTAGTCTTATTCATACCAATTATTAGTTTGTAAACAAACATTAAATAGTTTTGAAAATGTATTTAAAATAATGCGCTATAGTATACAATATACATACTATCATTGTATATATTATAGCTATAAACATTTACTCAATGATATTATTAAATACAAACAAAAAATTAAAAATTCTTATACTGGCTGTATCTAATAGTAATCGGACAAGTATGCAGGCGACCATGGAAATGCATAATAATACATGTGCAGGTACCAACTATGTAGAAAAAATACCTATATAGATCAAAACACAAAAACAATATATGTATGCAGATTAAATTCCTACTGTTATTATAATATATATATAGGTATTTGTGCTCGTGAATGAATAATACATTATCACATATATAGGAAAATCCATTCCTCTCGTTCGGCGTATATGAGTTTGTAACGAGTGTGTAGAATACCTATACATACCGATTTAATATAATATATGGACCTACATACATTATTATAATATGTTAATATTATGCACTTAAAATTATAAGTAATCCACAACAAAGAAATAATAAAATATTATTCATGTACGCAAGTTACCTATATTGTTTTGAAATTGACGTTTACCCTGAATGCCACCGCGGCTACGCCTTATATATTATAATATATAAACTTATTTTATACATATTTTCCATGCATGTTATTATTAGACATATATGATGCACAAATATATATTCCACCAAATAATACTCGCAGCGAAATATCGTAACAATGCTAACAATTAAACATTTTGATCACTACTACTAGGAAATATAATAAAACAATATATCCTTTCATTACTGTGCAGTGTAAAGTGGTTTTACGGTTCCGTTATTTTTGTTCTCATCCATCAATGATATAGATTAAAGTATAATCCAAATAGCAATTTCAGCGGTGTCCACTTCGCACTAAACGGATTATATCAATAATTATAGCAAATAAACCTAATAACCTATATACCTAATAATGGAGTTCCTATTGGCAGTGTCTATTTGCTATTGTACATTTGAACCTGTTCGATATTTATGAAATGCGAACATTATACAACATTAAACTCAAGAGCTATTGACTTATTCTATTTCAGTTCTATTATTGGCATCCATGCAAATATAGCAAACACACAGACCACCAGTAGGGGACCCTGCAACTGAAGATAATAAAGACTTGCCTACTATTAGTTATATTCAAGTGTATATTTATAAAATCACAGAGCAGGAGAGTTGTGCATACATATATGTTTATTGTTTATTTAATAAATTAAAATCAAAACTAAACTTCAAAACTAGGAACTAAAATCTAATCGCAATATATATCGATATAAATCGCAATTTCAGTAAAATAATATAGATGTACCTCACCTACCAAAATATATAAAAAAATATATCTACAATCTATACAGTAAATAGACCTTGATAACGTTTTTACTCAGCTTTAATATGTTTTAACGTAACTTGTCGATTTGTTGGCTACATTTATCTAATAGGTCACAGCAACAGACATACTGCTTGACAAGACTGGGCAAGTTAATGATTTTTTTTAACTCAGTTAAGTTAAATTAAAATCTAAATCAAGTTAATAGTTAAAAGTTAATTCAAAATGTTCCATCAATTGAATTAAGTTAAGAGTTAACCAAAATTTAATATTAATTTTTTAACTCAAGTCAAGTTAAAAAAATTTTCTTGTTTTCTTATAGGCAAAATTAAAATAATCGGTACCTAAAATTGTTCATGTTATTAGACCAAAGAACTATTACTATTTTATATGTGCAAAAGCTAACAGTATACACATTTTGTTAGCATACTTATAACCTTATAAAAAGTGTACCTACCAGCAATTTGTGTTCCTACAATAGTTCACAAAATTAAATTAAACTAACTTAACATGTTTAAATGTAAAATTAACTCAAGTTAATTAAAAGTTAATTCAAAAGCTCCTAAAGTTATTAATTAAGTTAATAAACATAAAAAAATGACTTATTAAGTTAAAAAGTTAAATTAACTTAACTTTAACTTATTAACGCGTTAATGCCCAGCCTTGCTGCTTGGATACAATGTGTTGGACACTCGTCTTGGGTGCATGATTATAAATATTTATATGCAAATATGACGAGTGACTCAAAACGATGTATTCAACTGTCATATTATCTGAATACACGTATATGGTCGACAAAAAAAAGCTACTTACGAATTATATCCAAGTATAAAATGTAAATTAAAAACAACGATGTCGTAAGATTAAAAAACTCCATTAGGTATGTAGATAAAATCTGAACATAAAAAAAGAAGTTTGGCTTATAAATTATAATATGCAAAATAATGTTTGAACGTATGGGGGTATACATATACAATTATACACGTCCATATATATTATATTCATAAAATCATGAACATTAAACGCGTTCAAATATTCTTCTGCCAGAAAAAAATACGAAAGATAAAATTGACGAAAAAATAATAATAAACAAAATATGTAATATCTTTCAAGAATCGAAATAATTTACATTAATTAATTTCTTCTAGAAATTTCATCGGTGAATAAAAATATCTCTGTAGACATATTATTTACTTATGCACTATATACTCGTACCGACCGTATACCTATATAGTTATGATGTAATGTATATATTGTATATTTAAATGGTATAGATTAGTATATTATTATAATTTGTTAAGTGACAGGTACAAAAAAAATATATGTCGAGTGGCGAGTGATTTACTTGGTATTTGGCAAAAAAGCCCTCTCCTCATTGGCTAACAAATTTATATTCCGTGGGAATTAATTGAATAAAATCGTATTTCATAATATATGTAATATATAAAACTATTTAAATATGTATCTAATTATGTATATTGTATATTGCATATATAACTCTTCTGTACGTCTAAACTCCATTTAACTCCTTTTATTAAATGGCTTGATCGATTTTGATAAACAATTTTGTGTGTGTTTGAGTGGATCATTGGATGGTTTAAATTCACAGTTGGATCCGGTAGAACCAATTCGAGGAGATGTTCAATTTTGAGATTAACGATGGAAATCGAAATTTTTGTATTATTTATAAATGATGGCTATTGGTTACAGCTTACAGATTATAATAGTAGTTAAAATAATAAATTACTTTTTTTAATTATCTTTTTTTTTATGGTTGTCACCGGTTTCCCGGGCAGATGTGGTAAAAGCATATTATATTGAGTTTTTGGTTTCAAATAAAAAAATTTTTATCTTAAAGCAAATATAACCGATTTTGAGAAAATTTCAAATTGGTCTTTGAGATTTTAGGAAATTTTAGTGAGTAGTTTGAACCGTGTTCGGTTTATAACAAGTGCTATATCTTGCAATTATCTACGAATCGACTATCTCGGATGAATTTGTTCACAAAGCAATAGGCATACCGATGAAAATTTTCCCACGAACTGCTGAGATATACCAAAACCAAGGTATACGCCTACATGGTGAATTATTTTATTTTTTCGCAGCTAAAAATAGATGTTGGTTCGAAGTTGATAGACTTAAAACTAACGGATTGTTTTCAATAAAAATTATAATATAGTAGAATGCTTGAGACTTGGAGGGTGTTTATAGCTTATTTCTTCAACCCCAGTAGGTAGTTTAAGGATAGCTTACACACGTTTTGTGGATTTAGTGTCTGAGATATATTTGTCATCGATCACCACTAACCTAAAAAAATCATGTATATTATACAGTAGTATAGGCAAATATTAAATATTACAATATATGTGTGTGAATGTGTGGGCTTATTGAAATATATAAAAATAGGCACACCGAAAATCGTACGAGGGTACTCGAACACGCATAATAGGTATATGTACTAAAATATGAACACGAATAACGAATACCGTTTACCGCATCAATAGTACCTACACAGGTACCTACATTTATTCATACTGTATGCATCACTCGATTGGAGTGTTTGTTTTGTTTTCTGCGTGTATAGGTACTTAAAATAATTTAATGCAAATCTATTGTGCCACCAATAGACTGTAATATTTGCGACGCTCTGGCACTCTAGCGTACAGACTTGAGGGCTGAGATGTTTCAAAACTCGCGTATACTTATATATATATATATATATGCGCACGGAAATTGATTACAACACACTGCACGTCACAATATTATGTATTATAGATGTTTATTACAGCAACTTAACGATGTCATATTGCGCAGGCATCACGATTGCATATCTAGGTATATATTATTAAGAAAAAAATGTTTTCTTTTTTTTAATATCTCGTGTGTTCGATGTAGTTATATTTACACACATGTATGTATAGATAATATATTTATATTCCTAAAATAACTTATCGTTACAGAGGGGCTACAAGGAGGCACGTGTCCACTAATCCCTTAAATGTTGAATATCTCCATTAAGTTATATTAACCTACAACATTTTAAATCAATAGACGATTCAAATGCCAATTGATAGTAATGTAATAGGATTAATTATTATTATTGTTATTATCGTTAGTTTAAATTAAAATAATAGATTTAGGTACCTGCAGACAGGCACGTAGCCAGGATTTTATTTGGGGGGGGGGGGGGGGTCGAAATAAATTGTTAGTACAATTTTTATACTTAATTGATATATAAAATAT
The DNA here is from genome assembly GCF_037042655.1 of Diuraphis noxia. Taxonomy (NCBI): domain Eukaryota; kingdom Metazoa; phylum Arthropoda; class Insecta; order Hemiptera; family Aphididae; genus Diuraphis; species Diuraphis noxia. Next base: position 60,160,281 of record NW_028301711.1, read on the forward strand.
TTTTTTTTTATTAGCTGACAAATTAATATCAAGTTACAAGTTACAATACAATACAAAATACAATCTATTATTATTTAAAATTTTCCACTGATGTAGTGATGTCTATAATATTAATTTTCTGTTTTTTTGAACCATTACATCCAGCACTTCGTCTGTAGAGATAGACACTTCCCAATGTACTGACAGAAGAGCAAGTCCCGTTAAACGCTCATTTCCAGTTTTGTTACGAAGCAATGTTTTTAAGCGTTTTAGTGTTGAAAATGAGCGTTCAACTGCTGTTGTTGAAACTGGTAGTGTTGCAAAGATTTTCAATAAGAAATGTATGTTTGGGTAAAACTTTGCATCACATGCATCAAAAATATCCATCATTTCAGTGGTTTTTTTTCTATATTTACCCATTTTTCACACCATAATAAAAATTCAGAACAAACCACTTTTTCCGATATACGTTCTTCGTAAAATATATTTAAATTTTTAAGTTTTGAAACATTTTCTTTTAAGGCAAATTTTGGCAATAAGATTTCAATTGATGATAAAACAACATTGTCTTGTTTAAAACGGTTTTCCAAATTTAAAATGAAACTATCTATCGATGGTACAAATATCGATGTTCTATAGTATTCTTCCGGTGTGTTACAATCATAATTATCTCTGTGTTTTTGGTTTTTTATAATGCGTGGACATACAATTTCTGAATCAAAATATAGCTTTCTCAATTTATTAGCATCTTGAAAAATAGATGAGAATGTTTCAATATAGTTTCAATTTATTGACGTGACAGTGTGTCGGCAGTCGGGTCTCCGCCTCTCCGCGATATAATTCGACCCATAAATAATAACATTTGACCGTTCTATAGTGGTTTATTTTTGTAATACAACACAATAACCTTTTTTTGAATAACACGTATTTTATTTTTATTTTTATTAAAATGATAATTTTTTTTTTTTAAATTTCGGTGGGAGGGGTCCAGACCCCATGGAACCCCCCCTGGATACGTGCCTGCCTGCAGATGATTTAGGTTAAGGAATTGATCATTTTTTTCCTATTGAATATAAAATAGTAAATACTATTGTTACACATACAAACTATAAGAAGTTAAAAAAATAAATTTGATTGATGAACTTTTCGATTAATCAATGACAATTCAGTATAGACGGTTATGCTTAAAATATGAATTCTAAGGAAGGTTTGCAAATATGACTTATGAGCGCAATAATAATGAGTACATTGCGAATAAATTAAAGATTAATTTTAAGATTACAAAATTATTTCCAATACATTTTTATATATATATAAATGATAAATCGCATACAATTCAAAAATAAATAATATTTAATTAATTTATAAACGATATGAAATAAAAATTATATTATGGTCTTAGCTAGTCAGCTAGATCCTAGATGTAGGTACCACAAATAATTTCGAAATTTCAAAATTAAACTAAATGTTTTCAAGCATAAAAATTTACAACGGATAAATTACATAAGGTATATAAAAAATTAAATATTTTGAACAATGCCTCTTAAACAATATTTTAATGACGTATAGGAAAGTCCAAGGTTAAGTATGGTTTTTTTTCTTCTAATGAATTTCCGAACTTTGTCAGGGTGGGGCCATGGTTGGCTCATACATTCCTTTATCATACCTATATAGCTGCACTTGTATTATACAGATACCTATAATATATATTCAGTGGCGTAACTATGGGGTAGCGAGGGGTAGCGGTCGCGACCCCCAAAATTATTATGGGGTCGCAAGAGTATCATTTTGCTACCCCAAAAATATTTATATAATTTGATAAAAAAAAATCGTCGTATTATAGATCGTAGCGTATCATGAAAAAAAAAATTAGTTGTGAATTTGCATGTCACCGAGTAACTGATAAGTGATAAGTGATAACAGTATAACTACAAAATATAACCCAGACAGTCGTGGTAGCACTGGTAGCACAGAACAATTGATAACATGAACATTTTTATGTTATCTCATTATCTGTATTCTATGATAATTCAAAAACATTACAATAACGACTAACGAGAAAATGGTTTATCCTTGTTAACATTTTAAATTGTTTCATCATTTTGAATTTTGATTTGTTATTATTATTTGTAGTACTGTTGTACTGTAGTACTGTTGTAAACTGAAATGTGATATGATAAATACAATTTATAAATAAATTATAATGTAATTTTTTTTATTAGCCCACATAGCCCCCTATTTGTGCTAATGGAAAAAGGTTAAAAATGTACAAAAGTGTTCGCTACCCCAAAAATTTGCTGCTAGTTACGCCACTGTATATATTGGTTAGGCACCTACTGTGTTCGGACGCGGTGTTATTGAAAAATTTTTCGCTTTCGGATTTTCACATGGCAGTTGTACCCATATAATCGTGTAAATACGTGTACTATGCTGTATATTTGTGCTTGGATACACAACGTTCCAACGTTCAGCGCGCTGAAGCAGAGTGTTCGAGTGTAGCGGAAAATTTCGTAACCCGTAATATAATTAAATATATAGGCATACAAAACGTATATTTTTATATATTTCTACAAATGCACAGCCCTACAGTAATAACATATTATATCATAAAATATGTTTCTACGATTCAACGTAATTCATATAATTGCAATTGTTTTGAAATACTATTGTGTAGGACCAAAATACAAAAAATAAAAAAAATAAAAATAATAATCAAAAAAATAAAAACAAAATTTTTATAGATAATTTCTATGAAGTTTTCAATAATGTCCTTGCGTGGTGTAACTAGGATAGTAGTTACATAAGGAAAAATCTCCTAGAAATTCGCAATTCAAAACAAGTTGTAGCCTTGTAAGTTGTAGGGGACGATGTGTCCCCCATCATAGACCACCTTTATGGACATAAGTAAAGTTTAGTAGACACGAAGAGTTCTGTGAAATCAAGTTTGAAAATGAGTCAAAGAGTTAAAGATAGGGTGGTTAATAAGCACATTTAATATTGTATTTATGCATATATACAGCGTCGTTTGTATATGTATAACTGAATGCTTTTAAAATATCATTATTCATTAATAGGAGACGCAAATCTGCTAAATCATTTATTATTACTACCTATCGATGTTATCCTATCACTAAATATGCTGTCAATATTCAATAAAAATTGATGATTATTATCGATTTATTATTGAACACCATTGTATTTATTTTTATTAATCTTTTAAATTTTAAATTTGATTTCTTAATTCTTAATTTTTTGGTATTTATTAATTATAACATTAAAAATATATTGACGGATATTATAAAATATAAATGTTTTTTAAATATATTATTGTGGATTATATACGCACCTACTTAGTATACATATCCTCAGTGGCGTATTTAGGGGGGTTAGGGGAGAAATATAAAAAATATAAATTAATTTCTATATACGCCACTGCATATTTTGTTAAGTTAAAGTTTTGTTTAAATGAAACAACCGGTTAATTCATAACATTTTCATAAATATTTCATAAAATATAATTATATATAATAATATTTTTTTCTGCCATGTTCCATGTAGGAGCTTACTCATCTAATTTTTATATTCGTCTATAAGAACATACATACATTTTTACCATGTAAGAACTTACATAATATGTATCTTTTTTATCATGTAGGAACTATTTTGCACTGGACATGCATCGCTACGATTGTTAATAAGTTTATAACATAAAAATATGAATTATATTTTTTTATAATATTTACATATGATTAATTATTAGACACATTGAACGGGTGACAAAGTTTTTGTTATAAACTTATAATATAAATGCAGTTCATTTTACACTTGGAAAACGTTACAATTTTATGATGTCTTATAAATAGGTATATAGTTTTGGACAGCTGATTTTTTTTTAAATTGTAACGGTTGCCGAGTGCCAAAATGAATTGGACGATATATAAAGATTTAGTTTAAATGTCAGAGAAGGAAAGGTTTAAGCAAGATGCGAATTTCTTGTCTAAAAATGTAATTAAGTATAAATCTAATATGAGTCCATTTTATAAGTGTGAGAAAATGTTAAAATTAATGTGCACCCGATAATAAATGTTTATGGCAATAATAATAATTGTGTAGTGTGTACTGGAAAAAAAATTAGAGAAAACACAGCTGCAATGCGTGTGACGAGTAGAAACATAATGTATTAATATTAACTACTCAACTCAGCCTAAATACGCGTTTCGTGTGGCTGGCATTGTTTCAACAAGTAGCAAACAACATACGTAAAATTATGTTCCACAAGAAAGTCATTGCAATAAAATTGGTTTGATTTGCAAAATTTAAGACGAAAAAAACGTATAAGTAGATGACCAATTAGTATTACGTACCATAACAGCTAAAGATATATTATACAGTTACCTTCCCAGCTTACAAAACGTCATACATAACAATTGCCGCCGAGATGTTACAATTGCGATATTCGTGTAATGATAATATACCTAATAATAATTACGTTAACAATAATTATCAAACGACATTATTATATGCACATATTTTACCGGCTATACTTATCAGACTCTCATCAAAATTCGACAACATAATAGGCTGTAACTATACAGACGGCCGTCCGACGTTCGTGTAATAATAATCTTTAGTATATCCATCCGATTATAAATGTATAACATGTATATAATTGTTCAAGAAACCTAAGTATATTACCTGTTTGAAGACGATTTGACTATTTGAATAAAAGTCGTTGACTCGTTATTTCGGTAGATCGACAGTGATGGTAAGGGCCTTAGCTCTCTCAAAAACTTTCCGAACCCTCTAAAAAATATTTTCCATTCCAGTATTCCACGTTTGATGAGCATTATTATTTTATATAGCATATAAAATTATAATGATTTGTTATTATTTTAAAATTGGATTCTATTTGCTGCAGGATCAACTTTTAGATTCAAAATAGTTTTTATCATTGGCTCTTGGTTCAAATTATAAGCATTATAATTGCCCTAAAGTTTTATTGAATTTTTACATAAGCACCTATATAGTTCCACAAAATTTACTATACTTTTATTCAAAATATGGTGATATTATATACTGCAATATATACCTATTGTTGACAAATAACAAGCCACGATAAGAAGAGATATGTAGGTGCCTATATATCCAGATGAATTTATCTTCAGAATACAATTATTGAAATTATATTAAGTGGTCGTTAATAATGTTTTTTGCACACAATCATTTATTATTATTATAAATGTCATTATAATTTACAAGTTACAACTATAATATAAATTATTTTAAGCTCCTGTACTAAAACATGTTTAATAATTATGACTTATTCTTATCCTTATAATTTAAGGATTTAATTTATTTTTCCATTAAATCACTAATAATTTCATATTTTATATAATTTTATAAAAAAAATATGTCCATATAATTTGTCTTGTGACGTATATACGGTGGTCATTTATGATAATAATGTCCACGTATTTGAACGCGATTATGAAAATATCTTACTTTGTATATTTTACCTACTACAAATGATTTATTTTATATTTTACACATTTCGATAAAAGTCAACACAGACTACTGTCAAATGGCTAAAATATAATTTAAATCTGCACTTAGGTTAGGTTATATATATATATAATATTACCTATGTATTATGTATCCTGAAATAATTAACCGAAAACGCGTGTTCGGTGACCGTTCGTTGGTAAACAAATATTCAGGTATAGGTTATAGGCCAGTTTTTTTTTTATTTGAACAATATTACTCAATTTATGACTCGCGCAGCTGAACCTATACAATACGCACTGATAATAATATTATAATCAACATCACAATAAAAACGAATGGGCATGCAATTTGTAAATCTTTTTACGCGCTGCAGACGAAGGTCAGTAATTGGAAAAAAAAATTATTACATAATAATTATTTACTGACCGGTTTTTTGCGTTATATAGGTGTCTTATGGCTCTATATATACATCATCATGGGACATATATTTTATGGTGTTATATCATTTGTTCAAGAATATTCGTGAGGAAATGAAAATCGGATTAGTCATCACTAGTTGTTTTTGTCTTTCACACACTTACATAATGTACACAATTTACAAACTTTGTATTGACTTCTTCACAGTTTACTATTGATATTAGTTTATTTAGATTAAATGAACCTTATAGAGGTATAATTTAAATAAAATATTTTAATTCTAAAGGGAATTATAGGTATATACAATCTGAAAATTTAAAAAATATTTTTAACTATTTAAAAGTAAAATATATAAAAATATCTGATGACAAGAGCACAGAAAACATTAGGTAAGTACCTACACATAATATTTAAAAACTGAAATTTGATCATAAAGGTAATTTTATTCTAATATAAAAATTCAAAAACAACAAAAACTATACAAATAAGGGCATTTAAAAGTTTATAGTATATTAATATATGTTCGGTAATTCGGAACTAGAACTTAATTCGCTAAAAATACTTAACATATAATATCATTTAAATATTCTCTGAACATTTCAAATATTTACGATTATTTCTTTTTAAATCAAGACGCAAGAATGAAATTGATTTTGTTGACAACTAGTGTTGCGTAAATATTCCCATTTTCCACTGTTTTTCGTTTGTTAGTTTTTTCCAATTACTTTAAAAGGTATTAGACATTTTCTATTACTTTGTATTTTGACCCGCCAAAGTACCAATCAGATCCAATTGTCTATCAGAAACCACCCTCTACAATCAGCGTAGAAGATTGAAACACTTTTTTCTTCTCTCTATAATGATAATGAGACGTCTGCAGACACACCCAAAATAATATTAATAAAAACACACATATCATTGTAAAAACAAATATATACATTGCTCCGTTCGGCATTTAAAATGCTAAAAGGTATGCCAATTTCAATAATAAAAAAAGAAAGGTATGTGCCATAAAATATCAAAAATGCTTATTAATATATTAATTAAAAATTGAAAATCCCTAAACAAATGTTATATTCGAATAGGATTTCTTCCATATTTTCTAGCCACATGTTTAAAATTTAATATTTTACATTTTTACTTACTTGATATAATAACTAGCTTTAAAATAAAAATTGAAGAAACCTCTGACATGATAACATATATAACACAAATAATGTTGTGATTTTTAAATATTATAGGGATAGGTAAATTCACTTAAATATTAAAAAATTTGATTGTAAATATTGTATAATATTTAGAAATGTATTATCAATGATAAAACTAACTAAAATAACGTTAACTTCTGAACTTAAATTTGCTACTAATGCGCTTTTAAAATGGAGATAACAGATTAAAGTGTGACATATTGTCTGATATGTCTTATCTACTGATTTTTATCAAAATTATAAGTCAGTTACACTAGCTACCAACGCACTTAAGAGTATACCATATGTACCTAATTTACTTGCACGTGTTGTACCTACATGTCTTACAAACGCGCATAACATAGCAAATTGTACGTTCTGAATAGTTCGTTTAACTACTCTGTTCGGTTTTATTTTAGAGTGAGCTTACTATAATTTTTAAATTTTTAAAGTGAGTTATGATAATTTAAAAATGTTCAAACAATTTATTGTTTTAAAATGTAATCATAACTTGCTTTAAAATTAAAATATAAAACAAAAAATATGTCATCGTAAAACGGAGACGACGCATGCGGGTATTGTCTTAAGTGTATATGTTAGCGGATACTAACTAATCAAGAAATATCTACAAGAAATTACGAAGATATTATTACTACGATCAACGAAGATATTTATACAGTTGATAATTTTATAAATAAAGTACATTGTTTGGCATGCTCAGGAGAAAACGATGAAAAATGGTTTAATGTTCAACATGTGATGGAAAAATGCATTTGAGTTGCAGATTATATGAAGAGGAAGAAAATAAAGTAGAATTCTTATGTAAACTTTGTAACAGAACTAAAAAAACCAAAACCCAAAGAAAACAATATTTTTTCTTAGAAAAATTTAAAATTTTTGTATTTACCAGAATAATATAACACTAATAATTAAGAACTGTGTACTACAATATTAATTAATTTATTTTGTTTCATTTTTATGAATGCATTATATTATGTAATATTAAATTGGTACTCTGTAATAAATATTATTTTCTTGTGTAATGATAAAATTAATTGTCTTTGGTTAGGTACCAATTTTGCTATTTTGCATATTGTAAATTTGTTGTTTGTAATTTTATGAAATGCCTTATTATTATACGAAATACCGTCTTGGGAAATGTATGTAAAAAAAAAATATTATATAGTTCTTTAAAAATCCCCAGGGATTATATAAAATTCCTGGGCATTTTATAAAATAACAATATTATACATATTGCCGCTAACATATACATATTTTATATTTTTTCAGATGCATTGTACAAATCTTAATTTTAAAGCCAACAGTGACGATATATAATATATAGGATCGAATGATTGAGAATGGTGCATTTCCTGTACTATTTTTGACCAAAAATCAAGAAAAAATTAAATTATTACAAATGAATCAAATTTTTTTAGTCTATTAGTACCTATTATAATTTTTAATGTTTTTATTAGTCTCTTATAAGTCTTATAGGTTTTTTGATATTTTATTTTTTACAATATTAAAATCCTATGTTAATTTATAAAAACATATAAATACTTATTTCATAAATTCTAAAAAAAATTAACTTTAATTAACCAACTCCTACAATAATCTAGAAAAAAAGGACGATAAATCAGAATAATTGCTTCATTCAAAATAAACGAATAACCTCATCTATAAACATACCTATTGATAACGCTTTCGACACTCAGACTGCATCTGTACGATTTATACGGATGTGATCTGTGAAGGTGGCTCACGGTAATGTGTGGCCGAACATTGTTGTGCTGTACGAAAGAATATCATATACATTAGTTATCCTCGCCTTATTAAATGTTATGTGGCAGCACCCTTCGAGTTTTTATTTGAATACTGCAGTCGACATTCGAAATGTGCAAAAAGTTTGAATTCGCCACTTTCAAAATATTATAGATACGATATATGCAACTGAAGGAGAGAAAGTTGACTCATAATATTATATCGGTACTATAATACGAGAAATTATTTATCTATTTGTCCGTATATATATCTATATAAACATACAGTATGTATCGATCCAAATAACCTCTCGTCTTATGGTATAGGTACTTTTTTTTTGGTTCGTATATGCACATACATATTAGTGTTAGGATCGGTCACGTTTATTACACGACCAAAATGAGCATTACATTTAATTACCTATACGGCAATATCTACCATTTTATAATCGTGCAGTTGTCTAGACTCGTCGTGAAACAACTTTTGACTTAACATACTTAACATATATGCCAATACGTATATATATATATATACAAAATACATATTATGTATATATATACAAATATAATAGATAGCACCGCTCCGTACGAAATATCGCGGCCGGAAGGACCAGTAATAATGCAGCACACGTGGTTGTGAGTAAATCATTCGACTGGGTATATTATAATATTATTATAACGACTTTAGGATCGGGAAACATATAATAACACTCGGAAACCGGTTCACTATATTATAGTCATCAGGTTGCAGTTTATATACGATTATTATCATAATATTATTACCATGATGCATTATATACTTATATTATACAATTCGATGCGATTAAATTATTAATAATTCATAAGGCAATATCTGCGCCTAAAAATTCACAAATACCGTGTATATACCCACAGTAATAATGTTTATTCAATATAAACATAACTAAACCAAAATTATTAGCGGAATTTAATTGCAATCCATTAAAATAAAATTGCACTCTTACATTTTTTGTGAATGCTGTCATTAAATTTGGTGATGCATCATTGGCCATCATTATACTATGGTGCCGTACTGAACACAATATTGGTATCAGGCCAGTATATATAATATCTGCAAACAACAGCTGCAGAGTATAACCGCCGTGGAGGGCAAGCTGCAAAAACGTTTCTGGTAATAAAATTTGCGGCCAAGTAATAAAAGCCATCATAATAACGGTTTTGTATAATACTGTATCATGTTTTATGTTTTTATGTTTCTAATTCTTACGTGTTTATTTAACTAAGTTGTTTAGCTGCGTTCAATGTGTTTATCATATTATGTTACTGTACTATTGCATAAGCGCAATCAAATTAAAACATTTAGGAGGGAAAGCCCTCAATTTTTTAAACAGTGTCACTCAAAAGCTTTCGTTTCACACATCTCTATAGAAAAATGTGAACAAAAACACTTTATGTGTATGGACTGCATAGCTGTAGGATAATAGCTCCTCATACTATACAACGCTATTTACTTTGTATAACCTGCAGTGCTGCAGCTGTCCAGAAAGCAATCAATCGTAAAAACTTAAATTACTATAATAAAGCTTATTGATTAACGACCACGAATGCTATAGGGCAGGGATGGGTAACTGGCGGCCCGAGTACCTTTTTTATCTGGCCCGCGCAACATTTTCAAATTACTTCATATAAAACCTCATCCTCAAGTATCACATTAAATAATAACTGTAAATATAAATAAATAAAGATAAAAAATAAATGTTAGTAAATTCGAAGGACCTTTTTTTTGTTGCTTTCTCCTATGCACTGCGGCCCGCTAGATTTTAAAGTACTTAAAAGTGGCCCGCTCGTTACTTTGAGTTGCCCATCCCTGCTATAGGGGATCTACCAATATATTCGTATTATTAAATTGGTTAGCAAAAATTTCTTTTTCAAATCTTAAATATTTATTAACTACCTACAAATATATATATTTATATGAAAAATACATTTTTATTTTCTTTATTATTATTTAATTTTATATTATGATAAAATTTTAGATGTTAATGATCAATAAGAAAGTAGTGAATCAACGAATTCCACTTCTAAGTGATTGTTTTAGAAGGCTTTGAATGTTTTGGACTGGTTTAGTCTCTCGCTCCCTCTAATTACGCATCTATATATTATGGCATGTCTTGCTAATAAAATCAAATAATATTTTTGTTTAATTATGATACAAAAACGATTAAAATTCAAGTAGGCATGACGCACCTAAGAGATCTCATAAGATGTGTCAACATTGTGACTAGACTTTTTACAAATTAAAAATCAAAGCTCTGGACAATATATTTTTCAAAATATAAATACAATTTGTAAAATAGTAAACTTATATTATATATCAGCCATTAAATTACAAATATATCGTATCAAAGATATATTCTTAATATTTTAAAACATTCATAATGTCGAATTAAACCTCAAATGTGCGCCATTTTCATGAATATAATATATAAATAGGTTTGTATTTAATGTGTAATAAAACGCACAATAGTAATAACTTCTATTAAACTTATATGGTATAAATAATTATATAGTAGGTACTTTTGGCTATATTTATTTCTATAAATAGTAGGTATCCACCCAGTGAAAACGGTGTAAAAAAGAAAATCGTAAATCTAGAACCACTTTTTTATCATACCACCAAAAATTTTGAAGGAAAATTATATACATAGATTAACCGCGGGCTGTAAAAAAATACAACAAACAATGATGCGGATTAGATACATTCTGGGTCATTTGTACAATATAGATTGTTCAATAACCATGCCGTATTTATAGTTGTTACTACCGCATAAAATAATTGGGACTAAATCATTGTCTCCAAGGTTGTTGTTGGACATTTTTTGTTCTCGGTCCATACCACAACTGGAAAATATGATAATTAATAATTCCATTGAAAACGAAATAAAAGGCAAGAATTTATCCGAGCATAATAACAATAATATCTGTGAAAAATAATTGGGTAAAAAATTTTCCTTATGGTTTAGAAATAAACAAGAAGTACACCCAAACGCTAAAAAAATATATCATAATAAAACATTGTTAACGTTTATTATTATAAATATATTATTTAATTTTATTGTAATAGTGCAATTGTCTTATTGTTTCGATAATCATAGGTGATTTAATATTCAACCCATACTTAATTAATACACCCAAATGATACAAGAGTCAAAAGTGGACATTAAATGTAATTTTCAAGTCAAGTAATTGATAGGTTGTTTTTTTTAAACAATAATTATAAATAAAAATATTAAATATTTTTATTGATTAAATAATTTAAACGAGACTCAAATGTAAATATTAGATAACTCAAAATATGGTTAATATCGTTATGGATTAATTAGGATGAATATTGATCAAAATGGTTGATTAACAACAATTTGAAAGATCCATAATCACTATATGTATGACAAAGGTAGAAATTCAAAAAAAAAAAAAAACTTATACCTATACAGAGTTAAGAATATTTTGTTTTAACAATTAATTTATACATTTGACTAAAATAACTCAAAATAATTATTACATTACATCATATATATGTAGGACAATAGGACATAGATATATATAACATGTATATTATACCTATATATATATATACGTGTAGGATTACAATGTAGGTACAAGGAAAAATTAAATAAATAAAAATATTACACATCAATAGAACAATATCTTAGCATTTCATTGAAAATTCTATGCGTAATACATAATAATAATGATCATAATTCATAATTTAAGCAAGCAGCTCCAGCCAACTGGAATTGATATACACATAAATAATTCATGAACACGCATAGACAACGTAATAATAATCGGCATAACGATGTGAAAAATATAACAAGATTTAAGAAAAATACACAAATATATACACATAGGCAGGTGTATCACATCAAATTTCATGCTCTCGTACTAAATGCTTTTAAGGGTCCTATATAAAATATTATTTAACATAAAATAAGTATTCCTATCAAAATTTCAAAAATTACAAATTTCTTTCAACGAGCCCCTGAAATAGCCGGGTCCCTATTAACTCTAAGTCCAACAGCCTCCCTTCATTGTGGGGGACCTGCCCTCTCAATAGGTGATGGCCGATGGAGTAAATATTTATATATGACAAACATATAATACATATTGGTACGTGAATATAAAATATACAAATAGATCGTTATAACATATTAAAAGTAGCACCTAGCACTAAAAAAAAAAAACAACAACAACAAACTACAGAAAAACAACAGAGCTATAGACTATTAAGTTAAAATTGAAGTAATAAATTTATGTAAAAAATAACATAAATTACAAACACTTTAAAAATTAAACGATATAAACATTGTTTTCTATCTTTAGGTGGTTATAAAATAAAACTTATTGTGTAACGTAAGTATGATTCTTCAGTAATCTAGAAAAAATGACCTCGAAAAATGGAGGAATAGCTATAGATGATTTGTAGAACTAAAATTTTAAACAATATATTAATCCTCAATAGCGTGAGGTAAAATTACGTTCTCAATGCGAAACAAATTGGTGGGATGTTTGTGAGATGTCTGATATTCATACTAAATTGTATAGTTTGAAAACATATACAATTATTAAACTTATATAGATACAAATGAACCAACAAATGAACAGAAATGTTTGTCTATATAATATATATCCTGATAAAATTATAAAATTATAAAATAAACATTTTGCTTTGCCCGTAGTTAAAATATCATTCACCAAGCTTAACTACTTATAAGTAATAAAAATAAGTTAGTCCTCTGTACTAACTTTAAAGATGTACCTACCTAATAAGCATTAAGCGTAGGTAGTATAAGATTCATAGTAAATTATTTATTATACCATGCCCAATAAGTATCCTATACGAAATGATGTATAATACATATACATTGATGATCACCATATACTTATACTATATACGAGTAGGCTCTTGTATTTTCTTAATTTCTAAGAAAAATAAAATAATATAATTTAATGTAGGTATTACTCGACGCGAAGAGTGAAACCAATGTTCCCCACCGCGACTGGCTATCAGCAGTAATAATAATATCTAATAATAATAATAATGATAATAATAATAATATAATGCACTGCGAAGGCGGCCTCCTCCGCCGCCGCCGCGATTTCGACCGTCCCCGCCCCCGCTCCGCTACCTGTTTGTACCTATATAAAACAATCAGACGTAGTCTTGAGGTGGTTCATTTAAAACAGCACCGACCGCTGCACACAGTACCTGTCACATACAGACATAATTCGAAGCTGCGACACCCGGTCAACTCACCCGCCGGATCCGACTTACCCGCATCTATATATAATTTACCTATTAGGTATATATATAGCTCTGCTATACAACTCGGCAACAGACACCTTCTCATCCACGTAAGTATAAAATATTATATTATGTACCATCGTACCTACTATTAAGGCTATTATAATAATTATCATTGTTTTTTCACATCGTTATAATTTATAATTTATCATATTTACTAATAATTACGTCCCAATACGTCTTTTATTATAGTTATGCCTATAGATCGTCCAAAGCACAGTTACGTCTTTTCTAAATGGCTTCGAACAATAAAATTAGATAAAGACATAATGTGTCTGTTGTTACATTATATGATTCAAACATCGAACTTACCTACCAGCCCCCAAAAACGAATTGTTTATTGTGGTTGGTATGATATGATGAGCAAAATAACACTTTCATTTCTATTTAAAAAATTATTTTCTCCAGTCATTTGAATTGTACCTAACCTAACCGATTTATATTAATACGCCTTGTATTGTGTTGGTAATCGTTTTACAGCAAATCTGAAGATTTTTGAAAAAACGCGTCTGTAGCTATATACAATATACGAGTCGTTAACGTCGTTGTATTTGAAATACGCTGTATTTTCGTGCAATAATGGTAGATAGATAGTATGGACTATTATAGCTGTGTGTTATATTTTTTTTTCTGAGAGAGTTTAATACAAATAATGCACTGTAATGCACATATCGCGTGTCAGCCACATTTGAACTAGACATATTATGTATTATATACTTGTTAAATTACATGCTTTACGATTTAGGCTTTTTAGTATTTTATTTTTTTCAATATTATAATATTATTATCTAGCTACTATTTATCTCACTGATTGCAAATCCACAAAGCCAATATGATGTTTGCCGATAGCATACATTAATCAATCTTTAGCAGCTGATCGTAAACATTTTATTGAATAAAAATTTGGCTAGGTAATTGTATTATACATTTTTTTTTTGATTATTTAATTCAAAATATCATGCGATGTGTCACAATATATTATATTATACCCAGATCAACACAAAAATTATTGATTAATTACCATTAATCTTTTAAATAAAAATAAAATCTCGGGATAGCAATAAATAAAACCATATTTTGTCAGTATTATAAAATAAATGTATACTTTTAGCTATTTTTATTTCCGACGTATCATCGCTAATAATGACTTTTTATTTTTTTTATATGAGTGTTATATTTGCTTCTGCAAAATTATCAAATTTTACTTACTAGTTATTTTTCATGTTGTAAATTATGAAACTCATATTTTTATTTAATTTACTGCAAGAAATTAAAAAAATATATATATTCGAACACTCGTGAAATCATTTATTTTGTTTTCAATTAAACTAAACATATAGTGTTACTATATTATGTATATTATCGTATGTAATATATTATTTAAGTATTATTATAATTTATTACTTACACAAAAAAAAAAAATTATTATGAAAGGGTGGATAATTATTGTACAAATTATAGAATTATATAGATATCAATTTAAAAACAAACATACTTAAAAACTTGTTTGCAATTATTTCGAATATTATGATGATTACTGTGGTTTTTTTTTTAAATATTTATTCAGGAATGAAATAATTATTGAAAAAAAGATTATTCAATTTAAAATAAAATGTACAAGGTTTTATTTTAATTATTAATTGACTTATAATAATGTATTTATTGCATTATCCTAATTGAAATAGTTAGAATTTTAATTATATACAGATCGAGAAAAAAGGAAAATTAAAATACCATTAATCCATGGTAAGCAGGGCGTTTTACAAACAATAATGAATATTGCAGGTGATTAGTTTTTTTGAAGGTGATAGGTACGTACTTGAGTATAGTATAGTGTACTTGTTAATTGTTATTACTTATGTTTCATAATGATTATATTCTAATCAACGGCAACGTTTCGAAATTTCATACAAATCAACGACGTCTATATACGACTGTACCTAGACGGAAATATTTTTCTGTTAAAATTTCTACGCAATAACAATTACATTATTTTTAATTGTTGATTCTTAACATCCGTTATTTGTTGAAACGAGCGGTATGATGTTTCCGAGTAGATAATATAATATACCAATGTTCACAGCACCAGATATTAAGTCATATAAAATAAATCAAGTTATTTTACGATTAGAAAATATTCTTTGAGAACAGAAAAATAATTTCAAAGTTAGACGCTAAGTCGTATACATAAATAAAGCATGGTTGGATGCTTTCGACGGTGCAAATCCGTTTATCTACTATCATACACTTATATAGCTCTTTTATATTATTATTTCTAAATTCAAAATATCCTTTTATATCGTCGCTTTTCTAATGGATTTGATCGAATAAATTGTTTTGTCTCTGTGACATATTTAGTTTTATATCATGAGATTACAATTGATATAATATAATATACCTATTATACCACTTATAACCTCAAAGTTCGTAGTTTTATTTACCTTATATGGGTAGGTACATATATAACATGATTTATAGTGACGTTTGGATCTACATTAAATTTTGTTTGTGAAAATCTTGATTCTCGAAAATTCGCCATTTACAAATTATAACACATCCAGGCATAGCATAATACATTTTATGAGTATTCTAATCAATCATTTATTTGAAGTCCATTCTTGTTTCGGTTGCTCCACAATAGCTCTATCATTTTTGTTAGATATAAGCTAATAGAGCTCGTAACAATAGTTGAATAATGTCCTACTGTATATGAATAGGTACGCATAATGTACTTATGTACGGAGGTACAACCCACTAATAGTAATAAAAATACTAATAGGTAATAATTAGTTAACCACTTGTTTTATAAATTCACCTACAAACAAAACACATTTCAGGAAAACACTTTCTAATTTAATTCAAAGTAAATAGTTCTTTTGCTTCGGTTAAAATATCAATGGACAGCTGTCGTATGAAAATTAAAAATTATGTGTAATTCAATGGGATGAAGTATTGTCAAACAACAATAAAAACAGTTTTAAACTTTTACTAATTTACTGAAATTTTCATTTTTGTTAATAAGATATATTATTAAGACGACATGCTTAAATGAAAAAAAACATTTCGGAAATTCAAAGTTCATATATTTTATTATCGTTACTTAAAATTAATACTTTTTCACTTTTGTTTAATCTTTCAATCTTTTGATTTAACGTCATAAGTCGTGCCGAACGAAATGCTAATGTTTTGAAATTTCCATTTCGTTCATTCGTTGTGTGTTAACCCGTTTGTGTTGTTTGAACGATCGGAAACCGAAAAAATACTTTGGAACATCGACAGCACCGCTGCATAATGTAATGAAGTATACATTTTGTAAATAAAAACTGGTAAAAACTAAATAATATAACCACTACTCATCTATATCTAACCATATTGAATGAAAATATTTTTTTTAATACGCCGAAATCAGAGATACATCGTGTCTACGTATAAAACCTAAATGAAAACAATATAATTTATATTATAATGGCCGTGAAAATTGAAATCAGTGGTCTCGGCTGAGTGCCGGACACGTGCGCTAATTACCTGTAAATCATTATCCTACTACGTAACGATGAAGACAATGTGGCGTGCGACGATGAGTAACAATAATAATAATAATCATAATCATCATCAGTCGTTCGACTCGGTCAACGAAACAACAGTGAATATGACGAGACGATGACATATATTGTGCAATGACGACGGCATGTACGTAGGATTGGATTTGGACCAAGGTTCAACGCGCGTTTTAGTGTGTACCGACATTATACCACGGTATACTCGGTACAGTTTCCTACTTACTTTTATACCAAGACATCGCGTCCACGATTATTGTATTTTAAATTATTATAATATTATTATGTCAAAATGAAATTTGTCAGAATCAGAACGCGTGCACAAATCGTATAACTTATACCGTCAATAAAACGATTAATGGAACATCATTGGAACCGGAAACTGTTTTCTCGAGTCCGCAGAGTCTGCAGAAAGAGAAACCGGACACGGTTTTCTGCGGATTTTCTAGTCACCGTCGTCCATGCCGCATCTCGCAAGAAGAAACGAAAATAATAACAATATATTAAAAATAAATTACGAAAACTGTTCGTCGCCACGGCCTGTCGACGACGCCAACCGATCGACACGACGACCCCAAGGATTCGTCCTCTAAAACAAGTCTGCTCCTGCATGGTATGATATAACATGTCATTATGCAGAATTTCTCTTGAACATCTCAGACGGTCGTCTTTGAAAAACTACTACAATAGGTATATAACAAATTTGTCATAATGTACGCACGCCTTTGTTTATTGTCTACTTTTACCTACAGTGTATATATTCTTATACTAGGTATCTATATTGTTTAATATTGCATATGTGCACGAATAATACGAAACATTACCATATTATTTACAAATGAACCGGATATTGTTGTAGTTATTATTTATATTTTGTTATAATGCAGTTTACACGGTCCTAGCAAGCGATAATTCGACGAGCATCAGACGTGAGAGTCGCATACTATGTATAGGTTAGGTTAGACGAACAAGCGATATGCTTATTTTTTTAAAGAATTTTTCCTGTTATCCAAAAAAAGGATGTCCACGTTTAATATGCTCAGCAGATTTTTGAGGAAGGATTGTTTTTAAAACCAATTATTATTTACACTATTTCGTCATTTCATATTATTTATGATTTATGATGTAAATGAACGGATGGAGTATTGGGGTAATTATACATTTATAAAGTTATAGAATCGAAAGAATATGCAATAATATAGTAACGGCTATTTTACTCGTAAATATTTATTGAATCGATTGCACTTTTGGTATACTTTGGTATACTCAATTAACTATTAGTCGATCCGCTCCTGCGGACTTGACAACATAAAGTCGACTTTCCTAATCTAACGCATCAAATACGTTATTATTGGATAGAAACACAATCATTTTAAACAGCTACATAAGATATCTCTCATATATGATATGATCACAGTATTTGATAATTATTTAGAACTTTTACCCGATCAATCAGATTCATCGATCCGATGAAGTAAATATTATTATTTATTCTTTAATCCTAGCCTAGTATATAATATTATGATAAGCAATAAAAATCGTTGTATTTGAAATTGTTTGCGATGACGTCGTTTTTCAAACAAGTGTCTTCAATAATAAATATCGTGATCCTCTCTGGCTCTCTGATATTTATTTTACAACTAGTGACATATACATGGAGTTTACTGTGTTAGTTGTATGGAAAATTAGGAAAACTCGGTGGCCCGTCCTTTATACCCATATGGCTGTATACTATATAAAAAGGCTATAGCCAATGTAATCATATTATATATATATATTTGTATATATAGCAAGGGAGAGTAATACACTTAGAGTGGATTGAAGATCAGTAAGACCCTCTCTGCAGCAAACTGCAATCTAAAATCTAAATCATAACTACGGAAAAAAACTGAAATACTTATACCGGCCTGACTGCCTACCTATCCATAATCGTAGGTACAAAAACAATGCCATATCTGTTATTTTATACTAAATAACATCAGTTTAGCTGAACCGAAACTAGTGTGAAACCAGAATACATACCTATTATACATGGTTGGGCGGAAAACGATTTTATTCGAGTAGATTTCGTAACGTCGGAGATGTTAAAAACCCGGCAACAAATGCGGTTCATATACCTGCCAATAGGGGAAAAAATCGATTTGCCTGCAACTGGCTGCAGAAGAAGGAGGGACGATCAGTGAACCACAGAAATACGGCAACGCGAGCGAGCGAGCGAGTTCGAAACAGACGATAATTTCACTAATTTAAATGTGAAACTGAAACCTTGAAGGAAGTTGCATAATATATAGTTAGTCCTTGAAAGTGGACGTGATTTGATTTTATCTCCTGGAAGTGAAAGCGTTGTGCACACACGCATTCGAATATATTATTAGGTATTCTATATGTATACTGGCGCACGCACACACACTCACATACACGAGTACCTATATGATATAAATATTATAATATTAAACCGAACGGTTTTGGTAAATCGAGTTAAATGTACTATTCTAACATGAACAGACTGATAAGAATTACCCAGGGCCAAGTACACTAGCACTATAATATTATATAAGTGCTTATTCAGTAGTGGGCTAGTATTGACAACTACCTACTACCTAGTACAGTAGTAGTACCTAGATGGTATTTTTTATTCATAACACTTTAAGCTTTAGATGGATATGTCGCCTGAACATGTTTTGTTTGGTGTTGATTAAGCACTCTTAATTTTTTATAGGCGATTTTCACTCAAGTCTATCATATATTATATATTATATGCATTATTAATAAAATTCAACAATAGGTACACTGAACCAACGATAATTTTTGGACAAATCGTTTTTGAACAGATATCGACTAAGAACAAGACAATAATGCATAGAAATCACCTAGTTGTCATCGTATTTTACGAGCGCAACTATTACTTGGACGTGAATCGTATACGGCGTATACCTACTGGCTACTATACGCAGTACACACATGAAATAATAATATTTTACTTAAATATAATACCTATATTGTTATAACCTTTCACCGTATTCTTACGCGAGTAATAGTAATAATACATACATATTAATGACGGGAAAGTAGTCGTTTATTAATGCAAAGTATATACTATATTGTAGGACATGTAGGTACTTATCGACGCTGTATATTACGCGAATCGGCGGAGGGCACTACTTGCGCGCACATATTTAATAACATAAATATTATCTTACAGGGTAGGTAATAATATAAAATACTACGAACACACTATACGCATAAAATTATAAATATAAATGTACCCACTGTTAATATGACCGTCAATAAGTTCTACATTTCAACGCTTTAGTTCGATCTGCACTATCTTGTCAAATATGCTGCCTTTTATGTACAGTGGGAAATGTTTTACCCGGAGCAACTATTAAATCCAAAAACGAACGTGTCGTATTGGTAAACAGCTTTGATTTTTAACGATCGATCATCATATTTCCACGGAATTAACGAAATTATATTTCTTAATAGCGAAAATAGTGAATAGTGATCACTAATTAATGTGACTTATTTCGTCAATTATATTAAAAAAATCTTGTCTATTATTATTGGTTTTAAAGTTATAAATATTTATCATCGTGATTGAACCATTCGGACACTCAAACTAAAACATACAAAATATATAATAATATGTCACTGCAGCAATGTATTATTATTAATATTTAATTTCGAGGTTGGAAATTAACTAGTTTAAACGTTGAAAGTTTTTGTTTCTCGTACAACTTTTAACTTAACCAATTACTTTTTACTACAATGTAAACTTAACGAGTGGTTTTTGAACACGACAATTTCATTTGAGTAAAAAGTGTATTACCTAGATGACTAAATATATATTTTAGTTGAATAAAATATCGTTGTGAGGTATTTCAAAAAAATAATATTGCTCAACTATTTGTCTTATATAGTTTTACCGTGGTGAACTGGTGAAATGTCTGGTTCGTTGGCTTTGGCTACCATCATGGTTATAAATATTTTTGATATCTATTTGTACCTAACCTATAGGTAATATGAAAACAATTCAAATGTATTTCAATAATATTGTATGTTAAAAAGCATTGATTATACTTTATACTTATTGATGAAATAGCGTAAATCAACATTTATTATCTAAAAATGAAAAATAACTGAACTAACAAAGCCTTCTATACCTAATCAGCGGGGCCCAAATAAATAATCTAATACAGTAGTCTAAGATAGCGATGAAAGAATGATAAGAAATAACTGCAATAAGTTTCAGAAACACCAATGTGATGTTCAATGAGATAATATTGTTCGTTTGAAGTTTAAGCATTTTTGGTTGGGAATATATTTTCGAGAGCAAACATTTATCATCAACTATTATTCGTATTCATCGTGATATTCATTCACGATTTTAGATTTATACTCGTAAAACTCAGTTAATTGAATATTTGAATAAGAAAATAATTTGTATGGGTATATAAACTAACGATATACCATTAGCTACCAATTTAATTCAAGTCATGTCCATATAATACATTGGTTGTGAGTGTTGTGACTTTGATTTTCTCTTAACAACTTGTATTAAATTTAAAATATCTACAACACGAATATTGACTGCCGTGAGGAACTCTTATGTATATGTATGTGTATAAGCGCGTCAATAATCTAGAATTATTGTTACAAGATATAATAAGAAAAAAAGTGGAAATAAATATTTTATTTTATTTTCAGTGTTACCCATCAAAACAAAATGGATTACAGACTGAGTGTTTTGGCAATGGTGTTGGGAGTGGCTGCGATTGTACTCTCTGCTGACGAAAAATCATCGACATCCGCACCAGAAGCTGAAGCAACGATCAGAATTTACCGCAGGCTCATACCGGCAGATGTCCTAAGAGGTTTGTTAAAATATTTTAAATCCATCGAATTAAATGCATTTAACCTTTATAGTAAGGAATGCAATATTAATTGAGATGAATTTAATAGCTAGACTGCAACTGTCCGAATTCACGACCTTATAAATATTATAGTTTTATGATATAAATCGTTTAAACCTTGCATAATATGTCCCACGCATTGCTATTTTATAGCAATCTACATTTACACACCACATCACCGTGATATTTTCTCCATGTTTGGTTGTCACTAAAATGTTGCCAGCTTAGTAGATATAACGCGAAGGTTCGTTGTCCATAAAACAAAACAGCGGTACGGCCTTAATTGAACCGAGGAAGTGTGACCGCTTTCCATTAACAGCAAAGCCTATTTTGACACGGGTTCGATTATTCGCAAATCAAAATAGAAATCTCAAGAACATTGATGTTTATAACTGTGGCTTATTATGGACACATTCTAACTTGATATAAAATTATAAGAGCGCAATAAAACAACCAAGATAACATTTATAAGTGTAAATCATATACAAGTTTATCAACTTGTTAGGATTATTCAATAATAACCATTACTGCTATCGTAGTATAGTTACTATCTATTCGTAATGTTAGATAGGTAGGTACTTCTAAGTTGTTATTATAAACCATTTGACCATTCAAACATATTCGGTGCTGGAAATACCAAAACAGTTAGAACAATAGGTTTTTTTATTTAACATTATAATTTGATCTATCACGTTTATTTTATAGAATATTATTTTAGGTATTAGGTAGGTTAGGTTAGGTTATATAAAGCGCTATATATAATAATTACTGTTACAGCGTTTGGCATTTTTAAAGAAGAGAAAATAAAACTCCGTCCCATTTAAGATGTATAATTTATTACTCATTACCTACATTGAAATAATATATAGAAATCTAAAATTATCCAATTCATAATGACTCCCTATCTATCGGTCAAATTACAAGCCATACCGTACTATTATTATGCATAAATTATAATATTATGTTGTACACATGCTCGCAAATGTTTGATAACTACATTATAAATCTTAATTTTGAAGTATTTAACACTTTCACGGTTATAAGAAAAACTAAATTAAAACAGCCAAACTAACTACATAGGTATTGGAACATGAAATTGAAACATTATTGCTAACTATAATATATGATCTATATACAAATATAACATAATAATGTGACGACAACGTGTGTATCTGCCCCCATCACAGATTTCCCTGGACTGTGTTTCGCGTCGACTAAATGTGCCACCGTGGAGCCAGGACATACATGGGAGCTATCACCATTCTGCGGACGTTCCACATGCGTGCAAGGTGAAGGCACCGACCGACTGTTGGAACTGGTCGAGGACTGTGGTCCATACCCCAAGTCCAACCCCAAGTGCAAGCTGTCCGAAAAGACCAACAAGACAGCTAGTTTCCCGGACTGCTGTCCCGTGTTCGAATGCGAGCCCGGCGTTAAGCTCGAATACCCACCGATCGCTGGAATTGAAAGCTCAGAATCAACCGATGGCGGCGCCGAAAGCACCTCCACCACGTCCACGGAAAAACCAAAAGCTTGATGACGAGGGAAACGTGGAAGATCCATTAACCCTCAACCCCTACACCCCCTCGCACTACAGTCATCATCCCCACAACATCGCCCCGCGCACTTCTCATTATTATTAATATTACATACCTATATTTTTTTTTTATTTTTTTTGTAACACGACTCACTGTAAACGAAATGTTTGGAAAAAATTCTGTTGTACAATTTATATATATTTATATATATTATACTACCTATATTTACATACGTGTATCTATAAAACATGTACACATATTACTAGATTAAAATGTCATAATTATGATGATAATGTTATGATTACACTTTTGACAAAGTTCCCTATTAATTAATTACTATAGTGTATAATCGTGAGAAAAAATAATCAACTATGAGTTTTTAATTAATCACTTTTTTTTATTACCTACTATCTACTATTATTGCACCTACCTACAATGACACAAAAATTATAATATAAAGCCTTATACAGACGAAGTGGCGTAATTTGAGGGGGGGGGGGCAAAGTGAACATTTGCTCCTTTCTGATCGTAAGAACGGTCCGGTTGTTGGTGATTTTTCTTCTTATTTTGATGAAATACTTATATACCTAGGTAATGTTTTATAAACACTAGAAAACTATTGCCATGATATAAAAATTACAATTAATATTTATAGTTTTTTAGTTCAAATAAACAGACACTAATGCCTGATACTATAGAAATTCTAAAAAAACCGAGCATTCTCAAATGTTTGCATGATTTTGAAAAAAGCTTCAATAATAGAATTTACCCATTCGCTTTTTCAATTACATTTTAACAGATATGGTCCATATTAAAATTTAATTTGTTCGACTTCTTAAGAAAAATATAAAATAATGCCACTGAAGTCCATAATTATTTAACTCATCACATATTTTTTGCTTTAAATTGAGGCTATTTTTGCCTCAGAGACTCATACAACTCTGTAAACTGTGAATCATATTAAAATTAAAATTAAAATTAATTAAGAAATAAATCTTACAAAATGTTAAAACTTAACTATAAAAGAAACACTTCACGAAATAAAAAATAGCTTCTTCCATCTATAATAAATTAAATTTATCACAAATTTATTCGTTTTTGAAAAAATATTGTGATTGTACAAGTACAATAGTTATTACAATATCTACAACAATACGTAACTCACAATCTCTTAAATTTTGTAAAAATTGCCTATATTGGGCTCTTTAAGAAACTAAAAATACTTTAGACTTATGCTGACGGGGGTCGTCGCGTCGAATATGATGTTTAAATAAAATATATCCGGTATCCAATTATTTAACCACTTTGACCACAGAAGATAGATAAACGATATTTATATGAATATGAATACGATGCATAAAATAGAAAAGCTTTATTTAATTATAGACATTTTATTACTTGATAATTTAATTATGTACATAATATTTCATTCGAAGGTTGGTTGTAAATATAGAAACCATTTTCAGTTATTTTTCTATATAGACAAATGTATTTATAAGCTTTTAACGTGGCTGGAGCTACGTATAATTCGGCAAAGTCTTCTCTCGTTTCAACATGATGTACCGGCGAATGGAAGCCGTTGAACTGTTTTATGAAAGCCATTATGAACGAAAAACAATTGTGATCCTCTTCGTTGTATCTATTAGATAAAAAAAATACTACTTTAAGGTGTAGACCAATCATGAAATACGTATTATATACAAAAAAAAAATGTATTAAATATTTATTGAGTATTGTTTTTTTTTTATATATTAGATTCTGAGCGCAGCGAATGAATGTATTGCATTTAAAAAGATGCGTTTTCTTCCTTTTATTAATAATTTGGATATCAAAAATACTCAAATTTTTAGCATCAGTATTTTTTTTAATAGAAAAGCGAATCTAATACTATTAAGACGTTTTAAATCAAAAATTCATAGAAATTTTTAAAAGCATCACGAAAAAAAAAGTTAAAAACAAATGGTATCTTACGCATAAATCAATTTTAGAAAAAAAACTTATTTTGCTTTTTGGTTTACCTGATTACCTCAAAAACTAATAACCACATAGACACTTGAAATGTTCACCAAATATTAATAATAACATTTTCAAATTGTTTTAAAAATTATTGTCGATTAAAACTTTCCACTTAGTAAAAAACTTTGAAAATTTAATGTAAGGTTACCTCATAAAATGCTTTAATAACTGACAAAAAATATTAAAGATACACGAACACAAATATTTTTCTTATGCGTAAAAAGTTCTTTGACAAGATTCATCAAAATCTTGAAACTTGTCAAATTATTCTTCAAATAGAAATTTATATAAGTTTTTCTTTTCATAGCTTATACATTAGAAATTTTGATAGAAGATTCCTCACAAATTTGCTATGTTACGCACTAGTAAGGATGATCTAGAATTGCCACCCAAATTTGGGTAAATAAACTTTTTTCACTCGAATTGCATCCGGGCTTTTTCGGAGGAAATTCGAGTATACCCAAATAGTTTATCCGAATTGCCTCCATATAGCATACTTAGAGTAACTATCGATAGTTTTGTAGATTATTTTGTGAAATGCAATAATCTTGTCGATCACTGATTATCAAATTTTGTATTTATTATTTTTTTTATTATTAATTATTATTACAGCTGTCAGTCTATTTAATAAAATATTATAACTATACATATATTATCATTTATTTTCTCAGTCTATAATATGTAAGGTTATACCTAAATAGATTCCAGTACAAGAGAGTCACTAAATTTTTCAACTACTTTTTTTCGGGAGGCAATTCGAGTTAACTTTTAAAAAAAAAAATCACAGGAGGCAATTTGTGAGCGCTTATTGTAAGACGGAGATAACACATGTGGGTACCACGACCTCTTAATGGAAATTAAAAAATAAAAAGTTGAGTATAAGTTCACATTAATTTTTTATGAAGGTTTGAAGATAGAATTTTGTTAACATTTTTAAATAAACAAAACGCATAAAATAATCTTATTATAACTTTGTATATACAATTTTAGATTCTGAACGAAGTGATGAATGTATTGATTTTACAATGATGTGTGTTTTTTTTTTTTTGTTTTGTTTTTGTGTCTGTGTACAGCATAACTAGTCGAAATAATGCTTCAATTTCAAACTTTGGGGGTGGTTTCCGATGTAAAAGTGAATATCCTTGGTGCATTATATAGGTCAAAAGTAAACATTTTCCAACAGTTTTCAAAAAAATCGAAAAAAAAAATGACAGAAAAACGGGAATTTTTACGCAAAACCAGTTTTCGACCAAATCGATTTTTTTATATAGTTGTAATTCAAAAACTAATCACTGTAAATACTTGAAATTTACACTAAATGTTTATGCTAGTTTTATCTATATAAGTTTAATTTTCAAAAAATTTTGACTTTTTTGAGATATTTATAGACCACTGAAATTTTCAATTTTTCTGAAATTTTTTTGTGAAGTGTCGATAAAATATTTTTTGCCCTATCAAAATACTTAAAAATTTAATACAAGGTTCCTTATGAGTTGTTCTTATTGTAGCTAAAAAAAATTAAAAATCGTTAGGCATAATTTTTTTTTATAAGCGTTTATAGAGTTCAAATTTTTACAAAATCTGTCGAAAACGCGAATATTTGCAAGTAATTTTGAAGTTGAAAAATCATAAAATGCTTTGTGTTTATAACTAAGAATTAAAAATACAACACTAAGTTTTCCATAGGTTTTCCTCCAAGTAGCTATAGAGAAAAATCGAAAAATCGAAACATCAATATAGGAAAAATTTTAAGTGCATTTGAATTTTAAATTTTTACAAAATAGTGTAACGATAACGATTTATCCTCAAACAATTTTAAATATTTGTAATTATTCAAAAAGTATAAGTAAAAATCACGAAAATTATTTTAAGCTAGAAATTCATAAAAAATTTTCTTTTTAAATCTAAGATTTGAAAATTTTTAATAATCTATAATATATCTTAGACAGATAAACCGTCTCCGTTCATAATCGTTTTTCGTACACAATGATACCTATCATTGCAATCAAATTTAACCTACCCTAGTCAGAGGTCCATCCCACCCCCAATGTACAGCAGAGCGATACCCACTTATCCGCTTTTTGTATTTAGATTTATGTAATTTTAAAAAAAAAAAATCAAATTGGGCTTTGTTATTTATTGATTTGTATTTGATTTTTGTAAATTATTATGTGTTTCCATAAACACTTGAATCATTTGAACCTAAACATGAATTATATTAGGAATAATAATACATATGATATAAATAATGACAAGGGTTTGGGACTTATAGAACTTAAAACCATTAAAATAAGCAATGGAATAGTTTTGTTAATCCTGCAATGATGTCTCGAATGAAGATGAAATACGGGATAAAGCATAAGATAACAAAATTAAAATAATGTAATTAGGTAAGGTAATAGAAAAATATATAGTAGTCAAGCTGTCATAGTATCTGACTAAAAACTAATAAAAAAGATGATAGAATTATTTTTAAAATATGGGTTAAGTCAGTGGCCCACGTCATCATTCATAATTAAACCGAGATATGCAAAAAAGCAAAAATAATCTAAAAAACTGGAAATAAGAAGTGTTTTTTAAAAATCATTGAAAAAAAAAACACTTACAAATTCCATAATTGAATGTTACTGCTAACTACAATATGCTTTAAGTCTCGATCCCTGATAATGACCACATCCATACTCCGTGCAGTAGATACCTTGGTATATAATTAAAATGTTAAAACATTGATTTTATGATTGTATATTTATAGATAAACTACATTCAGATGTCTACTTAATCGCACAGCTTTTTTTCTTCGACATGGCATAAGGCATAAAAGTTTGGCTTAACTAATATTGTGTTTATTATGTTTCAGATTACCTTATTGTATTTACTTATTTTATATAACTACTTGCAATTCATTTGCAAATAATTGGAAGTATTTTGTAGTCAATTGGACAGAGTGGAAGAATTGAGAACATTGGGCAAAGTGGATAGTGATACTTTATACACTAAAGCAAGAATATTATTTTTTATTTTTTATAAATTAAAATTGTTAAGACCCTATGTAAGGTGGATACCACACCAATAATTGTAACCAATTTTTACTTACGATCGTTCAATTTATTTTTAACTTCAATTCAACAAACCTAGCACTGTCCCAACACTCATTTTTTACTATATTTTTTAATATAGTATCCCAATGTGTTCCAACACAATGGTCATTCAGTTGATTCAGTTGGTACACAACTAAACATTCTTGCCATTTGTCTGTATCTTCATTTACTCCATTCCAATCATATGATATAACAGTACCTCTTGACGTTGTCACTCCAATATGCAAGTCATCCATTAACTGGTAATTACTAATAAAATTATAAGATAGGTTTTTTTTTGTTCTATGAATTTTTCAAATGAAATCATTTACAAAAACTATAACATTAAATACACTCACTTTAAAAAATCCTCTCGAGTTGGTTTCACAACAACAGAGCATGATTGCTGAGATGCTCTTACAAAAGGATAAGGGACTCTTAAAATAAAAAATAAATATATTTCAAAATGTATTTATTTTAAACTTGTTGTAGAAAAATGTTGCTTATTGACACAGATTTATATATATAACAGAATAAACTACAGTGTGCACATGATGTATTATTGTAATATTTCATAAACTTCATTCTCTTAAAAATGATTTGTTATAAAATTATGGTAAACAAAAAAAACAATAGCTCAATATTTTACTTTTAATAATACCACTTAATTTTAACTAGTAGTTTAATAATGCAATAATTATTTTTCATTCCATACTTGTTTTATAAATCTGTTGCATTCATTGTTCTTATTCAGACTACAGTAATTATGAAACCCAAACATAGAACAAATTTTAAGATTATCATGCTTTCAAAAATGTAAAGCAGTAGAAAGTGCTGAATATTGGCTAAAAAGATTATAATAATATTATATTATAGCAGATACTAAATACAGAGAGTTATATATAGGTTAGAAACATAGACCGGCCTATCCGATACCAAATATATTGATAGCCACATGACGACATGGTGCAGTGATGGAGCTCGTTTAATATATATATAACAATATAAATAAAAATACAACATTTAAAAAATACAAAATAATAATAATATATATACATAAATGGTACCATATCAGACTAACTCAATACCGAAAAGTGCCACCTATCTTGACATGGTGGAGACGTGAAGTGGACCTGTCAATTAGTAAAAGGTCTATAAGTTAGGGGGGTTACAAGCACTGTATGTATCTCACTGTCTGTTTTTTAAATTATGAGCCATGACTAGAAGTACTTAGTAGTACACTATAGGTGGAGTATAATCGACATGGCTACACTATAATTTTTATAGTTTGTACTGTAAGTTATATGTTTATATCCTTATACAAGGTCTATGGTTATATGTAATACAGTGATCGCTGCTTATTGAAATCAAAACTTAATGGACTTATTTGTCAATATGATTCAAATAGACTGGTCTTGAAGGGGAAAAAATGTCAATGGTCAAAGTATATTTTTAAGGATATTTCCTAAATTTTCAGTCTATCTTCTCGATTTAATCGCTTATATTGTGACAATTAACACTATTACTTTGACATATTCCATAGAAAAGTATAAATGATTTGAAAATATTTTTTATATCATTCAAAGCTGTTATTTATAAAATAATACATTTTTTTTTAATGTAATATTTTTATTGTTACTATTTTTCTTTCTTTTTTTTCTGTTCTTCAACAAAAATTTAATTTAAAATCTAATATTTTACAAATCATACACTTTTTGGTACCTATATTTTATTTAAAACAATATAGTGTCCATATTTTTCGTAGAATTATTATTGAGTTTTACAAATCATTCCTAAAGTAAAAAAGATATATTTTAAGAATTTTTTCAATCCAACCTAACATTATATTTGTAAGTCTATAAGAGAATGTTTAAAGATAGGTCCAGGTAAAATAAGACTAAATAACAATGAAAATAATAGTTTACCTGATTGGAATGCTCTGCAAATTTTTTAAGCATATTTTGCAAATAGGACAATTAGTTGGAATGTTTATACAGTATATGTTCTTATTGTTACAATGCTGAAAGCTAATTATACCAGAATCATTATTCATAACAGTTGGTTGAATAACAAAATCTGCAACAAAAAGTTTGCAGTTAACAACTATTTGTAACATCAATAAATAAATAATGTAGATAATAATACAAAATGTTTAGAAATATTTCAACACAAAAGGTAGATTCTAGATTTTAATTCTTATACAAAAACTGTATTAATACGGATATGATAAATCGGCAGTAGATCTATTTGTATGTCAAAACAGTATTGAAAGATAACATTGGTTAATTTTTAATGAATGTCAGCATAAATGAAACTCACTTCTGTTGGAATTGTACAGAGACTTTAATAGTAGATGTGAATTATATTATATACCTATTTAGTAATTAGTAATAGAAGTGAAAATAAATTTCTATTCAAAATATGTTTAGAACCTTATCAATATAAACAATCAACATGGTTATTATGTATTATTTACACTATCTATAATATTAAGGTGCATTTTGGTAGAAATGCACTTTATCACTTTATGATGGTCACCTATTGTTTTTGTGTTCAAACAAAATGAATAAACCTCAAACAATATTCTATACAATTAAAGTTTACACACGGAAATATACATTAAAATGTAAAAATGACCAACTAAAATAATAATGACATTACCTATCTTAAGAGATGATAAAAATGAATTAATTAATTTTAAATTATACTTATCACACAAGTGTAATCATATAATATTTTAATGAATAGTATTCAAAAACCTCATCAAATCACATTTTAAAAATACAAGTAACAATTAGTATTTTAGTACCAAATGTATAGGAACTGGAGTATAGAGGATCATTCTAATATAGTGATAAAAAATAAAGACATTACTTAAGAATAAAAAAACAAGTGACTGCACGGATTCAAGTATACATTTTTCTTTAAGTGAAGAAGTTAATTCAAATTGTGTTATTAAACTCCAACAGCTCTTAACAATCTAACTATAAATGTAATTACTTCAAATGATTTAATTAAGTAAAATTGCTCGATTAGATATTTTTTATTTTACCAATTTTTTGATAATCTGATAGTGCGGACCAGTACGCAGTCAATATTATAGTATAAACTAATTTTAAATAATAAAAAAAAATTAAACAAAACTACAGTTACAATTAAGATATGCTTCAGCTTCAAATTTGTGAATTAGTTACAAAATTAAAAACTTTGAAACCGATAGTCGATACACTGATCTTGTGAACTAAGTATAATATGCATAGACCTTATAAGGTGTCTATGATAATATGTGATAATATTGATAACATAATAAGTTATATTTTGATTTAAGATAGTTACAATGATAAGGAATATTGACAATTCGTGTTATAATAATATATAGGAGTAGACATTAGTAAATCCATAAACATAACAAGTATTTTGTTACAACTATTTAATCCAGACTTATTAATCTACATAATGTCATTGTGGATTTACTTATGAATCCCGATTGTATGGTTATATGTATTATGTATCTGTGATAAATCCATCTTGCTACATAACAGCTGCTGTCTACCGTCATTGTATCTTTGTTCGAGATATTATTAGTATCCTTATATTAAAATATTCATAGCTCATGAACTAAGGTAGTATCAGTAATATCATAGACATGTAAGTTACCTAATAGTTATGAATTTGATAGGGGCTCGCCGGCTCGGAAGTTAATGCATTCTGCATTTTTTGAGAACTTTTTTGACTATGCTCCCTTGGCCACAAATATGTTTCATTAGCATGTGAATCTGTCACTAATTTTTATTTTGAATTTTTTTATATTTTTTGGTTTTTATAATTTTTTAAGTAATTTTTTGACATTAGTGGTAGGTAATTTTCTACAGTATTAGCAATTTTTTCTTATAGTTTCTTGTCGACTATTATGCCGATAACTTAAAACTTGGAAATTACCATGGACTAAGATATAATGGACTGGAAACGACAGGTTTGGAGTAGGCTTGTGTCCCCCACACGCTAAACGAAAAAAAAGTCTCTGGAAAAAATGTCCCCGGTAATAAAAAAAATAAAAAAAATAATTATTGTACCTACCTACTGTAAATTATTTTTTTATTGAAACTAATTATTCAAGTAATAAGTAATTAATACTTTCAACACAAGTTTTTCTCATTAAGAGTACGTACCTAACAGTAGTGGTATTTGTTGTCTCCGTCTTACCAGTGCGTAATACAGCAAATTTATGCTCAGCTGAACACTTGTAGCTCATTTAGTTTAAAAATTACAGTGAATCGACCTATTATGAAACTTGATGGTAAGAACATTATCTGTGTTTGTACGTTGGTTTTTTACGATAATTCAATTTTTAAGTGAGTTAAGAGCATTTTTAATGTACTGTATATTATATGCTCATAACTCACTTAAAAATTGAATTATCGTAAAAAACCAACGTACAAACACAGATAATGTTCTTACCATCAAGTTTCATAATAGATCGATTCACTGTAATTTTTAAACTAAAGGAGCTACAAGTGTTCTGCTAAGCGTAAATTTGTTATATTACGCACTGGTAAGACGGAGACAACAAATACCGTCACTGTTACGTACTCTTAAGACCCAAGAAATTAAGTTACGGTGGTATTCAATTACGTTCAATTACGATATAAATAATATTTTAACTTTATCTAATAGGTACCTGGTACCTAATGAGTAACTGCGAAAAATCATTACTTATCTGTAAAAATGGGTATAAAATTAACATAATATAACGCTTTTCGATCGATAAAAATGAAAATATTTAATATTAATATTTTACTATTTTTACATTATTATAGTCTGTGTTCAGTGTATTCGGTCGTTTTCGTTATTGTAATACATGCAATTCGTTGTTAGTTGTTACATGTAATTCTTTTTGTGCTCCGTGATTAATAATGTAAATATCAAAATCGAATAAAAATAATGAAAAAGTTGCTTTAAAAAGGTTATATGTATACAAAACACAAGAATGTAATCGATTTATTCTGTGGAAATACGTGAAAAGTAATTCATTTAAGTGTCAAGCTATAATAAAATCAAAATTAAATGAAAAAAAGTCGTAACTGCTCATCACGATCATAACCATGCATCTGATTAAAGTGATATCGAAGTAGTAAAATCTAAAATTAAAATTAAATAAATCGCCAAAGTTTCTGGTTCTACACTAAGTCAAATTTTAAATTGTAATTAACTCAGTACCTACCGAGTGAGCTTCCGAGTGAGTCTCGCGTGACTCTTGAAAGTTGAAACTAAGCTTAGAGTAAAATTAATTCATATTATAATATAAAAAACCCAAAAGTAAAATCCCATTTCTTAATACCTACTATCTTACTACCTGAACAATTATGCTCTGTGTAGTGTAAAAAATGAATGTTCCTTTATTTGTTATAAAATCAAAAATATATTTTCGTTTTATAAACATACCTACCTATCTTAACAAAGTGGCTCACCTCAAAATAGCTTCATAAATTTGCGGCTCCCAAAATAAAGGTTAGTGGCCACCCCTGGGTAATAGTATTATAACGATGACATTTAAATTTTAGGAGAATGGTCTTTGTGGAATAGTCAATGCTTTCTTTTACATGACAACCGATCTGAAAATACAAATGAGAGTATTATCATGTTTGGTACAATACAACATGTTAGATAAATTGAGTCATTCAAAATAGTGGTATATCGATGGAACTTTTGGTCATACCTATGCCTAAAAACTTTTTACAATTGTATAATATATTATTTGCGTTAAACACAATTGTGAGTATGCAACTGCAATTTATTTATTGTTACAAAGAAAATTCAATCGACATATGAACAAATGTTCAGAATACTGTTGGACGAATGCAATAAACATAAATATTACCCTGATCCAGTTACACTAGTTACAGTACATTTAGACTTTGAAATATCTGTTATTAATGCTCTTAAAAATATTATTTGTAGTCACTTAACAGTAATAATGGACTGTTTTTATCATTTATGCCAAAGCACTCATATAGGTGTATACAAAAACTTGGTTTAAGGACTAAATATCGAACAGACAAGGATTTCAACCATTTTTGTGGTATGTTAGATAGCTTAGCTTTTCTCCCACTATGTCACGTAAAGGGAGGAATAGACTATGTTAAAACTATTGTTCTTTCAGGCCCGGATGACTTAGTAAATTATTTAACTAATACGGTTTCGTTGGCTTCTTCCTCAAATCCCTCCTTCGACGTGGAATGTGCACCAAAGAACCTTATTAAATAGTAGTAGAACCATTAACGTGGGATGGAATAATAGGTTTAGTGATTTGGTTAGGCATAAAAATCCATCGATATAGAAATTAATAAAAAATATGAAAAACGAGGTATACGAGGTAAACGTGCCCCTATTATAGGGGCTAATAAAGCCAAGTTAACATTAATTGAAATTGGGAAATTTAAAATTAACTTACAAACGACCACATAAAGGACATATAATGCAAATTTGGCTAAAAAAATGTATGCGAACAATTTATTAGAGGAGTATCAAGTGTTGATGTATTAATATCTAATATAGGACATAATATAAGGATGAAATTTGATTAAAAGTGTAATTTATATTTAAAATTTTTTTTATGTATGTATTTAAAAAAAAATTTTTTTTTCAGTGGTACGTGTTATTTTCTGACATTCCCCCACACAAATGAGGAGATAAGATTTTCCGAATATAAATATTTATTAACAGATAATCGTCGTTTATTTACTTAAA
Source organism: Diuraphis noxia (assembly GCF_037042655.1). Taxonomy (NCBI): domain Eukaryota; kingdom Metazoa; phylum Arthropoda; class Insecta; order Hemiptera; family Aphididae; genus Diuraphis; species Diuraphis noxia. The sequence goes on from NW_028301711.1 coordinate 60,196,324, forward strand.
ATGCAATAATTGAAGGTAAGTTGTAAGCTTTGATAAATTTATCTAAAATTTTATAGTAAAATAGCGTAAGAAAAAAATGTATTTTAATAAATTTTTAAACAAAATTTGTATTTTTTTCAGGTAATTTTTTAATGATATTAAGGTCATCAACCTCCGAGATCTAGTTATATATGACTATGGATAATATGGACTGGAGGCTAATTGGTTAATGGGATCCGGTCTAGTTTTTGTATGGATTTTGTATGGAAATAAAAATTGACAGCGACCACTCTGAACGCGGTGGCAAATTCTTTTAATTATAATTTTGGTATAGAAATTTGCCTAATAGGATCATTAATATAAGCAGAGCTTTGCAACCAAATCACTTATTCAGGTTTCAGATACTGGATGTATTTGGGTGTTCAAACACCAGAATAAAAAATTAAGGCAAACTTTTCAAGAAACTATTTATTAATTTTGCCTCTAATTGAAGATGAATTTGTTCCTGCTAATAGTATTTTTCTTATTAAACTACAAAATCGAAGTAACCAAAAGTAATACATACGAAATTATGTATCATACGAAGAATGTCAAAAACAAAATTATTCTGCTTTTAAGTTAATCAAAATTTTTAATTGAAGTTTTGGTTAATTCGGGTGTTTTTAAAACAAAATCTTTTGGATTATATGGGTTTGTGGTGTTTGATTATCTAAGGATTGTTAGTTCGGATGCAATGCCCGGAATGAAATAAAAATATATATTACGGGCAAAGTAAGAAATCGGATACTATGCCCTAACATTTTGGGCAATATAAATTAGCAAAAAATATTAGCTACTGGAAATACCCTTATCAATAGTCCTTGTCATCTCATATACTGTGTTAATACATTGGTGATTTGCGATTGGCGTATTTACGTTTATATTTTTGTTGTTGTTCAGTGCTTATTTATTAAATGTTCATCATTTACACGCTGAAGTGAAGTCATTCCAACTGTATCCTCATTGATTGTAAATTTTTTAAATGTTAGTATAAACTAATTGGTCCATATTTTCCTCGTTTAATTGTTGTTTTTGGTTTTAAGATATGCGAAGATTTTAATGCATTATATCCTATGCGAAAAGAGTTGTTTCAAAACTGGAACACTTTTTATGAAAAGTGGATTTTAGTTATAGATAAACTGGTTAATACCTACTAGAAACTAGAAGATTGTCTGTCAAAGATAAAATTGTTAAGGATTTTATCAAACAAGTTGATAATTTTCAACAATCAAGTAAATTTAATATTTTGTTTTTATTTATAATTTGTCTATAATCCATTATAATATGTTTTTGTAGACTGCAAAGCTAGTATTGTTTTGAAATTACAACTTGTACCCTATAATTGTTACCAGCTAATACATTGATAAGATCTTCTGACCCTAGAAGTAATGAAAAAAAGATGGAAATCATCATCAGAAGAGTCTGCAACTGCTTTTATCACATATATTGTTGTAAGTTTTATTAGAAATCATCATCATCATAACTGGCGTTTATAACTCTATTAGAGTTTTTGTCGTCCACACTATGTCCCTCCATTTCTCTCGATCTTGTATAATTTCCTTCCATTTCTTTTACACCCACAGTTTTAAGATCCTTTTCTATTATGTCAAGCCATCTCTTATTTGATCTGCCTCGAGGTCTCTTCCCTTCTGGTTGCCATTCTATCACTGTTCTAATGGTTTCCTCTTCGCTTCTTCTCATTATGTGCCCAAACCACTGTAATCTTTGTCCTTTTATGTAGCTAGTGACTGGTGATAGGTCCAGTTCTTCCTGTAGTTGAACTTTCTACTCCACTAATTTGTTCTTGCGTCGCGAACTGGTCCACATATCCTTCTCCATATTTTGTTTTCGATGGTTCTAAGTCTTCTTTTCGTCACGCTTGTTGTTGTCCATACTTCACACCCATAAGTGAGAGTGGCCCTTATTATTTCCGTGTATAATTTTAATTTTGTCTTCTTAGACAGCTTAGGTTAGGCGCTTTATACTTAAAGAATTTTTATAGTGCAAAAGAGGCTCTTTCTGCCTTTGATATCCTTGCACTTATCTCCCGTGACCAATCATTTTTTGTACTAAGAAGCGCTCCTAAATATTGGAATTCTTCCACTTTTTCGAAAGTACCAAATTACCAAATACGTCTTTTGGTGGGTCGGTGTCGAGAAGTTATAGAATTTTTGTTTTTTCCACATTAATCTGTAACCCTACTGTTCAAGAGCCATCGTTAGATTTAAAATATCCTCTAGTGATTCACCAAAGATATTCAGATCATCCGTAAAACCTAAAATCTGCACTTGATGTTTATTGACTGCTACCCCACTTTCTGCATTTTGCATCATTCTTACCACCTTTTCAAGTGCTAAGTTAAACAGTAGCGGGGATAGTGCATCACCTTGTTTAAGACCAGTTTCTACTGTGAAGGTATCAGATAGTCAGAAATATTATATTCCAATTTTCAGTTTATATATTTATATTTTTTGGGTAGAACATGTCTCAGTTAAAGAATGATAATATAGTACTAAGACAAGATAAATATCAGCGTGTTGGCAGTTAAATACAATCATATATGTTAGTTGTGGGAAAGGATATATTTTCTATTGAGGAAACTTATATTCATGTAGACAACCAACTATGAAATTTTAGCTATCCATTATTAAGAGATTTGATTCATATTTTAAAGCATTCTTCACATTCAACTGTGTATACCCTTGTGAGTGTTATGAACCTTGGTTGTTTTTCAAACACCATTTATACAATTTAAAAACAGATTATGATTTAATGATAGCTGTTCTTTCGTATATATTAATGACCAATTTATTTAAATTTATTAATATACATAGGGTTAGGTTATATTTTCAAAAAGTTAATTATTTATTTCAGTGTCATTAAAAAAAAATTTTTAAATGTGTTTTAAAAAAATAAATATTTTTATGTATTTCTGTGCATAAATGTATATTACAGATAATTTGTAAATTCCTGGTAATTTAGTTACTCAATTACCAAATTAACTCAAATTACAATATTTTTCACATTCATGGTTGGAATATAAGGGGGTGTACTACAAACAAAACTTGGTTACAGCCTGCGAGAGTAACAACAGGACTTCGAAAAGGGAATGCTTTGTCGGCAGTAGTGTTTAATTTAGTACTGAAAAGAGTAATACGTGAGATGAGCATTTAGAGGGAGCTATATTAGGACAGATCACATTGGATTGCTAGCATATGCGGATGATATAGCTCTTCTTGGTGAAGATCTAGATATTATAAAACGATTAGGAAGTAAACAAATAAATACGGTAAAAAAATTGGGCCAATGAGGATAAAACAGAGTACTTAGTGGCTAGCCGAAGAAATAGAAATGGCGGACAAGAACAATATATCAAAATTGAAGAACACAAGTTCAAAAGAGTGTTACAATTTAAGTATCTAAGGTCGATTATAATGAAGGACAATGACGTCAAAACAGAGGTTTCATCAGGAATACAACAATCAAATAAAGGATATTATGGACTTGAAAGTCCTGAAATCGAAGGCCCTATCCAATAACCTAAAGATTAAAATGTACACGACACTGCCTACACATTACCGGACCGGACCAGACTAGCCATATATATTTGGTTTTGTATTGTCCTTGCAATCTCGTTTGGTTTAAAGGAGATGGATACTCATAAGAGTACTGTGATAGTCACTGAAAATTATGGCTTTTTTATATGTTTTTATTTTTAATAAAATTGAGGGCTTGGATTATAGCTTGGTCTTCGGCGGTATAAATGGAACAATCGTTGGGTAATCTTACCATAATTACTGTATCTTGGCATATCACAACTGCACCAACTCCTTCATCTGATTTGGAACCATCTGTGTATATTTCAGTATAATCTTTATACCTATCTCTAATCTGCAAAATGTATTGTCTATACATGTGAGGATATGTGTTGTTCTTATGGAGAGTACTCATTTCTGAATTAATTTTGATTTGGGATATCCAAGGAACGACTAGTTACCCTAGTAATTATTCCAGCATATGACAAATTTATTTTTTCTAATACATCTTTAATATTTTCTATGATTATTAGTTTGTTCAGTGCTTTTTTAGATGCTATCGTGATAACATTTTGTAGTCTACGAAATATTTTGAAAATCATAAAAATAAACATTTGGTGAAATTGGATAATAAATTACAGCTCTATACTTCAGATTAAATACTCATTAGTCATTTCTAAGTTTTAATATACACATAAATAATAAGACCATTAATAATATATGTACCTATGCCCAATGTGGGCAGCCGCATCTCAAACAAAAATTACAAAATTACAAAGGATACAAAACTAATTTCTGAGAATAGCTCTAAAGCCCTATACTACATAAGAAATACGGTGGTCGGACAGTAAATTGACACTCCACGGTTTTGTCGATATCGCACTTTTTGCACTCGAGATTTTTAGTACACGGATAATTGACACCGATTATGTTTAATCAAATGAAGAAACTCTTAAACATGTATGTAAAACTTCTCAATACAAAACAAACATTGAAATTATAAGTTTTTAAAAGATGTATCGTATATAATCAAACATTAAATTTAAATATCTTTTAATTTTATTAGAATAAACTTAAATTATATTATTATATTATAAGATTATACGCTGTATAATAAAGTATTTATATATTTAATACTTGGTGTCAATTGCCCTATTATTGGTTGTCAAATGTCCTAGATTTGCAAAACACACAATTCCACAACGACACTAGAATACCATACCTAACCACATGAATCAAAGAATTACTTAAGAAATTTCATTCGAAACTAAACACAATAGAAGAAACCTTTCACTTCGAAATTGGAAAAAGAACCAAAAACCGCAGACTAAAGTCAAGTCTCCCACAAGATACCTTGTTGCCTAGGAAATAAAAACATTTACTGAATTTCCGAGTTGTTATCTGCCTTAAGAAGATTTTAGAGCACTGAGTGTTTCTCTATCTAGCCCAGAGACGGATCTAGGGAGGCTTGAAACTAATAGCGTTTTCGATTTGACAATAAAAGTGTGCACTGAAATTGAACTGACACTACACTAGTGCACGGTACACTATGCACTCATTCATTCAAATCAAATACGAAAAGATATGATTACATGTTTAATCAAGGATGGATAAATCATCATGGATGAAATACATGTCATAACCATTTTTAACCATGATAAATAATATTTTACTGCCAATTTGTTCGAAACAAAGTTGTAGGTAGGACGTATTATGTCACACACATTCGATTATTTTATTTCTCATTAAAAAATTAATTATAATAATTGTACGTGATAATAATTGTCGTTTCCGTTTGTCTTTACTTAATAAATTTTCCATAGTGGCATAGTCGCACCTCGTACCTAGAAGTTTAAAAATGTAAAATGTCTGATTCCGATACTGAAACATTTGACGTGAGTACCTACTTTAAAAATTGGTTTTTAATTTAATTATCAATAGTATTTTTATTCATACTGCAGATTTGTAATAAATGTTTTGATGTGTATTCCAACACTTCAATTCATACATGCAACCAAGAGGAATATATAAATATTCAAAGGTAATATCATATTATAATCTTAATAATATTAATTACTTAAAATATGTTTCTTCCAATATGTGCTTGCATCTATACATAATACTTAATAGGTCAGACGAAATCATAGAAAGTGATAAACTGTTTATGAATAAAATAGAAAATGAAAAGTTGTTTACACAAAATTCAGTTTCATTGTCAGGTTAACTAAATATGTATAATTTATATATGTTTCTTCTGTGGCTATTCATTCAATTTTGCATGCTTCTTTTAATAATTAATTAATGTAGTTCTAGAAAGCAGTGTCCTAAATTGATTGTTTAAATATTACATTGTAATAGTGTTTACTATACTATAAGTTATCATCTTGTAGATTGTAGTCGATAAATAATATTAACAAACGGTAGATTTGATATTTATATTTATACTTTTAAAAGTACAAATGTTAATAAAATTTGTTTACAAATTTAACTCAAAATGTGTCTGAATTACTGTATTAATATCTTCCAATATACAAATAAAAATTGTATTTTAATAGAGACACAAATACACTACAGTTTTGTACCTATGTTTTTATTTAAATGCAAAAATCATTTATTTTTTTAATATTTATACTTTCATAATTTTATGTTTTAATACTTAAGTAGCAGCTGTTTCACAGAATCATATGTGTGATTTTAATACACTAATATTGTGTTAACAGTTGACAATAAAAGTCCCACAAATACTACCTTTTGGACAGATGGAAATACATCATTTATGTTAAACTGTTTCCATAAGTATATGGAACAAATAGGCCCTATGAAAAAATTCCGAAACAAAAAGGCAATGTGGATAAGAATTAAACAAGATATGGTAGAACAAATAGGTTGTGTATTTACAGAAGCTCAAATTGAAAATAGATATAAAACTGTTTTAAAAAGAAACAAAGCATATATGAAAAACAACAATACTTCTGGATCGTCTCCCAAGTTCAGTAGCGTTGATGAAGAATTTAGTAAGATAACAGCATTGGATGATTCTATTGAACCATCTGTTTGTGTAGGTTAGTATTATTTTAGCAACAAATTACAATTTTGAGTGAATATGGTTTCTATATATCAGCATGACAGCATGTGCTATTAACACATGATGATGTTACTGCTATTAAGTAATTTATTTTACTATTAATAATCTATTATATCTTTAATTACACAGAAACGAAATTACAAAACCCAAAATTATATTTGTATTATAGTTTCCACTTTAATGATAAAACCATAAGCTATATAAGAATAATAATATTTAAGTAAACTTTTAAAAGTAAAAAGTCAAACCTCCATCATTATTATATAATATAAAAATATATATTTAGGTATAGACGTAGGTATGGTATTGTACATATTTTTGTATGCAATATTTAGGTACATGATCACTGAATCCAACAGCCCATCCCGGACACTGATGACTGTGTATTTTTCATTTTGTGTAATTAATCTAACTAATTTGAGCTATTGCACAATTCTAAATTAATTTATTATTCAATACATTCATTTCTCACACTAAAACAAGTTTTGCTGTGTAACCTTGTTTAATAAACACATTACATTTTACATTATTAGGAACATCTAGTTCTGGACTGAAAAGAATTTTAAAAGATGATAAGATAACTAAAGATGTTGAGCCACAAGCTACAAAGAAGGCCAAGACATCTCTGAATGATCTGCTGATTACCATGCATAAAGAAAAAGAAGAAGGCAGACAAAAGAGAGAACTGGAACGTCAAAAACGTCATGAAGAAAAAATGGATATTCTTAAAAAAATTTTGGATAACAAATAGATTTCTGTCATAAAAAATGTATTAATATATTTCTAAAAATTAAAATTATCAAAGTCTACAAAGAACATAATATTTTTCGTTTTTGAAATCCTTTTTCTCGAGATTGGAGAGTTCCTGGGTGAATGTTAAGAGTTACATTTTCTGGTAATTCTTCTACTTCAACAGGTGGTTGCTCAGGAACGAGATCATCATCATCTGTACACAAATTATGTAGCACACAACAAGCTAGTATAAAATTTGAATCTTTTTCAGCTAATGAAAAATCTAATTTTAACAATTGGCGGAAACGTCCTTTTAATAAGCCAAAAGTATTCTCAATTACAACTCTTGTCTTGGTATGATTTTTATTGAATAATTTCTCATTGTTTGTAAGATTTCCATAATCCTTGAAAGGAGTTATAATATTTTCTTCTAACGGATAAGCTGCATCACCTAAAATGTGGTACTTTGATCCACATACTTGTTGTAAATATGCGTCTTTATATATAAAAGAGTGTTGAAGTATGCGGGCATCATGCATTTTACCGGGCGTTCCAGTAAAAATATCAACAAATTTTTTCTTTGCATTGCAAATACCTTGCAAAGTTAAAGAGCAGTCATGATGTCGGTTAACATATGTGGACCGAATTTTGTGCTTTGGTTTTCTAATGCTTATATATGAACCATCTATAGCACCAAGGATATCAGGTATACCTGCAATCTATCAGGTATACCTGCAATCTAACATTTAAAAGAAAAAGTTTCAAATTAATTTCTAAGCAATCTTATTTTTTTTTTTAAGTTTTTATTATATAGTGAGTTTTATTTAAGTATTACTTGCTGAAACTCGTAGGCACATTGTATTTTGCCATAATCTGAAGTAGGCATTTTAATTATACTAGGCAAAATATTCAGTAGGAATTCAATTACCCTATTGAACACTACAAAAAAAGAAGATTCACTGCAATTGAATACTTGTGCCACTATTCTTTTATTACTGTTTTGCTGCCTGCAAACCTAAAATAAGTACTTATAGTATACAATAGATTATAATAACATCAGGAACCCAGGTTAACTATATTATTTAAATACTTGTCTCTTTTTAATACATATACTTATCTAACTTCCTTATTAGTTATTGTTGTAACTCATAGGCTCAATTTAGTTTTATTTAAGCCCCACTAAGTTTTTGAATATATTCATGATTAAATCCACCTATTAAAAAAAATTATACGGGTCTATATTGATTTTATAAATTTATTTATTTATTTTTAAAAGTCTGTAACAATTTTGTTGGTAAAAAAATCTTATTGACTATAATATATAAAGTCCACGTCTACAATTTACCAGCATTAAGTTTTTGTAATTGAACTTGTCTATATAACATTATAACTTGTTTGATGTATTTATATTTTTGAGGATATTTTATTACAGTTTTAAATTTATAAAAATTGCGAGTATATCCTGTGTGCACGTTCAACATTTAAGGTCATAGTATTATTATTGTTGACTTATAATGGTAATGCTAACTTACCATAGAAACATCAGTATATGTGCTTCAGCTGATATTGTGGGCTTTCCAGCTGTATATTTTGGATAGTAATCACTGCTCATAAAATCTGTGACAATTCTATTCACAGTAGTTCGGGATAGTCTGAAATTTCTTAAAAACTGTAAAAATAGGTAATTTATTAATGTTTAGTCATATATGTAATGGAAAATGTATATACAAGTGTGTACAACAAATGTGAATAGGTAATTAATAAAAAATTATATTAAGAATCTCTATTTTATACTTATTAAATTATGAATTGTTAAACATACCTCGTCATCGGTAAAACTATGTACAACATTTACCACAAAGTCCTTAACTTTGGACTTTACATTATGTATTCCATTACAAATCACTGAATATAGTTCTTCGTCATAAGATGAGTCCGAAGATGAAGAGGATGATAGAATACCCGATTCCATCAATGTTATTATTAAATAATAATTATTTGTATACTATCCATAATATTATGTATTTATAATTTATGTAATTAGCTAATTAATAGAATTTAATTAATTAATAACTTAAATTAATTTTAATTAATAAACTTGTCGTAAATAATAATAATTAAAACAAAAATAATCAAATAATGATAACAATTTTAAAACAAATTACCGGGGGAAAAAAAAAAAATATTTTGACCCCTCAATAGAGAAGTTAAGTTCATAGTAATAAAAACACTCACAAAATCGGCGGTGCAGAAAGTGCGCACTGAGTGCACACGAGTGTTGCACTGCAATCAAATCGAATACAAAACACTCCACCAGTTCACAGAATTTTGGTCAAATCGAATACGTTTTTGCACTCAGTGCGCACTGAGTGCAAAAAGTGCGTCAAATCGAAAACGCTATAAGAGTTAGGCCTCAAATGCATATTATTTATTCAATTGTTTTTTTTATGATTCTATAGATCCTAATATTACTATATTCCAATCACTGTCCACAGATATGTATAATATGATAATATCGTGATGTAATACAGTCATGGGCTGGTAAAAAAGGGCACGGGACGCTACATAATTTAAAGGGCAAATAACAAAAATGTTTTGGGCTAATTTAAAACATATAGATTATTTATAAAATATTATAATATTTTATTTTGTTTTAATAAAATATTGAAAATATTTAAAACGGGTTAATAGGTACCAAGTTACAACAAACATTCAAACAAAATTGTGCAATATTAGATCATAAACAAATTAGATAAAATATTGAAATATATTTTATGGTAAGGGATTATAGTAAACCCAATAATGTTATAATAATAATAATGCTAGAATGTAAATTTATAAATACAATGTAGAATACTAAATTACACACGTAGTATAATTCATAATGAGGTAATGAGACATAGAATATGTAAAATGTTTAAAAGCCTACACAGCAGGAAATGGGTAAATCAAAGGTGAAAACAACAAGTAGTTTTTCCCTTTACGCATATTAATGCAATCCAGCAATATTAGGGAGTAAAATTAGAATATTATAATGTCATGCCATTGATAAATGATAGGATCCTCATAAATGCGGCCTACGGGTAGAGGGTAGAGCACTTACTATGTTTTAAAAGATAGTCAACACTGCTAGAAGGCTTGGTAATAAGTTTACGACAGTTTGCTTTATTGTATATTTTTTTTTTGTAATTGACAATAAATTGTTTTTATTCTATAATAATACGAACCAGTGTACAATTATTTTACCTATCTTTCTCAACACAACATCTCAAGACTGACGAAGACGTGATACGTCGTTTAAATAATTAATTGTAATTGTGCTCAACGTGTCCTGCACGGCGATCACTATAGGATGCTGTAGCATCCAAGCCAGCTCGCGTCTGATTATGATAATATGATATCTGTGGACTGTGACTCCAACATTGTAATTTTGTAAATCGTAATTATGTGTTGTGTTTAATTTATTAATTACATTAAGATTATTTAGTCGGGGAAAAAATTCTAAAATAAGATTAAAGACTATAGTGTTTATGTATTGTAAAAAATGTGTGGCTTCTTCAAATTTTTGTTCTTGATCTGTACCTATTAGAGTACAATCAAACATTATAAAAACATCATAATGAATAATGATTACGAGGAATAAGTGTATAACATATCAATTCGTCTAAATATCATCTCGAAACAACCAAATATAAATTTCAATTAGAGTAGACGCCGTTTATAAGACTCACTTTGGGACCAGCACCAATTGTGAAGTGACTCTTATAACCGAATGAATCTTACAGGCGAAGTGGAAAAAAAATTAATTACGTATTTATAAATTTTATTTTACTACATATTTTGCTTTAATTTTAATACTTTAACACATCTTACATATTACATACTTATTATTGAATAAATTTAATAATCATGATAAAAAAAAAAAAAAAAAAAACATTATAATAGGTAAATATTATACAAATTATCAAGGATGTATGTATAATGTACCTATTTATTATTTATTTTGAAAAATTATTTTTCAAAAAAATTTGTAAATTTAGTTTGTTTTTTATTTTGTTCTAATATTAATATTTTCTCTTTTTTTCCATCTATGGAACCACCTCTCTTTCACTTTGAAGTTAACCTTCACCATTTTTTCTGCGAATTCTTCAGCTTTTGGGCGAAGCAAAGGACCTGACACGCGAGCATCTTTATCTCTAACTTTTACGAACCATTTTTTCAATGCACGGTCAATTATTATACGTTATAAGGTACCAACAGAAACTAGAAATAATCAACACGAATATTATTTAATTTTTCAATATCAATTTATTTCTAAATTATAACCAAAAAAGTTTATTTTCTAATATTTATTTTACGAAATTTAAGTCTTATAACCGATTTTTAGATTCTGAGCGGAGCGATGAATGTATTGATTTTACCATGATGTGTTTTTTTTTATGTCTGTCATCACGTTTTGGGGCAGTAAAAATGCTTCGATTTTTGATTTCAGTACCTCGTTCGATCAGAAAATACTTTTCTAAATAATCGAAAAAAAACAAACTAAAAATTAAGGGAAAAACGGGAAAATTTACGCACACATTTTTCGACAAAATCGATTTTGGTTTTTGATGTAACTTTAAAACGAATGTTTATATAAGTATATTCTATCCACCATGCAATTTTCAAAAAAGTTCGATTTAAGTTGAACTATTTATAGGCATTTGAAATTTTCGATCATTATTAGTTTTTTTTAAATTAATATCGATAAAAATTTATTTGTTAGGCAGAAAAGCTTGAAAATTTAAAACAAGGCTCTTAACATATTGTTACAATAGCAGTTGAAAAATAAAAGAAATTCATAGTCACAATTTTTTTTATAAGCATTCAAATTTTGAATTTTGACAAAATATGTAAAAATCACGAAAATTCACAAATTATTTTAAGCTAGAAATTCATAAAAAATTTTCTTTTTAAATCTAAGATTTCAAAATTTAATACAAGATTCCTTACAAGTTTTTCAATCTTTATCACAAATAAAAATTCAAATTAAATTTGTATGAGCATTTGAAATTTAAATTTTTACAACATTGGATTTTCACTTTTAGCGATTTCCTTATTTTGGTGTAACTATAAAACAAATGACCGCAGATACTTGAAATATTCACTGAATGTTTATATAGGCATTTTATATATTTGATAAAATTTTCAAAATATTTAGATTTGTTTTGAGCTGTTAACTGACATTTTAATTTTTCAACTTTTTTAGTTTTTTTTTCTATAAATATCGATAAAAAATTATTTGTTCGGTAGAAAAGCTTGAAAATTTAATACAAGGCTTCTAACACATTTTAACAATAGCAGTTCAAAAATATTAAAAATACATAGGCACGTATTTTTTTTATAAGCATTTTAAGTTCAAATTTTGACTAAATACGTAAAAATATACGTAAAAATTACGGCAATGTTCAAATTATCTTAGATAGAAATTCATAAAAGTTTTTCTTTTTAATTCTAAGATTTTAAAATTTAATACAAGGCTCCTAACATAATTTTACAATTGCAGTTGCAAAATAAAAGGAATATATAGTCACAATTTTATTTATAAGCATTTAAAGTTCAAATTTTGAATAAATACGTAAAAATTACGACAATGTTCAAATTATCATAGATAGAAATTCATAAAAATTTTTCTTTTTAATTCTAAGATTTGAAAATTTAATACAAGATTTCTTACAAGTTTGTCAATCTTTATCACAAATAAAAAGTCCACCGGAAATTCAAATTAAATTTTTATGAGCATTTGAAATTTAAATTTTTACAACATTGGATTTCCACTGGATTTCACATTTAGTGATTTTCTTATTTTGGTGTAACTCTAAAAGTCTAAAACAAATGACCGCAGATACTTGAAAATTTCTCTGAATGTTTATATCAAGGCTCCTAACATATTTTTACAATAGCAGTTACAAAATAAAAGAAATACAGAGTCACGATTTTTTTTTAAAAGCATTAAAGTTTGAGTTTTGATAATATATTATGTAAAAATCACGAAAATTCAAAAATTATTTTAAGCTAGAAATTCATAAAAAAATTTCCTTTTTATATCTAAGATTTGAAAATGTAATACATGGCTCCTATCATATTTTTACAAAAGCAGTTGAAAAATAAAAGAAATTCTTAGTCACAATTTTTTTTTACAAGCATTCAAAGTTTGAATTTTGACGTGCTCCGAAGCGCTCCGATAGCCATATGCGTTCTCTCGTGGTGCGGACTTTAGAATCCAATTAAGTCGTTATCGCAATCGTTAATGTTATTTTTTAGATTTATTTTTTTAAAGAAACTGAAAATCACGAAAGAAAATGCCAACTGTTGAAATTATGAGAGTATTTGTTTGCAATTACTGCACACAATGCCACAGTGGAAAGAGTTTTTTCATTAATGTCGGCCCAGTGGACTGATGAACAAAATCGCCTGCTTCCAGAGACTATGGAGTCAATTTTACAGTGTCAAATTAATTACAAAATGACTTGCCAAGAGTTCTACCAATATATTAAAGGGGAGAAAGAATTGTTGAAAAAAGCAAAATCTTCTGAAAAGAATAGCCATACAAGTACTTCTGCAATAAATTAAAAATATTTTTTTGTATGTAACCTTAATTAACAGATAATTTATCTAAAATAAAGAGCTCCAATTTTTATTTCAAAATTGATTATTTTTATATACTCTATCCTAGATTTCCTAAAACGTCCCGTCGAGACTCTAGTCAAATATGACAACCCTAGTCATATGCGAATGGAATACGGGCGTAAAAGCGGGGGGGGGGGTGCACGCAAAAAACCCATATTGTTGTTTTTTGTTTGAGCGGTAGCGAGCCGCAAAGAACACCGCGACGGAGCGAAACGTTTGTTGATGTTTCAAAAAAAAAAAAAAAAAAGGGTCGTCCCGGACACAATCATCATCATCATCTCGTCGTCGTTGTCATCGGCGGGCGCGTGCGCGCTCTCGAGTCTCGACCCCTCTTTAATCGCCGTCGGATACCAGAGTGTCGGACCGCGCTGGCTGTCACCCGCCCGCCAGCCGAGACGACACGTCCGGTATGCGCACCACTTAAATTGTATTATTTGTATTACTGAATGCATTACGTCTGCGCGCGGCCGAACGACCAGAGTCGTGGTGTGCCGTGTGCGTGTCGTCAGAGCTCGGAAGCTGGGCGTCGGGCGGGCGGGCAGTAGGCGGGTAAGCGAGCGGGCTAGCTGGCGACCTTCGGCGGCGTGTACGCTTCTCCGTCGTCGGGTATTCTTACTATTATTATTATTTTTATTATTTATCGTTATCGTTTCAAGGGAGAAAAAGGGGGAAAAGAAATAAATACCCGAGCGCTCGCCGCGACGACGCTCTGAACTATGTAACGCTGCAGCTTTATCCGACGACGATGATAATAAAAAAAACTAGCGTTAGCGGATCCCTTATCTCTCCGTCTCTCTCTCGGCGTTCGGCGTACATATCGTCTGGTCGTCGGTGTTGTTGTTATTATTATTATTACTATTATCATGGTTAGTCGTTACCGCACGGCGATGACGGTATTATTGATGTAATTATTATTATTGTTTTTGTTGTTCCGCATGCACGCGCGCAACGCATCGCCGCCGCGCGATCTTCGTCTTGCCGGCACATCGTTCGTCCGACGGCGTTTCGCTCGGTGAACGTGCGCGTGCCAAATTCGACAGATCCGGTCGTCTGTCCGGTCCGCGTGCCTCAGGCTCCGAGGACGTCCGCCGATCGTGATCACGTCGTGTTGACGTCCGTTGACAACTGTGGCCCGTGAGTATACCCGAGAGTCCGCTGTAACTACGGCTGTCCCCGTACGGTACTGTGCGTTGTCATCTTGATAATATGTCGAACAAACTAAATATGCTATTGATAACATAGTATTTCCTGGTTAGGTTAATATGGCTCATTTAGACATTTATTTTAACCCTAACCCGACATCCTCTCCGAGTAGGCAATCAAACAAATTACTGTTATGTCGGTGTAGGTATTGATCGTTGAATTCTTGCAATTCAACTTCCTCAAAAAATCATTATTATTCTATAAAATATGTTAATATAGATTAATAGGTATTAAAGCAATATAATATAGATGGCTACATAATAATAGGTAATTGTATTATTTGCTGTTGAAAATTAATTTAATATTTTCTTTTAATGACTTGTCTAATACTAACTTTTTTGCGTTCAGTAAATAGTATCAAATACAATATTAACTTATTGTCATATGGATTTACATATTTTAATTTCATTATAAAAATTAGTTATAGAAACATTATTAATTAGTTCTTTAGAAATTATTTTTTTTTTATGAATTCAAATATTTCTTTTTGAATAAAGTAGAAGGATTTTTTTTTCTGATCCATTGCTTATCATTGCTACATAGTGATATAAAATAATGACATAATTATATTCTTAAGGCTTGAAATTTGTAGATTTGCACCTTACAAGTTACAAATTACAATTTGATCAATAACAATTGATCTTTTGATGTTCTAAATTGTTAACAACGGGGTTAACAATGTTATATATTTTACTAAGATGTTACTTAATTGGGTAATATTAAACTTTATTAACCAATTCAGTTTATTTTTCATTAATAGCAATATATATTTCTTATGTATACCTACATTAAAATAACATTACACCATGCCCCCGATACCATTATATAAATTTTGTTTATGTTTTATCTAATCATGTACCTATCTATCTATTTATTTCATAAACCATTAAATTGGAAAATGCAAGTTATTATAACTAATCTTCATTATAATTTATAGGAATTCAAATTAGAATAATTCATGGACATTTTATATTTGAGTTATATACTTATTTAGTTTTTTTAATCTGTAGATTTTCAATTTATAATAATGGAAAAACAAAATAAATGTAAAGCTTAATTATGGTGTCATACTCAGATAGTGTAACATCTAATTTAACGGCAATCGCCAATAATAATATTCAACAAACAGATCAAGCAATATTTGAAGCTGATAAAAGAGCTGTTTATAAGTAATTATTAAGTTAATGTTTTTGATTATCTATATATTTCCTTTCCTAAAACAATTGTTTTTCAGACATCCACTTTTCCCCTTACTAGCATTACTTTTTGAAAGATGTGAACAAGCTACTCAGTCAGCAGCCATTTCAAATTCAGAAAGTTTTAATATGGATATACAAGCTTTTGTTCAACATCAAGAAAGAGATAGAAAACCATTTTTAATTAATGATACAGAAATTGATGGACTGGTATGTGTATTAATCTTGTTTTAAATAAAAATGTACCTATGACCAACAATATTGAATCTATATATATGTTCGATATATTTTCAGAAAATAAATAATGAGTTTCACTTGGCTTAATTTTAGCTTATGAACATTTTTAACAATAATTTGAATAATAAATGCCAATATTTATTTTCATTAATTTTATGTTCTTAAAATGAAGTGTAATTTTTTTCAGATGATTAAAGCTATTCAAGTATTACGAATACATTTATTAGAACTAGAGAAAGTTCAAGAATTGTGCAAAGATTTTTGTAGTAGATACATAACATGTCTCAAAATTAAAATGCAAAGTGAAAATTTATTGCGTTCTGATTACACATCTGGTTACTTAGAAAATAATAGCAGTGGCAATTCAAGTAATAGTAATTCTCCATTATGTCACTCTCCACACCATAGTCAGGTAAACATAACTGTTATTTATAGAGGTAGGCCAAACTAAAAAATATGGTTTTGAACTGAACGTTTTGAACATTAATTAGAACCCGGTATCTTTGTAGCTTAATCATTCACTTGATTATCAAAGCAATGCTTATTTTTTCATTGGTGGTTCTTCAGTGAAATGTCTGCTTTTGGATGGTGTAATTTGTTTCAGTGGCGTAGCGTGGGTTTTGAGAAAGTGTAAGCAGAAAAACTAATGTATTGTAAATTTATTAGTAATTTTATTTGCAGTTAACTACATTTAATTGGTAAAAAATATATGGAATTCCTTATAATTTTATTTTATAACTTTTAACAATTTATATACAATTATAATTTTATTCAAATAATTAAGGCGGCAGCTCCATTTCCGTTTTCAATAATTAAATAAGTGTATACAATTATAGATCTATATTCTATAACATACTAATACGAAAATAATTATTGACGATTATCGCCTTATCAGAAATAAAAATAATTATAAACCGTTTGGTAGTGTGATGTATGCATAATCATAAGTGCATACAAATTGTATATAAATACGAGCCCCCTTCCTCTACAACATTGCATGTAAGTCGTGTCTATTAGCTCACGTAAGCAGTTTCAGAACATGTTACTCCAACGACACAACACGTCAATACCAAGTGTAATAGAACAAAAATAGATTTTCTAGTTTTTCCACCATCATAGGCAACGGCAGACGATGATGACCAAAATATGGCTGTGTTCGTCAAAATTATTATCTTATATTCTAAACATATTATTTATCATTGTTGAAACTTAGAAAAAAATTAGTCAAAGATTAAACTTGAATTTTAATTTGTTATTATAATAACATTAATATTAACTTATTTTTCTCTTTTCTCAAGTGTAAGTAGTGCATACATGCACGCTACGCCCACACATTTTGTTTGGGATTTTGTTTATTGTAAGCAAAACTTGTTTTTTCTCAGGAAATGGTTATCGTTGACAACAATCGAGGCAGTACCGATATTATAGTTATATGTATATTGTTATTGACTTGTTAAACAGATTTTATTTTAAGAAAAATTAATTAATACTAACCTTTTTTATTTGTTTGATTTTTCAAACTGAATTGAACATTTGAAAAAAGGTTTGATTTTTTATATTTATAACAGTTCGACCTACCTCTAGTTATTCAGTATTTACATTTAATATTATTGACTTAAGAATAAACAGATAAATCATGGTGTATAGAAATTTGTCTTCTACCAAACCACAATTTAATGGTTACTTTACTACAATGTATCTGTTCAATGTATATGGTTGTAGCACAGATTATATAAAACTTATTTAATTTAATCTGTGGTTGTATGGTAATCTTTATGTTAACAAAATCCACCATTCTCACCCAATAAATTCAATCATATGATATTCCATTGCTTACAGCAATTAATTATATGGCAGATAGTTAATTTTTATATTGTACAACTTATCTATTTGTTTAAAAATCAGTGATAGTAGTTTAAGAATAAGTTGATTGATTTATTATCAATTAGGAATATTAAAAAATAATTACAAGTATTTTAAGACACAAACAATTAACAATTTAATAAAAAGCTTCTTTAATAACCCAAATGATAATGTTACCTTTAATTTTTACAAGAGGTCAATTCACTCTAAATTTTAAACTAACTGAGCTAAATTGAAACTTCTGAGCGTAAAATATGTTATGTTACGCACTTGTAAGACATAAACAACACATGCAGGTGTGGCGTCCTCTTAAGAGAATGTCAACGCACTATTTGTTTTCTTTCTCTCTGGATTTTTGAAGGGATGACATATCGATTTATCTAAATATTGTCTCGAAACAATTTAAATATCATTTAAATTTACAAAATGTTTTTGTTTATTTTTAAAGTAATCAAATAACAAAAAAATATAATATTGATATGTCATTCCCTCAAAAATATTATTCTTTATATATTTTTTGGGCGACTTTACTCTAGGATTACTTTAAAATATAGAAAAAATTATTAAGTGTAAATGTGTTTTGTCTATGTTGAGCATTGGCCAGAGAAGAAATAGAACGCTTACATCCTATTAAAATAAAGCAAAAAGCCTATGAGGTCGTATAAATAATATTTTTACCTTTAAATTTTATAAGAGGTCAATTCACTCTAATTTTTAAATGAACAGAGCTAAACGTAATCTTCTGAGCATTAAATTTGTTATGTTACACACTTATAAGACGGAGACAACACAAATGCGGGTATCACATATTTTTAATATGATATTAATTTTGGAAGTTACGCAGTATTTTTATTGAATAGCTGCACAGGAGACAGGACACATATTTATATCTGAGCATGGGCTGTGGAAATTTTTAGAATCTTGTATATAGACGCCACATCTGAAGAAGTGGTACTCTCATTGTGAGGGCTAGGTGGAAAGGCTGGGCTTATATAGGAAAGTGTTAAGCAGCACTATTAGACGTGATCTCTGACAATGCCAGGACGAAACACCTTGCCACTCTATTGGATTTAGAAAATAAACGAGTCAAATCAATTATTTTCCATACATCTAGAATTATTTACTAATCTGGATATTCTAATTTATCTTAAGATTTTTAGTATAAATAAATATGTTTCTTTTTGAGTGTTTTAAATACATACATTTAATAAAATATATCCAGTTTACAGAAATAAATTTAAAATTACACATCAACCTGTTCCTATATCAACAATGTCAGTTTACAAGAGAAATTACTATCATTATAATAGTTCACTTATTCACATCCATGCTTAGAGTAATGTGTCTACAATAATACAATGCATATAATTAAGCATTTATTAGTGTTTATTTGTGCGAAAATTAAAACAAAAATTATTAAAATAATTTAATCCGATCTTAATAAATTAATATATGTCCATATTTAGGTAAACTTAAAATATGTTTTTATTTTATATCTATTTTATATTTTAGTTTATTATGGTATATTAGGTTTAGGTTTATAATCATGTTTGACAGGTGATATCCTCTTCAGGAGTTTCTGTGCGGCAGTCTGGTGGAGACAACGATGCTATAAAACCAAAAACAATAATGGATTTAAAAAATATAACTAGCCTTTTGTCGAATATACCATCTTCCACATCTATAGAAATGAAAGATGTATCCCAAGCATCAGATGTTTCCCAACTTGATTTGACTGTCACCAAATCTACAATTCAAAATTCTACTTTAGAAAAAACACCATTATCAGCAATCGGTACAAATGTATTACAGAGTAATGTTTCTATTTTACACGGTAGGTAAAAATTTATTATTTATACTAACTTTAACCTTTTTTTTTATCGATTTATGAATTTAATCATTGTATATTTTTTTCTTACTTTATCGATCTCCAAGTATCACAATAATTGCATTAGTTAGTTTTAGCCACGACTAAATAAATAGTTATGATTACAAAAAAAACTGTTTTTGTCCGGTTTTTGCATATCCCCTCTATTCTGTACACAAAACCATTGCTCGTAGTTCTCCACATTTCATTGATTGAATTGGTATATAATGGAAGCAGAAAACCTCGCGATAGACGAGGCAAGAATGGTATGCGTATTATAAAGTTGTGATCATACCTATTTATTTAGTCATGGTGGTACATTTTATCAATAATTTTTTGATGTTATATATAGCATATGTTGTATCATAATCATTAATAAAAATAACGAATATTGAACATAATAATTAGTAGTATAATAACATAATTAAGTAATCAAATATTTGAGATTTCAAACTTTGAACTTAAAAGATGTTAAGATATTTTAAATAATATATAACACATTTTCAATTTTAATGAATGAAATTATTAAAACAACAAACAATTTTCTACCAAATTTCTTAAATAAAATATATTAGTTGTTAATCACATGTTATATATTTTGGATTACATAGTTAACAACATTTTGTTTGTTAAAATATGTTCACAATAAGTAATAATACTAATTAATTGAAAATATATTAATTACTCTTTGGCCTAGTTGTTGTAAGTTTATATATATTATATATAATTTAAAATTATAAAATGAAAAAAAATTGGAAAAAAATTAAATAGTACAAAATGGAAACATATAAAATGACTGTACTTTTACATATATATATATGTGAGTTTATATTCTCAGGTTCCTTATCAGCTACTAGTGGTGGTTCTTGTGACGAAGAAGATGACTATTTTGGAAGTAAAAAAAAAAGGCAACAAAAAAGAGGAATTCTTCCTAAACAGGCTACAAGTGTGATGCGCTCCTGGCTTTTTCAACATTTAATTGTGAGGAATTATTATATATTATACCTAGTTTTAAATTGTAACTTCATAAAATTGTTTTGCTGACACATTTTATTATGTAGGTATTGATTACTCCATATACCCTTATTGCCCTATATGAATGATAATTATTTATCTTTCTGAACACCATACAATAATAATGTCATGTGCAAAAAAAAAAAATTAAGGAGTTTGTTTTCTTATCCATATATTTTAATATATAATATCTTAAATAAGTCTTAAATTTTTATTATTATTATAATTATTATTAAATTCTTCAAATAATAAATTTCTAGATATTTAAATATGTTTTCTTCTATTAAATAGAAAAAAATGAAGTAAAATTGATTTTTAAAAATTATTCATTGACTGTGATTAATTTGGTTTTTAAAATATATTTGTTAATTAAAAGAATGTGACACTATAGTTTGTTGTTTCCGTCTTACAACTGCGTAACATCACAAATTAACGCTCAGCAGTTTGCATTTAGTTCCATTAGTTTAATCATAAGTTTGACTCTAGTTTTTAAACTAACAAAATTGAACGTTATCTGATTGTAAATTTGTTATGTTATGCACTTGTAAGATGGATACAACAAATGCCAGTGTTATAATTTTAATAAAACATTTCAATGACAGAAATATATTGGTTTTCAGCATCCATATCCTACAGAAGATGAAAAAAAAATTATTGCAGCACAGACTAATTTAACATTGTTGCAAGTAAATAATTGGTTTATCAATGCACGGAGACGAATATTACAACCAATGCTTGATGCTTCTACACCTGATATTGCTGGTATTTTTATTTTTATTGTTATAAGTGATATAACTGTATGATCAAATTTAATTAGTATTTGTATATTTTTAAATACAGGTGAACAAAACTTTACTCTCTCTAAAGATAAGTCTGTAATTGTTGATAATAACAAGTTTTCGTGGCCTGTTGACGATATATTACAATCTCAAAACGTTAATGGTAAATAATATCACAAAAATCTCAAATAAGCATATACTTACATAGTGTCCTACTGAGATCTGACAAATGAAATAACTTTTGTTCTAATCAATATTTTTTTTAAATTTCTTTCAAACATAATTCACTTGTGCTACATTTTTGTTTTTTAATACTGAAAATAAAAAACTTAATAATTCATAACAATTTTTTCAAAATGTTCAATATAGTCAATTTGTAAATCTGATTTTCAGAAAAATTTTTGTGGTAAAAACACTTATCTAAGTCAAATTGCTGATTTTTTAAAAAAATTTTAAATATCAATATTTTCATTAAGTAAATTACGATCTAGTTTATGTTAGAAATATTTTAATTTCAAAAAATGAGTATATTGACCAAATAATATTACTATAATAAAATAGTAGATACAATAAAAAATTAATTAGATTTTAACATGAACCTATAAAATGTTCATATAAAATATTTTTGAAATTAAAATGTTTCTAACATAAACTAGATAGTAATTTACTTAACAAAAATATTGATATTTAAAAAAATTGTAAAAAAATCAGTCATTTGACTTAAATAAGTGTTTTTACCGTATAATTTTTTCTAAAAATCAGGTTTACAAGTTAGCTATATTGAATATTTCGAAAACAATTTTTATCAATTTTTAAGTTTTTATTTTCAGTATTAAAAATAAAAATGTAGCGCAAGTGTCTATGAATAATATTTAAAGAAATTTTTAAAAAATATTGATTTTAACAAAAGTTATTTCATTTGTCAGATCTCTGTGAGACACTCTGTATATATATGTGTGTATGTATGTATGAAGGTGGATGTGTGTGTTCCTTATATTTGTATATGAATGGGTGTATTTACGTGTATGCAGCAGACAAAAAATAATATATAAAGATTTTAATTCATATGTACAATATTATTTTGAACAATTATATTGTAGTAAGTAATTATATGATTGCCTTTTGAGAGGATGTAGATATATATAATTGTAATATTATATTAATTTGTTAAAGGATATCAAACTTACTTATGTTGTTACTATCCTACAAACAGTGAACATAGTTAATTTGATTTAAACACTTCAAATTTTGCGTAATTAGCTTTATATTAAATGGTTTGTCTTCAAACTTGAAGGTTAATAACCCATTATGTAAAAGTATAAATTAAAAATTGTCATATTAAAATATTTAAAGAAAAAAATCAAAATATGTTGGCTAGTTTATCTCTTGGATAGTAGATTTAATTATTCATTAATATATGTAGACTGAGATAGAATCACCACTTTCAATCTCATTAATATAATAATATTAGATTTAGGTACTGTTCACAAGTAATTTTTTTATTTCAGTATGATTAAGAAGTTAGTTTACTATATAAAATAGTTATTATCATCATAAGAATTCAAGAAATTTTTTTCTCTCCTCCCCTTTTATGAGGTTTAGTTGCCCCTAATATATACATCATTACATCAAATAATCAATGGTATTATTAAACTGTTATAATAAACAAAAGACAATGAGGGGGGGGGAGCACTACCTAGATCCCTTATGACTAATGTAGAGTCCTCTTAATAAATACAAGACTCCTTACAAAATATATTTATGTATTTATTACTATTAAATTATTATTATAAATATTTTTAAATGTATTTTATTCATTAATTAAATGCTAATAAAAAAATAAATAAAATTATAGTAATTGATTAATATTTATATAAACTTCCATTAATATATGATTGATACTTAAGGGAAACTCTTGTTTACATTTTTTTGATTAATTGCTACTTATTATTAGGGTTCGGGGCTTATTGCACGCAAATTACAGGAAATATTTATGCAAATATGCACTTAAAATAACCGAAATATGCACGAAAATATGCAACTCTATTTTAATAACCTTTAAAATCTTTATTTATTAATTTAAATTAGAACTTTTTTTTTTTTACAACAATAAACATGATCTATATTATTATTTATTAGTTAATTGATAAAAATATATTTATTTATTTATTATTACTGTGTATGTTTGATATGTATATTGACCGAAGCATGAATGTAAATAAATAATGTTAACCTTTAAAATAAATTTACCTTATATAAAATGAAAACTGTGCAAATATGCTATAAATAACAATTAAATTGTCAACATTTGTCAAATATGTGTTTTGCCTAAAAACGGTAAAATATGCAAAAATCTGTGAACAAAATTTTTGTATTTCAATCCTTTATGTCTTAAAACAAATTTATATCTTACTTAGATTATTCTGCAGTCATTATTAAGAATATGCAAATTCAACAAGTCCCGAACCCTACTTATTATGTTACTTTATAATTAAAAACAGATAGAATCTTAAAGGGGATTGGAGGCGGTGATTTAATAAGGAGTCGTGTATAGGCAATTCGATGTCTTATCCTCGTCAAGGAGTTTGGTTGTGTGCAAATTAAATAATCATTAGTGTGCGTAGATGCGTAGATACGTTCAGCAGCCACGAGCCGCTCGTGAATGCCACTCACATTCTCAGATTAATAAATCGAGAAAAATGAAATATATTCTTCTATGTATCTCCTATAAAAACTACCAAAAGTGGTAGTAAATTAAACACACTTCCTGAAGTTCGATTGTAATTTCTAAAAATGGTTGAATTCGTAAGCTTCTAGACTGCTTTGTAGGAACCACTTTTTTGTTATAAAACCCAAAAAGCCCAAAATAAATACAAATGTAATACAATTATTTCATGAGATTTTTTTTAAAAATATTTAAATTGTATAGAACTTTAAAATTAAAAATTGAAAATCGACTTCCTAGAAAGCTTAGTTATTTTGTAAAAGAATTCATATATATAAATTATTAAAATTGGACATTCTGAATTATCTATAATTTACCACTGCTTGTTGGTCTAAAACGTTCAAAAAATATACGCAATGCGATCCCCTTAATATTTATTTTTAACTTAATTTATTTTTATTAAAAAAACAAAACATTTATTCAAAATCATTACATGCGTACACATTGTTTTAAACATTTACGTACTAATTATCAATATCATTGAACTACCGATAGATTTCTGGAAGGTTTGAAGTTGATTTATACACTTATTTCATTTTTTTTTTAAATATTATATTCTAATATAATTAAAATTTCCATCTTTTTTTTTTATTTTGGGATAGAGGCTTCGGCCACAAGGGTAATTAGCCTGTGGACGGTCGGGGAGGGAACTGTTGGGTTTGGTACTAGTGGATATTTTGGAAGAATTTCGAATGGGCACCCGTAGGTTTCTGCTATGCTCGGGATTCGAACCAGCGACAGTGCGCGTCGCAATTGACGCCTTAATCCGCCCGACTATTACACCCCCACTGCCATATTTATTTTATGTAATAGTAACAATATTTAATTTTTAGAAAATTCAAATGAATCAAATTTCGGTGAAAGTGAAGCAGAGGAAGAAGAAGAAGAAGAAGAAGAAGAAATTAGTGATATATTTTCTCAACATAGTGTTAATGAATCAGATTAGTCGATGCTTTTTTGAATAATTTTAAATGTTGTACATTGTGCACCATATAGTAATCTTTTTATATGTGTTGTGTATATATAAAGTATACGTGCTATTATATTATATAAGGACGAGTATTCGTTTTATATGGTGAAATTATTAGTATAATGTTGGATTCATTAAATATGTCTTATACATTAAACAGAGGTTCCCAAACTTTTCATGGTTTGACCCATTATTGGAATATGTTCAAATTTGGACAGCCTTCAACCTATATTATTGAAATTATCGAAATTATTTTTCATTAATAGTCAACATTTTTGCAATTATATTTAAACTAATGTGCTGTAGTGACACATCACTTTTACACTTGTAATTGTTGCAATAAAATTAATTTCTAATATCAATAGATTTAGTTTCAAGAAAAATAATCATATATATTTTATTTTTATATTCATATGTTCTAAAATCGTTGAATATGAGATATTTTCTGTTGTACAATCAATATATAAACATTCCAAAACTTAATATAACCCATCATTATTATAATCATTTTTGAGTCGTAATCCACAGTTTGGAAACCTCTGCATTAGGCAATGTGAGATAATGACTAAACATTTTTATATTATAACACAAAGCCATATTGATACTTTTTATAGATTATAAATGTCATTAAATGAACCAATAAAGTGTTTATATGAAATAAGTAAATGTTCCAAGCCTTTATAAGTATTATAAGTTATAACTAATCAATGACTGTAAAAACAATTTGTACAAAAGTAAATGTTAGGTAGAATAAAAATTGATTGAGTTTTAACTAGAATTTTTACATTATTTAAAAAAATTATAGAAGTATTATATTACCTATTATAAAATACTGATGATTTAAAAATTGACACTAATGTAATATCATTTATTTAAGTTGTATATTATCTCTTATGTATTTTGATATTAATTTTCAAAGCTGGTTAGTACAAACTTGTGTATTTTTAGAAACATTCTCCATTAAACTTAAAGGAAACATTGTTATAGAAATAATAATACTACTTTAATGAAAAATTGACATCAACTCTTTACATTTGTTAATAATTATGTATAGTAAAATGAAATTAGTTTTCCTCAACGAACATTTTTAGAGAATGCCACACCCGTATTTGTTGTCTCAGTTATATAAATGCGTAACATATCAAATTTATGCTCAGCAATTTTTTTTTTTTTACGATAATTGAGTTTTTAATTAAGTTATGCGCGTATTATAAATTTTAAAATAAAAATGCTCACAATTCACTTAAAAACTGAATTATCATAAAAAAAACACAGACAATGTTTTTACTATCAAGTTTCATAATAGGTCTAACGGAATAAAACATGAACTGCTGGGTGTAAATTTGTTATGTTACGTGTTTGTAAGTCTGAGACAACAAATACGGGGGTTGTGCCCTCTTAATGCTTTAAAATAAATTTTAAAATACCATGATAAAATTGTAATAGACAGCAAATTCTTATGTAAACTAAATTTGTTATTTTTATGAAATATATAAACATTCAAAATTAATTCTTATTCTATAAATATAATTGTTTACATTTGTAAATTCATAACTTTTTTTTGGTTTTATCTTTCATTACCTAATTTTACATTTTCTTGAAAAATCTATTCATAAGTACTCAATTATTTTTAGGATTAACTTATTTT
Organism: Diuraphis noxia; assembly: GCF_037042655.1. NCBI lineage: Eukaryota > Metazoa > Arthropoda > Insecta > Hemiptera > Aphididae > Diuraphis > Diuraphis noxia. Next base: position 60,223,866 of record NW_028301711.1, read on the forward strand.
TTTACTCTAATTTTTTGTCTTATATTATGTATAATTATGAACAAATTAATTATATTTTAGAAAAAGTCTGCATAATTATTAATTATAAATATTGTATATTGAATCTTCCTTCTGTGTAATCTTTTGTGAAATTTTAATGGTTTTAGATTTGAGGTAATTTATTTTTATTTTAGCGAACTTTAAACAATCTTAAATTAATTAATAATTGACAAAAATAATTGTTATTTACTTATTTGATTTTTTTAAATTAGGAAATGAATTTTATAAATTGCCATTCTGTATGTTGATATTCTATATACATGTCTTTACATTTTACCCATATTTTACACAGGCATGAGAAATATTTATGTATCTTCCTTAAAAAAAGTATGACTCAAATGCCAAAACATAACTTAATTATCATTCTTCAGTACTATATTTTTAAACAAATATAAATTTTTCTTGGTTTCTAGAATTCATCTTAATTTATTAACTATTATTTTTTCACTTAAATAAATAATTATAGGTATTGTAAAATAAACTATATTCATATGTATTTTGTGTTTAAAATAATACCGTGTATGTATATCATTTAAAATTTTACTTGCTTATTGTTTTATGTAAAATAAATCGTAAATTTAGTGATAATAAAATGTATGTTGTTTTGAATTGTAGTATGATCACTTATGGATATGGGACAAGTAAGGTGACCAGATATACAATAAAAAAAAACTGTGATAAAAATATTATACTGTGAATTATTATATCATATATTAATATTTTATACACCTACATTAACAGTTATTTAAGAAACTACAATTTTAAAATTAACAATCGTTAAGTAAGACTTTGAATCTTGTTAGTTTAAAAATTAATTTTAGGTCAATACTAAATTGCAAAACTCTGGTCAACCCATATTAAAATTTATTGAACTTGCAAAATATGCATATACAAAGTAAGAAGTAGTAGTAGTACAGTAATCATACAATTAATTTAAATTAAAATGTATCATTATTTACCATTCATAATCCAAATAATAATGTGTTCCTTATTGTAAAATATCATCTACTTCCATAATTTTTGTATAAATAATGCTGCGAATACGCCGCAAACGCCTTTTTATTGAATTTTAATTTGCAATTAATGTTAAATCGTTATTTTCTTTGGCTGTGTTCTTTATTGTATATTATTTAGCTCTCTTTAGGTTAATAAAATCTGTATCACCTTCATAAATGTGAGCTCTAAATTTTTAAACTGTAGTTATTTCGTCGTCTGTTTTAATTGTTCCATTGTACAAGTATATATACTTGTAACCTAACACACACAGGTGTTAGGTTAGTTAACACACTCATCGGATTCCTATATTTACTTTTTTTTGTTCATAGTATAAATATTTGTAATTAAACAATCTATATTTGTACAATACAATATATACGCACAATAATACGAATATATTATAACTGTGCACAGTGAGTGTAGAATTGTGGAAACAGTAATTAAAAAAAAACCTTTTAATGAATAGGTTTATCTTAAGAACTTTTGATATTTGAATTTAGATTATACTATATTTTACTTTAGAATATCAGCTCACAAACCTGTTTGGTTGTATAGTGCACATAAAATCTTTATTACTTACCACGATATGGATAAAACGGTGTATACTCGTTACTCCGGGCACCGAGGGAACTCTTCTCCTTGGACCATCCAAATGAACGAGCTCCGTGGTTTCGTACTCATTCTTCTGCGGTTCTACTATACCTAATCGTCGTGAAAAATACCCCCCCCCCCCTTTCAACGCGGCGACTATTAACGGTGGCCAGCAAATAACGTGAGGTTTAGCGGTGGGAATGCATGAAAACGGATGAGATTCGGGCGCAGCCCAGTAGCGGTCTCTCAGTGGCTGTAGTATTACACTATACGTATAATGCTGCATAGTTAAATAAATTATCACAACCTAAAGTACCTATTGTAATATTTAGTTAGTTTTCTATTCTATTTTTGTCTCAAAAGTAAAAATATAAACATTCGTGAAGTTGGCCCTTACACTTTTTCAAAACAAATTTTGCATAGTGCCAAAATTTTACAAGTAATTGGCAAAAATTCGCAAGGCCAACCCCGAAATTTGCAAGTCAAAAACAAAGGAGTTATAAGGGGTGGAATTGAGGAAGGACTAACTTCACCCAGCCTTTACATGTTCTCCAAAACTTTCGAAACTAGTGTCAAAACACTCGTTATAATTAGCAAGAATTTGCAAGTCCACTCCCGAAATTTGCAAGTCAAAATTCTCACCCCTTCCAATTTTCAAGGTTTTTAACCCAGCCTAGGGTAAAATATTTTTAAACGCATTCTTAGTTATTATTGATAAACAGCTATCTTATGCTCAGAATAGGCATACGCAATAAAACAATGAAAACTATACTTTCATAGTTATTCTTAACACTCACTAGCTTACTTTTAAAATAATTTAATATACTTAGTGAAATGTATTTACAACTTTTCTGTTTAAAATAAACTTTATAATATTTTTGGAATGGGATAAGTCAATAAAACTTTTATTCTAATAAATTGTACAATAATAATGTTTATGTTTGATCATTTTTTCGTACAATATAGGTATTACTGTTTCAGTTGTACTAAAGACGTCAAATGCGTATACCTAAATATGTCTACTAACACGATGGAAACATGGATGTCTATAGGTAAAATTTTAGGGGGGGTCAAGATAAAAAATTTCTCAAATTTAAGATAGTAAAGATGATATCTATATAATTTTCCTTGGTAATTATTTAATATTTTTTGTTCAGGGGGGGCCGAGTGCCCTACCTTGCCCATGGATGAAAATACACATAAAATGTTGTGTTTTGGGTTAATTTTTAAGTTTTTGAACATGAAAATATCATATTTTTTACTGTTGGATATGGTGATGTTTAAACTTTAAACCTTAAAGCATTTTTGCAATAATCAAACTATTTTTTTACCAGTGTTTCCATTACCTCTAGGCTGTGAGTTATAACCTGATAGGTACTATAGATGTTAAAGTGATCCAATATTATACATTTTAACATTAATAAATATTTATTTACCGCAATAGGTATATCATATACATATGTGTAATGTGTATATTGTAACTTTTTAAACTCTTACCAGCGTTATAGTTACAACCATATTTGATTTACCATTTTTTTTAATGGTTCACTAAAGGTGAGTTCACACTGCACCGTGTCGTGTCATGTACTCATGTCGCGAATTTTTCCATTTCTCTAACCGCATGACACCACTCTACACCATAAATGAGATCTTCATTCAATTGATATCAAAGATTGGTTAGTAATCTTCGCGGTTTTTTTTAACAGATTACAGATATGAAATAAATTTTTAATTTAATGAAATACACATTACACACGTTTAACGTTTTCCATTGCATAATATACAAAAATCTTTTGTAGTTTCAAAGTTTCACATTACAAAATGAATCAACAACTCAAAAGACAATTGTACTTAAATGATGTGAAAGAGTATAACAATCAAATGTTTAAACGACGAATTTGTATTATTTCCTGTTTCGTTAATCTTTTAGAAAATCATTTAATATCTGAGAGAAGGTAAGTTGTTATAAATTATAATATAATATTATATTAAGAGTTTTAAATAAGTCAATATGTGTTACTGTCGTCAGTAGAGTAAATTTGATCTGAAGTATAAATTATTCCACCATTTAGTCCATGCTTTATTAGTCTATTGTAAGTGCCACCTGGCACCCTGCCCTTATCATAACAAATTTCAATTTTAGACCTACTAAACAAATATTTACTTTTGAAAAAAGAAATGATAACTACCTGTATTAATTTTCAAAATTTTCTGGTGGTGAAAGTGCTATATTGGCACAGACCAATTTATGCCACTATTTGCCATTACAAATGTAAATTTATATAAATAAACTAATAATAAAACAACAACAAAACAGTAATATTGATTAATTAACATTTGTATGTATTATATGTGGCATTCTAATCTTAGTCATTTTATTACAATGTTGAAAGAACACCAGCTTTCAAATTCGTATTTATTTTTTAATTTTACGAGAATGTCAGCTTCAGCTTTTGAAGAGCTTTTGATAATAGTTGGTCCTAGTCTTAAACGTTCACCTTCAAGGCCTGATGTTTATGTGTTGGAGAAATTGTAGGAGCCACATTAGGGTTCATTTTTATAATAGTTTATTGAGATATATTAAATAGATTATGTAAAAAAGTTTTACAATGTTACTTATATTTTTATTAATAAAGGTATTTAGCCACTGGTGAAAGTATGGTTGACATTATGTTTAATTTCCGTATCGGTAAATTAACAGTTTCTAAACTAATATTTGATTGTTGTAAATGTTGTAATATTATCTATACTATTGTATAAAATTGTAAGGGTTTTTCTTAGACCGCGCTAACCGAGAAAACTACTGAACCGATTTGGTTGAAATTTTTTTTGGCTGAAACCCGACACTCCGCTGAAGGTTATAGTAACACTTTTGTCAATAAAAAAAAAGTATAAATTTCATACAAAATCAAAAACAGAATCAAAGTAGTGGCGCCCTCTTTCGGCCAAAAAATATACTAAATATTTTTAGTTGTTACGGTTCTATAGGTTGCAGATCCAAAGAGGATGAGTTGTTCTTATATAAAATGGAAACATATGGTAAACTTATTGTATGACATATAGTTACTATTGGTTACTGATAGGACAAGGTTATTATGAAAGAATATTTTATGAAAATCCACCCGAAATGTAGGAAATCTGTATGTCAAAAATACAACAGTGGCGCCATCTGTCTAGAAAAAAACAAACTAAATTATAAAAAATTTAGTTTATTGTTGCAGATTAAAATAATAATAAGTAGTGTATTATATAGTGGTTGCTATTGGTTTATCGGGCATGTTTGTATATTATACCCGGCCACGCGTTGCTGTGGCTAAAGTTTTTGTAATATTACATTATAGTAAACAATCTAAGAGAACATCAGTCACTGGCATCAGCACACTGGCATAATTTGTACTTAGTTTTTTTACCTTTTTTTCTTACCCAAATTTTGAGTAAGTGGCCAATTCATTATCATGCCGAGAGCGCAAAGAGCACGCATTAGCAGAAGAACTGCCAATGCATCTCGAATGTATAACAGAAGGCAACAAAATAACACAACAGTACATTCTCAAACACGTGCTCAGGAGCAACGTAACGCTTTGAGTATGAAATCAGCGTTTAATTATCAATCCGAGATTGATTATTTAAATATTAAAGCGCTTCAAATAGGACCAATGATTAAAAACATAAACATCCAAAATCATCCAAATCAAAAACAGAATCACAGTAGTAGCACCCTCTTTGGGCCAAAAAATATACTAAATATTTTTAGTTGTTATCCAAAGAGGATGAGTTGTTCTTATATAAAATGGAAACATATGGTAAACTTATTGTATGACATGTAGTTACTATTGGTTACTGATTCATAGAAACCTAATACTATGTTTGTTTTTTTTTATATTATTATTATTATAAATGTGTCATAAATCTTTTTGTTAAATAGTTTGTGCTTAGTTTGATAAAATATACTTATTTTTACTTATCATGGCGAGAGCGTCAAGAACACGCATTGGAAGAAGAACTGCCTATGCAACTCGAATGTATAACAGAATTCAACAAGATATCACAACAGTACATTCTCAAACACTTGCACAGGAGCAACGTAACGCTTTGAGTATGAAATCAGCGTTTAATTATCAATCCGAGATTGATTATTTAAATATTAAAGCGCTTCAAATAGGACCAATGATTATATTATGTCCTAAGTGCCATGCAAAAAAATGGAAAGAAGAAACCTATAAAGTTGTTTTACACCAATTTGAGGATCTTCCAGACTTAATTAAAAGTATAATTGATAATTCTCACCCTCTATCAAAACATTTCCTTGATAATTTTAGATGGTATAATACTCTGTTCAAATTACATCGTTTGGAGCAAACGAAATAGCTGAAGAGAACTTCATGCCCAATTTTAAAATTCAGGGTCAAGTGCATCACTGGCTTCCCACTTTACATGCATGAAAAAAATCAGGATGCCATGACTTATGTTCGTACATATGGCCGTCCAGATTTATTTATTACTTTCACATGCAACCCGGAATGGCCGGAAATAAAAAATGAATTATTTCAAGACCAAAAGTCGTTTGATAGACACGATAATAATCTCTAGAGTTTTTCATCTCAAACTAAAATTTTTTATCCATGTATTAAAAAATAAATGTATTTTTGGGGATGTAAATTGCTATGTTTACAGTGTTGAATGGCAAAAACGAGGTTTGCCACACTGCCACATTCTTTTGTGGTTTCAAACGAAAATTCAGCCAGATGAAATTGATAAAATTATTTATGCCGAGATACCGAACAAAGACAGAGATCTTATACTTTATGAAATAGTATGCAAGAATATGATTCATGGCCCATGCGGCGTGTTAAATATTAGATCGCCATGTAACATAATCGAATCGTGATAAAATGAGTCGGGGTGAAAAAGTCCTAAGCCTAAAAAGTCCATATTAAAAAGGTCCAGAGTACTTATATTATATACATAACAATATTTAAAATAGTTTATTTAAAAAAAAAAAATGCAATGATTATAAACTATAATTACGTACTTATTAGTATCATCTATATATATCAAAATGGATTTCTGTCTGTTTGTCCTTTATGCATTTCTAAACGGATGAACAAATTGCGACGAAATTTGGTACAGAAATATATTAGACCTATGGGCATAAGATAGGCTAAGTTAAAAAGTGACAGACTTAAATATCATTCTATTGAATATTTGAATTGTCGGACTTTTCTCGATAAAACGAATAAATTTACATAATGATAAACTAAATTATTGATTATCAGTGTAAGTTTATTACTTAGTATATTTTAACCATTATCTATCTATATGTATAAAAAAATACTGCTAGCATGATCACAAGCAACGAATTTAATTAACAGTTTGAGACATTCAAGAGGTAGGATTTTTAACGGGCTACGAAGTGCACGGGTTCAGCTAGTATGGGATAAATTAAAAGATGATGTACGTATAAAATACCATTTTTTGTTGTTGTTAATTTGTATATTTACTTATAATAAGATTTATTCAATATTTATTTTAGGTATTATTTAATCCAACTGTAGACGACTGGTTAAAAATATCTCAAGACTCAAGAGTTTGAATCTAAATGGCAAATGCCACATTGTGTTGGAGCTTTAGATAGGAAACATGTTGTACATCAAGTATGAGATTATATAAAGACTTAAATAATCTATTTTAACAGTATTTATTTAATTTAAATATGCAATGTGTTTTAGGAATTCGCAAGTAGTGGTTCCATCAATTTTAATTACAAAGGGAGCCACAGCATCATTCTTATGGCACTATGTGATGCTAACTATAACTTTACTTGTGTAAATATTGGAATGCCAGGTAGATGTAGTGATGGCGGTGTGTCTAAAAATAGTGAAACGGGCAAGTGAATTTTAAAAAATGAATTAAACTTTCCCAAATCTTCTGCCATTAGTGAGAATTTTACCAATATACCCTACTACATTGTGGCTGATGAAGCATTTCCTCTACAAACATTTATCCCTCACAGCGTAGGGAGTACCTTGAGTTAACACTAGGATTTCCGACAGGAGTCCCAGGAGTTTCCTTATGAGCTCCTAATGTCCGCGTATTTAAATACCCAATTGGAGTTAGTCAGGAATCCCGGTAGAAATCAACTATGCCTCCTAATAGATATCACCAGAAACTCCTTATAGGAATCACTGAACCCTACATAAAGGGATCACTAGAAACTCCTTATAGGAATCATTAAAGACTCCTTGTAGACACCATTGAGATTCTCAATTGGAATTAAGAAAAATTACATATCTACAATTATTGCTCCCTTTTCTTCCTAGACTTACGTCTCAAATTTTTCTCTCGTAGGTATGTATTTATAGTGCTTTATTACATGGGCGTCCATTGCCCTATTTTCAGGTAGTGGTAACTTTTTAACAACTTTTTTTCATACAGATTTAAAAAAAACCCAATAATATATTATTAGTATAGGCCAGGAGTCTCCGATGTTTTATTCAAGGGCCACAAAAAATATCAAATGCTCTTATAACTATTGTACCTATATTCAGCTTCTTCTTAAAAAATATTATTAAGTAAATAAAAAATCTCTAGGAATCATTTCATAATTTTGATAAATACTTTTATTTATTATAGGTATGTAAATTTTATAACATATTATACTGAAACTGAATACAATAAGTAGTACAATAAGTTGCTTTTAAGAAAAATTAATCAAAAACATATAATTTATGTTATATACTTATAATAATATTTAAAAAAAAAAAAACTGTGACCTTTATACTTATTTTTATTATATCATATTTATTTATTTATTCATCAGATGATATCATCTTGAGGAAGTTGAATTGATTCCAGTTTATTGACTTCCAAAAGTCTTTGTTTTTGTTGATTTAAGCGTTGAGTACAATGTCTTAACCAGCTATCAGTTTGCTTCCTTATTAGTTCATGAGAGCAGTTAGGAAATTTTTTATGACACGTTTCTATAAAAAAAAAAAAAACAAATTGATTGGTATCTATTTCATATATTTAAATATTGTGTTAATATGAGATGACGTAAATAGCTGTTTTAAATAATTATATAATCCAACATTGTATAATTGTATTAATTATAACTTTTTTTAAACATATAATATATATATATATATATACAGTAAAACCCCTAAATATCGGACACTTGCAATTTTGAGGTATCCGTTAGTTAACTATATAATAAGTAATTGTCTGAACTCTGTTGCTTTCCAGTGTCGAAAATATAAAAGAGATCTTGGTTTTCGTTGAAACTCCCCAGGCACAGCTGGTCTTACACAGTTCACTAATGCATGGGATATTATTTTAGTTTTCTTAGAGGACAATCGTACATTTAAAGCACCAGTTTGCCAAAGAATTAAAAGTTTTTTTAATATACCAAGATATACCAAATGTTGATAGTCCAAAGGTACTTGTGACACCAAACCAAAACCAGGAATTTTTTCAAGAGGACTTAATCCACGATGAAACTCGTTGTAAATGTGCTCAACAAATTGCTGATCGGTTCTTTTTTGGCAAATAGATATGTCAGGGAAACATAATCTTTTTTCAATAAACTCTCCTTCAGCAAAACACTTAGTGCAACTATGATATCCTGTATGGTATTTAATATTTAGTGCAAATGCTTTTGCAGGAGCATCAGTAGAAAACCCTTTAATATTTAACTTAAACATTTTGCCATTCAAATAAAATCCATTTTCATATAACTCACACGTTTCTTTTACAAAACTGTCTAAAAAAAAGTGTACATCCAAAAGTTTACTATTCAATGAGTGGTAAATACCGATAATAAAAACAAATTTTGTACCAAATAGACAACCCAATATTGGTCATAATTGATTTCCAGAAGAATTACTAATTGGTAACCCATCAATATTAATCATAATATCTAATCTATCTGTGGTTGAAAATAATTGGTTATCGGTCAGAAGAATCTGTCTAATGCATAAGCCTCTGTGCCAATAAGAACCAGACTCGTCCTCTTTTAATTTAGTGTATCTTGGTGTTTGTAATAAGGTTCTTGGATCTATTGGAAGAATATTTCTAAAACAATCATGTTTTCTGAGCAGTTTTAATAGAGAATGAGTAGATTTTAATGAAATATTTTCTTCTATGGCCCAACATGCTAATTCATTACCAAAATCTGTAGATTTTTGTTCATTTAAATTTCTATTTATAATATGTGAAGAATCAGAATACACACTTTCAACGATAGGTTCAGAATTAGAAAGATTCTGGTTTAAGGGTATTATTGTTTGAGAAAAATTTGATGTTTCAACTGGTTCAGAGATAATTTGATTATATACAAAATCATTTGTTAACATATTTGAAGAATAAAATTCTCTCATTTCTTTATTGGCACGTCTCCTGCATTGCTGAGATGAAATTGTATTAATTGGTTTTAACTTTCTTTGAAATTTACTAAAAGAAAAAAATGTAATTTTTAGTAGCAAACCAAAATATAGTACAGGGGCGGCCAAACGGTCGATTGTGAACTATTTCAAAGTCGATCATGTAAAAATTTATCTGTGACTAGATGGGTTGAATCTATAGGAAAAAATTAAAAATGTTCTATGGAAGTCAATCCTCAAAGGTAAAGTATGTTTTTAGAAGATCGTGACAAAAAAAAGTTTGGCCACCCCTGATAATAATAAGTAGGCTTAGGGACTTCTAGTATTTGCATACTTTTTTTAATTATTGTTAAATATAGCAGAGTGCGAAATAAATTCGTTTCTCGGTGCCACGATATCAGATCTAAAATTTGAATGTGCATATTTTTGCATATTTGATAGGTTTTGCAGGAGAATGCATATTTTAACATTTTTATGTTTATTTTGCATATTTTGACAAAAATTTCAAATTTCAAACTAAAAACTATAGATACATATTACATATACATTAATATTACATATTTCAACTGGTTGAAAAAAAAATGTATTAATAGGACTTAATACTTCTAGTAATATGCTATCTGCAAACTACCTCTCATATCTCGTTATAATTTTTGTGTAAGGATTAACTATAAAGAATACTATAAACCCGTATCGATCGTAAAACCCGCTGGATATCGACCGAATGTCGATAAAGATAATAGTCGATATAGAATAATAGATTATTAATTGTTTAGTGTTCAGTTCAGTCGATTATTATCCGTCGTTGTTTGTGCGTCTTGCCGTCTCGCAACCACGCAACATCGAATCATACGTAAAACGTTGTGCGAGTATATTTTGTAACATTCTATAATGCCGAAAGTACAACAGTCTACGAGTAGCCGATTACCTACAAAGTTTTGTTTCGGAGCTTAAAGACACATTTACATCCGATGGACACGTTTTATTTTGTGTACTATGTGAAAAAAAAGTGGGAAGTGATAAACGATTCAATGTGGTCCAACACCTAAAAACTGAAAAGCATTGTAGTGCAGTAAAACGGAATGAAAATAAAAAAAATAAGGTAACACAACAATTAGTTTTAAACTCAGACTTGGGTAACAAGAGTTCTTTCAACAAAGATTTGTGTAAAGCTTTGCTTTTATCAAATATTCCATTAAATAAATTATCGAATAACGAGTTCAAAAGCTTTTTAGAAAAATATACAAATGAAAACATACCTAGTGAAACCACTTTACTTAAAGGGTATGTAGACGACATTTATCAAGAAACTTTGTTGAAAATTAGGAACTACGTTGACAAAAAAAAAATTTGGGTATCTGTTGATGAGACTACGGATGTCACCGGACGTTTTGTGGCAAATATTGTAATAGGAACACTGGAAATTGATAGGGCAGGGGAAATTTTTTTATTGCATTGCGAAGAATTGGAGAAAACTAATCATTCAACTATATTTAAGTTATTTGACAAAGCAATGGAAATATTATGGCCCGAAGGAGTTCAGCATGATAATGTTTTATTGTTTTTAAGTGATGCTGCCCCGTATATGGCGAAGGCTGGTAAATGTATAAATACCCTTTACTCTAAATGCATAAATTTAACTTGCCTTGCTCATGCATTTCATAGAATTGCCGAAAAAATTCGTGGTGAATTTTCAGATGTTGATAAAGTAGTAGCCTCAGTTAAAAAAGTGTTTCGAAAATCACCTATACGTATTAAAACATTTTTAAATATAACAAACAATGAGATTCCGTTGCCACCAGATCCCATATTAACAAGATGGGGGACTTGGATAAATGCCACCTTGTATTATTGTGAACATTTTTCAAAAATTCATTCAGTTATACAAACATTTGACGATGATGATGCAGCATCAATTAAAACCGCTAAAAAGTATTTGAAAAAAAGTAATCTTCCATGTCAACTAACATTTATCAAAGCAAATTTTGAATTTTTACCTCGAGCTATAACATTTTTAGAAAAAAGAGGTACTAAGCTGTCGGATTCGTTAAAAATAATTGAAGATACAAAAAATAAAATCAGTCACTTGAAATGTACAAAGGCTATACATAAATAAATATAAATAAAATAAATAATGTTTTAGATAAAAATTCTGGTTATAATATTGTGTTAAAAATTTATAAAATAATAAGTGGTGAAGTGGAAAATTTGGAAGGTTTGCCTGAAGATATGACAAATGATGATTTGGCATACTTTAATTATGCTCCAATTACTTTTGTAGACGTTGAACGTAGTTTCTCAATTTACAAAAATTTATTGTCCAGTAATCGTTGGAGATTTACATTCGAAAACATAAGAAAGCATTTAATTGTACAATGTAACTTTAAGAAACTCAAAATGATGCAGAAATAACAATGTAATTTTTACACAGAACGTATTTTTTTTATATATATATAAAACAATTGTATTATTTAAGTAGCAAAGTTATGCCATTTAAAAATATTTTAATATTTATGTATTTTATTTGATTTTTATCAATATTTGACTTTTTAATTCTCGGATTAATTTTTCAAAATTTTAAGGTAAATATTTATTTTTTCAAATTTAGTTGATGCATATTCAATAATAAAAGTTGTATCCTTGATTAATAATTTTTTACTTATTGTTTATTAATTATTAGATATAAATTTTAACTAATAACTTTTTAAAGTTAAAAGTGAAATTAACCAAGATTTAGTGGACATTTTTTTTTTTTTTAAATGCATATAAATGCATATTATAATGCATATTTTAATGATTTTAGAAGCATATTTGTGTATTTTTTAGAGCTATAAGTCCCTAAGCCTAATAATAAGTATGACACTTATTGAATTGGTTTAAAATGAAATCAACATACTAATCTTATTATTAGTTTTATTATATATTGAAATATAAAACTAATTTTAATAAAAATGTGTAGATTTTATTAGACATTCTAATTTCTTGATCCGAATTTGTACTTAGGACATGCTATACTTAATTATTGGTATGGTGTAATTATGATAACAAATTTAGATCAAATACCTATATAGCTCATGTTGCATTTAATTAATTAAAAAAATGTATTCAACTATTTCAACAACTATGTTTGTGGACTGTTGACAGTGTTGTTGGTTGAAGTTAATTAACTGTTAATTAACACAAATTATTATAGGTATAATTCAAATTAATTTATCTGTTCTAATATATAATTCCTATATTATGTGGATGCCAATATTAACCGGTGTCCACATTAGGCGGAATCCACTGTATACAATGTTTAACCCTTTGTCGACCGACGGTACTTATAAGTCCACCGAAATAAAACGTGTATGAAATATCATAAAACGTTATTTTTGTGTTTCTAATGGGTCGGTACTCACGAGTACCATCTACCGATTAAATAAATATTATTTTAAAAGCGGTTGTACTATTATTAAACATTTTATCGGCGATTAATTTCGGGGACTGCAGCATTCAACACATATACATGACTTGGTATTTTTCCTTTCTATTTATATGTACATATTTTATCATTTTATCATAAGAAATATTTTATTTATGTTTAGATATATGTCTAGATGGATTATCTGTTTCTGTTATTGCGATTTCATTATCGATATAATGAAATATTTATAAATAAGAATATGGACTTGTAAGTACCATTGGTCTTTCACGGTAGATATTTAGTCAGTTGTCGACTAGTAATCGTCGCCGTCGTTCGTAAAAGTTTGATTACTGCCGACGTGTCTGTGAAATCGTTTTTTTTTACGTACTATACACATTTTTGTATTATAAGTCCGATTTATTTAACCATAGGTAATAATATTATTTTTAAAATGACAAATAACAACGATGATTTGTTACTTCAGTGGTTAAATGAAGAGATTCCGTTAGATAATAATGAGATTACCGACGAAGAATTATCGGACGACGAAGACAATATTACGAAAGGTAAAGATTTTTTTTCTGTGGTCGATAATAATCCATTTGAAAAAAATATAGTGGCAAATGAATTAGAAATTGAAAATGAAGATAGTTTTGAATTTATTCTGGATAATACTGATATTAATTTTTCAAATATAATTGAGCCAGTAGAACCTGTAGTGATAGCTGTGCCGACTTCTACTCAAACTGTCAATCTCCACGACATTTCTGGCCCTTCTAATAATATCAAATCTCCCCCTTCCAAAAAGCTTAAAAACACTTCAAAAAAAAAAAAAAAGAAGATATCTCACAAATTCGCCGTAAATGGAAAAAGATAACTGTCAAAACATTAGAACCCGATTATTCACTTCCCGATGGACCCGTTGATGGCAAATTCAAGGGGGAAACTGCTACGTCAATATTTTTGGAATTTATCGATGGTTTCATTGATCAACTTGTGTATCAAACAAATTTATATAGTATTCAAAGAGGACGTCCTTTGAATGTAAAACGTTTTGAAATTCTGAACTTCATAGGTATAAATTTTTTAATGGGGTACCACAAACTGCCAAGTTGGAAACATTATTGGGCAACATCTGATGATTTAAATGTTCCCTGTGTGTCAAATACAATGAGCCGTAATCGATTTGATAATATTTTATCAAATCTTCATGTTCAAGACAACTCATTGATCCCAACAAATAATAAAGATAAACTGTTAAAACTTAGGCCTTTGATAAATTACTGTAATGAAATATTTTCTACATCTTACCATGGAACGAGAGAACTAAGTATTGATGAATCGATGATTATTTTTAAAGGTCGTAACTGTATGAAACAATATAATCCTCAAAAACCTATCAAACGCGGATATAAAATATGGTGTTTATCTGACCAAAAGGGATATATAAAAAACTTTAGTATATATCAAGGCAAAGATGAGCAATTATCTGATGAATTTGGGTCATTTGGTTTGGGTGAGCGTGTTGTATTGAATTTGACGAAAAACGAGTGGAATAAAAATAAAAAATTTTTTTTCGACAATTATTTTACTTCATTGCCATTGCTAGAAAAATTAAAAGCAGAAAATTCACTAGCATGTGGGACAATCCGATCAAACCGTAAAGATGTCCCGGAATTATCTGAAGATAAAAAAGCGCCTAGAGGTTCATCAGATTATCGCATTACAAACACTGGTATTGGTGTTTACAAATGGAAAGATACCAAGTATGTTATGTTAGCATCAAATTATCATGGTTCAGAAATAACAATTGTTACAAGAAAGGATAATTGTGGTCGAAAAAAAGATATTCTATGTCCACAAGTTGTACGTGATTATAATTGTTATATGGGTGGTGTAGATCATGCTGATCAACTTAGAACAACTTACGGTGTTAACAGAAAATCAAAAAAGTGGTGGCACCGAATATTTTGGGGTTTATTAGACATTATGTTTGTAAATTCGTATGTGGTATACAAGCAAATACATGGAAGTATTACTTTATTGGATTTTCGTCGTTCAGTCACACAAGGACTTTTAACTTTACGAGAACTTCCTAAATCAAATAAAAGACAATCAACTTCAACACCAAAAAATAAAGGTCCGGCAATAAAGAAGAGGAGAGGAAAAGAATGGTCAGTGTCAAAAGATGTGCGTTTAACCAATCGAGGAATTCATTGGCCAAAATTTGTTGCTAATCGAGGACGTTGTGAAGTTTGTGCTATGAACGGAACTCAATCAAGGCCATATTCAAAATGCTCCCATTGCAATGTATTTTTATGCTGTAACGATAAAAAAAATTGTTTTGCGGACTATCATGATATAGATTGTTCATAACTAGTATAACTCATATGCATATAAAATTATTATAATGTGTTCATAACTCATAAGCATAATGTAAAATAACTATTTTTTTTTAATTATAATATTTTTATTTGACTGATATGGAGTTATGATTTTTTTTTTATTTAACCAACATATAAATCGACACCTATTAATTTCCACGATAAAAAAAGTTTTTGGTAACAAAATAATTCATATATAGCATTGACCTAATAATATAACATTTTTTAGACTAAAATACTTAATTTACACTTAGGAGCTATTGAGGTTTTTAATTTATATGTAAGTATTCTAAAAAAAACGTTTATGCTTATTTTTACTCAGAGTAATATTTTTAGAAATAAGAGAAGAACATTTTTTTTTCTTAAGTCGTAAATAAATTTTGGTATATTCAACATGTTAAAAATTATATGGCAAAATTACTGTTGGTACTTTGAAGTACCAATTAAAAAAATCCTAGATAACCGATGGTACTTTCAAGTACCATGATCCTAACTCAAATTTGAGTAAAAAAAAAAAAAAAAAAACAAAAAAAAATGTCTTATATAGGTCAAATATAACATGTTTATGCAAAACAAACTTTAAAAAATATTTTAATTCGATGCTTGGTCAACAAAGGGTTAATATTTTAATTTAATTAATATATTAATATATTATATATTATTATATATTAACTAGCCCTCCGTGCTAGCTGGGGGAGACCCCCAGACCCCCTTGTTAATATATTAATATATTATATATAATTATATATTAATTATAATTATAATTGTATTTGAAATATTTTTGTACAATACTAATAAACACATACCTAAGTCTATAGTGTTAATCCGAATGGTTTATTTCACAAATTATAGATATGCAAATAAATTATAAAACAAAAAGAGTACAGTAGTGTTAGAAACTATAATAAAATAACATGTTTCATATATCTATACCTAACCTGTGACTAGATACTAATGATTATTTATTAACACAGATTAATTAATTGGAATCATACCTATAATTTATTCATTTGTGTACATATGATTATTGATTATACCTACTACTATCACAGAATACATACATAGTACCTAGGTGCTAATAAAAAACAGTAACACAATTATTGTGTTATTTTAAATAATCAAACTATTTTCTTATCTTTTTTGTGTTGCCATCGTGGTAAATTAAACATTAAACCAAAACCAAACAGCAAAAACAATGCCACTCTTATCTTTATTCTATGCGTCGTGCACGGTCGTCTAGCTATAGGTCGATTATATAAAAGCCGATATCAGCTCATCGGAAAAACCCAATTGCTAGTATTTACGTTAACGGTCCACCGTCCACATGATAAACGGCAATAATATTAATATTATTAGCTTAACGACTATTGATAACAATTATTGAAATTATCTAGAATCTATATAAATAGATAATAGCTATATTGTAGTACATGGTAATACCGTACGTATGGGAGATCAATGAGACAATTATCATAATACCGTTATAATATAACATTATAAAATATTATATTAATTGCATGCATGCAATTAATATGTAGTTTCTTTATAGGATTTTCGGATTTTCCTATAGGACAGTCCTGGTTGGTTTCTGTGCAGTTTGCAATAAGTCTGAAATATTAGGGGGGCTGAACGACTGAAGCCTCATAAATAAATTTAGCTAATATATAAGTGCTTTTATTATTATAATAATTATCAATATATTTTATGTGATCAAACAAAAATTGGGGGGGGGGGGGCTAAGCTAGTTGCACCAATGTTCCTTGGACTCCTTGTGCTGTACTTCAAAGTATATTATATATAATAATAATATTTTCAATTAAAACATAAGTTGTTACAATTGAGTCCCGAGAACCCTTCGTGGGATTCCTAAATTAGGACTCCTGCATAGGACACTATGAGGATACTCCTGGTTGGTTCCTGGGACTCCCTGTGCTGTGAGGGATTATGAGACCATATCCAGGTCGAGGGAAATCAAAATAACCTATTAAAGAGGCAATTTTTAAGTATAAGTAATGTCTAAACATAGAAGATGCCATTGAAGGGAAAACGTTTAATTTCATATAATTATTATATTTCAGATTGAGCCGGGCACGTCGATGCATTGAAAATGCTTTTGGTATTTTAGTCGCAAGGTGGATAATTTATAGAGAGTGATAATTGCTAGTGAGAAAACTATAAACAGTATAATAAAATCCACGTAGTGCTGCATAATTTTGTTAAAAATAAAGAAACTGAGTCAGGTTAGATATAACATGTTCATTAATAATATGAAAGAAAAAAAATTTAGAAAAACATATTGTAACAGCTAGACAAATAGTTTTTGAATATATACATGGTAAATGTACTGTTTTTGAAAAATATGAAATAGATACTTTTTATCTGTGTTTATTTTTCAATGAAATTTAAAAGATACTTATATTCTTACTACCCTGACAAATACTATGGTATAATAAGTTGTAATTACCTATTAAAAATGAAAATAATATAATATTGTCAATATCAAATTAAAAAAAGGCGGGTAAGTCGTGGATGTCGCTCTGCTGTACAGTAGGTTACAAGTGGGTTATTGTAGTGGATGGAATTAAATTTGAATCCAATGATATTATATCATTGTATACGAAAAACGATTCTGAGCGAAGACGGCTTATCTGTCTAGGATATATTATAGAGTATTAAACAATTTCAAACCTTAGATTTAAAAAGAAAAATTTTTATGAATTTCTAGTTTAAAATAATTTGCGAATTTTCAAGATTTTTACATAATAAGTATGTTGTCAAAATTCAAAATTTGAATGCTTGTAAATAAAAATTGTGACTATGTATTTCTTTTATTTTGCAACTGCTATTGTAAAAATATGTCAGTAGCCTTGTATTACATTTTCAAATCTTAGAATTAAAAAGAAAAACTTTTATGAATTTCTATCTAAGATAATTTGAACATTGCCGTAATTTTTATAAACGGTATTTAGTCAAAATTTGAACTTTAAATGCTTATAAAAAAAAATTGTGCCTATGTATTTTTAATATTTTTTAACTGCTATTGCTATAATGTGTTAGAAGCCTTGTATTAAATTTTCAGCTTTTCTACCCAACAAATACATTTTTATCGATATTTAAAGAAAAAAAAACCAAAAAAGTTGAAAAATTAAAATGTCGGTTAACAGCTCAAAACATTCGGTGAAAATGTCATATATCTATGGTGGAGCAAGAGTGTAGTTCGTGTGGTCTTGCCAGGCTGCGCTGCTCAAGAGACCCAGTGACCTATGCACATGCGCAGTAGAGTTCCAGGTTGTGTGTGTTTTAAAAATGTTTTGTATGATAATAACTGTTGACTGATAACAATTATTTAAAACATCAACACTCAACAGTCAAAATATACGCGAATTTACGATAATTAGTAATTTTACAGTCTTTTTGTCTTTTTTTTACAATCATATTTTTTTCAAAAATGGTTAGAAAGTGTATATTGTGTGGTGTGAAATATGAACCTGATAGCGAAATAAAATTTCATGCGTAAGTATTCTTTGTTTTACCTATATTTATTGTTTTGTCAATGATTTATGATTATGTTAAAAAAAATATACAAAAATGATATTATGGCGTAATGAGTAATTTTATAATGTATGTACTTGCTAATAATTGTATTTTTATTTTTACCAATATACCTATACAATATATTAATATTAGTAATAGGCATTGACTTTAGTGCAATAATTATTTATATTACGTTCATTTGTAAGTTGTAAAATAAATTTGTATCACTATTCAATTTGTATATATTTTAAAATAAAATATCAAAATGGTTTGTTTCTTTAAATTTCATTAGTTTAAAATTTTAAATGCATAGTCCCGAGCCCTAATAATTATGTTATAACATTACTATAATAAAATAAATAAATAAACATATTTTATGTCGTCAAAAATGACAACACTGCTAAGAGGATAGCTGTGACCGCACCACCCAACCCCGCCAATCAGTGATGCTCCGTCTATGAGTATAAGGTCTATGGACCTATCCATTCTTCTATTATCTATGTTTTTCTCCATAGATAATAAATGAATGGATAGGACATAAATCCAAATAGTTACGAATGGCTCTTAGCAGGAACATTTTTTTGTAGAATCCATGACGTCATATCTCATGAAACTGTGATAAGACGGACTATGATAACAATGATAACGAGAATATCAATGTTGTTTTTCAAACTTCAACTGAAAGTCTGAAACTTGAATTTGCTTTTACTTCACTTAAATCAAGTTCTATAAGTTTAAACTTTTACGAACAACATTATGTATTCCTGTGAAGTTTGCGAAGCAAAGTTTCAATCAATTTCAGGTTTTAACAAGCATATGAGGATTAAACATAAAGACTTAAAAAAAACTAAAGTTATTAAACGTAACTTATACACATGCAATGATTGTAACGAAACTTTTGACTTAAAAAAGGTTTTGATTCAGCATGTCAAAAGCCATTTGATGAAAAATGTACAGCGTCAATCATTATGTTCGTTATGTCTGAAATCCTTTTCATCAATGTCTGGATTGATTGTTCATTTACAGAGTATACATAATGTAAATATTGAGACGAAATTGTTACATTTTGAAAATATAGAAGGTAAACTAATTTATTACTACATTGTTGGTGTTGTATGTATGTGCTCTGACTCAGTGAATACCATTATTGCTGGTAAATATCGTACTTGGTAATTTTGTTATTTGTGTCTAATATTGTTTAATTCTGCCTAGGATAACGATATAAGTACCTGGAGAAATGTTGTGTTTTTTGTGTTTTATTGTGAAACTGTCGATGACTGGATCAGTTTTATTTTTATAAAGTATTCATTATGTGAGCGTTAAATTAAAGTAGGTAGATAAATATTCTGGGTACCTAATAAGTTAATTTTTTTTTACTTTATCATATTTTGAATCTGTATGTACTATTTACCAAGGCTGGGCAAATTAATGATTTTTGTAACTACAATTAATTAAAATCATTCAATATTTAAACTTGTTAATACCCATTTTTATAACCACTAAAACTTAAGAGGTAAGTTATTTTGATATAAATATGGGGAGAATATCTATTGGTCAGTTATACATTTTGGTTACAATTATAATATACAACTCTAAGAATATTTATGTATCTACTTTTATTTAAGTCAAATATTTACCAGCAATAATTGTATTCTCTGAGCCAGACCACCTGCATACAACACCAACAATGTAGTAATAAATTAGTTTACCTATCTCCTCTTCATCGTTTAATATGTTCCGGAGTTCTCACCCTTTTTGGATTATCAGGATTATCTTTAGTTTCACTGTTCATTTTAAAAGAATTAATAATTTAATACAACATAAAATATGATTTAACAATAGGCAAACGATGGAAGAACTGAGAACTGACTGATTAAGATCAATAAAATAGTACTGCTCTTGCTAATTATAAATAATAATTGCTATTAAAATAGTCGTTACTCCCTATTTACTTATTTGCAGAGAGGTAATAGTATAGTAAAATACTTTAATATACCATTTTATAAAATAAAAATAATATTATATAATATTATATAATATTATATTACAATTTACTATTTTGCTATTAATAAACATTTATTTTAATAGGTAGTATTATTATTTTTAATGGTTTGGTGGGGGATCGTACCAAACTTTAAATTATCGTATTTTCCCACCAAGATCGTATCATCTGGCAAGGTCATCAAGTTTCAGACTTTCAGTTGAAGTTTGAAAAACAAAACATTGATATTCTCGTTATCATTGTTATCATAGTCCGTCTTATCACAGTTTCATGAGATTTGACGTCATGGATTCTACAAAAAATTTTTCCTGCTAAGAGCCATTCGTAAATAGTTGGTTCTCAAATGATAAGAAACTGAGGCGATTTTTTTTCCTTTCCATGACACAAATATTTTTTCCATTCTTTAAAAATTTAAATTTAACTGTGGTGATTTGAAATGAATGAACATGAACATAGATAATAAATGAATAAATGAAAATTTTATTTACAATTTATTTATAACATTACAAATTTAAAATTAATTTTAACAACATTTTTAAAAATAGTTGTAGTTTATTCATGCCTAAAATGTATAAGTTTTGTAAATTTTGATGCCACGATGTCACGATTTCCAAGACAATATATTTCTGTTCAGTATATTAAGCCATTGACTTCTTTTTTCTGCACATTTTGGAAAACTAATAACAAAGAATAAATCGCAGATAAGTATTGATATAGTACCAAATAGGTGTATCTTAACTTTGCAAAAGTGTACTGACGAATGGTATGATAAACTGGGGTTTCGTTTAGCATTCGTTTTGCATATCACACACGTCAAAACCATAATGATTGGTAACGAATACAATTTACAAATTAATACTTTACAGTAAGTCAGTAAACTATCCTTCTAATACTTAAGTCTAAAGTCACAGATCACAAACAATATACTCGGTACTTAAGTAGACAGTAAATTATAAAACCGTAACGCTCAACGGCCGTCGGCAAATAGATAATGTAAATAATTGATAACATAAATATTGATAATTCGCCTCAGTTGGCCGCCATTCCGGGGACCTCGCCTCACATGAGATTAGTATGGGAATGTCCTATCCATTCATTTATTATCTATGCTTTTCTCAGTCTCGTCGATTGATCAGACTGTATGATATTTTTTTGTCCATGATAAAGATTCTCAACTTTTCTTTATTCTCTGAGAGAAATAACTGATATCACCACGGTCTTACGCTAACCACCGCTAACTAGATAACCCAAAAACTTTACTACTACAAACCGTGGTTATTACTTCTTTTTCTATGGTGCCATACTGCGATGGTGGTTATGCCTTATGCGCCATGCGATTTTATTGTTAGAATATAAACATTGTTTCCGTTTTTTCACACTCATAACATTATAACCTTGTTTGATGATCTGATGATAATCATTTACCTAAGTATTTAATTTATTTTTATGTTGTGTTGAATGAAACACGACGTGGTGAACTTACTGGTGAATGACACGATGAATCTGCAATTGTATAGGTACATAATCAACCCGAGTAACAATTTAGGTTCACACACGGTTTACAATCATTTATAAAATAGCGGTGCTGCACTGCGTTCAAATTCCGTTCCAAACACGGTCTAAACAGTAATTTGCATACCAGATTTAACATGGAGTGCACCGAGTTCCACAAAAGTGCAATTTCGGTGTTGGGACGGTTGTAAGGTTCATTTATTGACGGTTCCGGTAAAGTGCAAATTCGGTGTTGGGACGGTTGTAAGGTTCATTTATTGACGGTCCTGGTAAAGTGCAAATTCGGTGTTGGGACGATTGTAAGGTTCATTTCTTGACGGTTGTACAAAAGTTAAAATGTAATGACTAGACTTTGTTTTTTGTTTAATGATAATTCCAATTGTGAGGGGGAGCAAAATTCGTACTCATACCCCTTGTAATTTTTATTTATACCTACTTGGCCCATGTATTAACCAACAACCTTTTTTAACCTTGGCCTTAACACTTTAATATTCATTTTTTTATAATATGATTTCAGTTTTGTGTAACCTCATACTATATACACATATAATATTATATACTTTACTATTATTATAATACCTATATATGTACACTAAAGTCCATCATATTTATTCAAATTTTGATACATAAAATATTATACATCTCTTGTATAGGATTTTATTTATTATACTGTGCATACGTTAGTGATGTTGAATTGCTAATCATAAACCATTACATGTGTAATTTTTTATTTAAATAACAAAATTAAACCGCATAATTTAAATTGAATAAACAATCTATATAATAGAAGTAATTATATTATAATTTTAAAAAATTACATAAATACAAATTATAAAAAGGATAATGTTTAAAATAATATAAGTAACACAATTAATATAAAATTATGCCAACTACTATTTTGAGGATTGCATCTGTAAAGGTGATTTCTGATGTTGAATTGGACGGCAATGTTTTAAAATATTTGATATAATTTCTTTAAATACCTTGAGGTCTTGGGTGGTATTTATCCAACCAGACAGTGATTCTAAAATACATTAATACAAAATAAAATAAATTGTTGATGATTAAAACTCAAATAGGTCAAAATAATGTAAAAGAAACCAAATAATTAGACTACAATATTTATTGTAAATATATATAAACAATATACATATTGAAACCATATTTTTGGATCTAAAAAACAATAATCTGTTGGCAGATGCCACATTATAAGTAGGTAAAATCAGCTTGTAAATGGAAAATAAACATGCTGAAGTCAAAATAAATAAAAGACTATTGATAGAATGATAGAATTAATTTTTTGTTAAATAAATGAAGCATAAATGGTAACAAACAAATAAACAATATTGAAGTGTAAATGATATATTATTATTATTATAATTTAAAGAAATTATGCTATTATCGTTATAATATACAATATACAATTTATAACTTTATTGACAATATAGTATGATTGTATTGGTAATACTGTAGTGCACCTATGTGATATAGCCTAAATATATTTAACTACATATTAATATTATATATAATTTACAGTAGAATCCAGTAGGTATTGGTATTGGGAAAAATGAATTACCTGATAACACTTTGTATATTTCAAGAGCAACAAACGATTTCTTTGTTTTGCCATGGAAACTAAATTGCTCACCAATTTCTCTTGTCATGCATAGATTAAAAGCAGTTTTAACTGCAAGGTTTATCGAAGTCGATGCATTTACTTGAAGTGATAGATATTTTTTCTAAAAAAGAAATTAAGACAATGATATCACATTTTTTAATAGTAATATAATATATATATTATTAATACCAATTCTTCTTTATTTGTTAGAGAATATTCGTGGGTTGATGATAATAATTTTTCAACAATTTCAAGGTTATTATTTGTCGCAATAGGTAATAAACCTAAAAAGGGTGCCGGAATTTTTGGCAATGGAAATGCAGAGCTACGGAGTTTCTTATCACTTTCTAATATTTTATTGATTTTTTTGTCCATTGATTCCAAATAATTACAAACTTTTATTTGATTTGAATTATTTAATAAAAGTTGTGTTAAAATTTGTTGTTGGCTCTTTTCAATGCTTAATTTCATTTTTATGAATTCATCATTACAGTAACAATTGTGTTTTGTAGATTCTACAGCTAATATATTATAATCTGTAAAAATATGTTTTAATATAGTTATTGCAGTATACATAAACATTATTATAAATCAAAATATATTACAAATATTAATACTATAAAATTGCATTCTTAATGTAACACTATTTTACAGTCAATAGAAATGATTTATATAAAGTTTCAAAATTTATTTTACCTGATGCATCATTATCATATTGTATAATTTCATTTTCATGATTCGACGGAGATCCAATACTCACATTGTCGTGATGCTCTTGCTCTGCAAAATTACCTAATAATTCCTCCAATTCCATTGCATGATCTATAAACATAAAATTATAAATTTATTTATATTTATGAAAAATATAATAGTTGATAATAATACTTGAATCAATTTCTCGCAGGTCATTATTCACCATTTCAAAACAATTTATTTGATTTGATACACTTTTATCTTCAGCATTTGTTGAAACAAGATTACTGCATGTCGATGAATCAACTAATAAAATGATTAATTAAAAATTAGTAACAATAAATTAAATATAAAAGCTAGGTTTATTACAAAATAAATAATCAACCTGAAAAAATATCTTGTTTTTCATAACTATTTGTATGATTAGTATCTACATTTGAATATAACACTGCACCTTTTGAAATAATTGGCAATGATTCACTTGTATTTTCAGGGCTAGTGCTATTTACTACATTATGTGTAGATGTTGATGGACCACTCAGAAGTGTTACTGCTACAAAGTTATTCCCTTTTAATATACTATCCTTTTCTTTATATTTGTAGTCGGTTGAATTTTTCTTAGATTTCACATTATAAGAGGTTCCTGTAATTATATCAGCAGCAGTATCACTATTCTCTGAATCTGCTTGTCCAAAATCACTACATTCAGAGTCCATTGTCTCAAAATCATCACTGTCATCGTTACCAGATAAAGATTTTGCCATTTCTTTTGCTATTTTTTCTTTACCTAGTAATAAACAATTCATTTATATTAGTCAAAATTCAACTAGACAAAAGTGTTTAGAAACTCACTAAAAGGACCAGAGATTTTTTTAGCATTAAACCATTTTCCATCATTTGTGTTTGGAGTGTAACAACCATGTATCATTTTTTCAACTTGATGGGTTTTAAAATTAATTTTAGAATTGGGAAATTCTGATTT